>NW_026000164.1:3771270-3784215 GCF_001458135.2 Marmota marmota marmota | reverse complement strand
AGACCTCACTGCATTCACGGAGACAAATTAAACCACAGTGAGATGACCCTATATCTCAGCAGGATGGTTACCATGGTAGACACTGAGGATTCCACGTGTTGGTGAGGATGTGTGACTGCAGCCACGTTCACCCTGCTGGTGCAGTGGAATCTGGTGTGACCACTTAGACCCCCTGTCTGGCATCGTCGATACTGAAAACATGAATTTTCTATTATGGAGCAATTCTGTTCCTAGATATAGACCCCAGAGAGTATCCAGCAGCATTGCCCTCAGGAGCCCACACTGGATACACATGGAATGTCTGTTGTCAGTGGGACAGACAGACAAATCATGCTGCAGTCAGCCATGGAACACAGAGCAGGAATGGGAAACAACAAATGATTGTGACAGTGGACAGATGTAGATGGATCTTATTGACATGAAGATGGGTGAAAGGGGCCAGACTCAGAGTATCTCATGTCTGATTCCATGTAGATGCAGCTGCACAGCAGGCCAACTCATCCACGCTGATGTTCTTGGGAGGAGGCAATAACAAGGAGGGAGTCCACAGGAGCCTCTGAGTGCTAGAGATTAACTGTGCCTTGACGCAGGTGGTTACACGTGTGCAAACATGTAAACCTCCATCAACCTTGCTGGGAGCCATTAGCCAAGTAGGTATGACAATTTCCTTGCCAGCATACCCCATGTTGCAGTGACATTGAATGTAGGTGACCTTGCTCAAGGACCAGGGCGGATTAGGGTGTTCCCGGTTTAGGATAATCGGGTTTAGGGCGTTCCAGGTTTAAGATTATTCCTGCTGGGAATAGGGCGTATCCTGCTGCCTGAGTTCCCCTTGAGTTCTCACGGGATTCAAGTATTCTTTGGGAGATAGAAGCCCAGTGGAGGTGGATTTGGGCAGAGAACGTGGATTTCCCCAGAACGTGATTGTAGACGGCTGGTGTGAGTTCAGGAATAAAGAGTTGCTGTTTGAATCTACAAGCTGTGTGGTGGCTCGTGATTGTGTGCCCAGCCAGACTGCGGCATTTGTGCCAAGCCAGACTGCGGCATTTGGCGTCCCGTGCGGGGAACTTCTGAAGCTTAGAGGTAAGTGAAATTTCTCACCCCTGAGGAAGAGCGAAAGAATGGGTGACCAATTCAAAAAACAATGTGTTATTGTTTTGATATATTTTGTTTTTATTTCAAGTTGCCTGTTCCTAGAACTTTCTCAGGCAAACTGGGGAAAATGGTTGACTCAAGGTTTGAAGTTGTTCGCCTCCGAGCAAGATAAATTGTTAGAGGAAGGAGGCACCCCAGTAAGACCAAGAACAGTTAGGACATATGTTGATACAATACAAAAATGTAGCCCATGGCTTTTTAAAGACGAGTTATTAAGTATATTAATGGGACCATCATGGTATCCTGTAGAAGGATTTTTCTTCAACAAGAAAGAGATGGCTAGTTCTGTTTACTACACTTGTCTAAGATCTTGGTTTTTACAGACATCTGATTAATTTACAAAGCTAAAGTGTTAAAATATCAACCACTAAATATGAAATCAAGTACTCTTTACTTATTAAGTTCCATAAGGTAATATATTTAAACATTATGTGTGTTTTCATAAATTGGTAAATGGAAAAATGTTTAATATTGCTTTGTGTCTGTGTCTTTGCTAAAACAAGGTTACTAAGTGTTAAGATTCTATCATGTGTAATTTATATACAAAGAGTAGAAAAATTTTCAGTTGGGTTTCAATTATAGTATTATAGTATCATAAAAAACATGAAAGTCTTTCATCTTATTAAAGTGGAGTAATTTGTCTAAATCAGAAATTTTATAAGAGTTGTTTCAAAATGTGAATTTATAAAAAGGGTTAACGGTTAAAAAAGAGAGAAAAAGATTCAAGATGTGGAAATATATTTTAATATAAAAGGTTAAAGGAAAAAGAAATGTTTCTAGATGAGATAATCTCTGTGTGGTAAAGTAAAAAGTTGTAAAATGCCATTTAAAAAGATTTTGAGGAAACTAGACTTACTTTAAAAGCTTGAGAAAGGAAGAAAGAAGAAAAAGGTATTTGTACATGGCAGATTGAGACAAAGCTTCTCAATGGAGTTAAAAAAAAAAAAAGCCTTTGGTTGAAGGGCAGCCATGTAAACTAACATTAAAGCGATTTAAACAGAATCTAAGCCTCGTTTAAAAGAGTGAAGTTGTAGGTGGTGAAAAAGTACATTTAAAAGTACAGTATAGATGATAATTAAAAGGCTTTAAAAGGTTAAATTGAAGGTGGTCGAGATACCTTCATGGCGGAAAAAAGATTGCTTTATTGCATCATTCGAAGCCTAGTTAATCTTAAAGGCATTACTTAAAAAATGGGAAGATAATAGGATAAAAGATATTTAGATAAAGAAGATTAAAAATTTAAAGTGAAAAACTTTAAAGACAGAAGTATAGAAAGTTAAAAAGAAAAAAGATAAAGAAGATGTAGAAAGATAGAAAAGATGTAGGAAGACAAGAATTTTAAACCCACAAAATAGGAAAAAAAAAAAAAAGAGGAAAAAAGGCAACTAAGGGTAAATATACAAACCTTAGGAAAAAAACTAGAAGATAGAAATAAGATAGAAAATGGTTGAAAATGTCAAGTAAAGGTATTTCAGATAGAAAATGCAAGAAGCTAAGACAACTATTAGATACAGACATATACTTATTAAAGCAAAAAGAGGGAATTGGAAAGGGGTATATATCCCCCAAAGATAAACTTAAAATAACCCTTTTTACTCTAAACTTTTTAAATTTGGATTCATCAGGACTTAGTGCTGCGGAAAGGCATATGTATCCAAAAAATGTACATAAGCCTAAAGTACTTTGGAAAGATATTCTAACAGGACAATGGAAAGGTCCTGACCCAGTGATTGTCTGGAGTCGGGGGTCTGTTTGTGTTTTTCCACAGGGAGAACAGCAGCCCATTTGGATTCCAGAGAGATTAACTAAAACAATTTCTACAGATCGAAAAGAAGATGATTTGACTCAAATCCATAACAGCTGATATCCAGAGCTCCAGCTTGGCCATTCTTACATCTGCGACAGTGATTAACCAGTGATGCAATTTTTATTTCCTTACCAGCGCACCCCATGTTAATTGTGGTAGTGCTGGCATATCTTTGCTGATGGTGTCACCAGTGATGCAATTTTTCCCAAGGAGCCATCAATTGGCTTGGTGTCGTGGCATTTCTGTATCCTCCTCCCTTCTGCTAGTGATGGTCTAAAATTTTGGGGCCAATGGCTATATGCTGGACCGGTAGTCAGTGACGGGTATGATCCAACTGCAGTGGTATCAACCTAAGACAGGAGGCTGACGCCTAAAGGTCAGTTTTCAGATGACGGGTAAGAACCATATGTTGAATTGGACAACCTACCAGGCACGGTCCTTAAGCCACATTGCTTGTTGTTTAATTAATCAGAAGGGGGGAGATGCTGGGAGCCATTAGCCAAGTAGGTATGACAATTTCCTTGCCAGCGTACCCCATGTTGCAGTGACATTGAATGTAGGTGACCTTGCTCAAGGACCAGGGCGGATTAGGGTGTTCCTGGTTTAGGATAATCGGGTTTAGGGCGTTCCAGGTTTAAGATTATTCCTGCTGGGAATAGGGCGTATCCTGCTGCCTGAGTTCCCCTTGAGTTCTCACGGGATTCAAGTATTCTTTGGGAGATAGAAGCCCAGTGGAGGTGGATTTGGGCAGAGAACGTGGATTTCCCCAGAATGTGATTGAAGACGGCTGGTGTGAGTTCAGGAATAAAGAGTTGCTGTTTGAATCTACAAGCTGTGTGGTGGCTCGTGATTGTGTGCCCAGCCAGACTGCAGCATTTGTGCCCAGCCAGACTGTGGCAAACCTCTTCATGATAACTCACATACTTGATTGAATATGCTATACCTCCTTAAAATAAATAAAAAGGAAACATGTCAATTACATTTTCATTTCTTGAACATCTCATTTGATTCATTCAAAATACCTATTTGTTCATTTTGGTAATCTTTGCTCCTCAATCCAGCTTCTAATTCTCTCTTATGAAAGATACTCTGATTTATTCAAATAGTTTTATATGTGGTCTCTTGCAGGTTGAGTTCCATTGTTTATTCTTTCTCTTTACTTGATTGGAGCTGGTTCCTTGGGAGCCTATGTGTTCAGCAAACAATATGAAAAACTTAATACATGCCAGTCTTTCATATGAATTAAACCATGTAGTCTATAAACAACCCAACAAAGTGTACACTCTTTTTTGTACACAAATGGATCATAACTTTTCACTTCTCTTGTTGTATATGATGCAGAGTAACAAGTCATGCAATCATACATGTACATAGGGAATAATTCTCATCCCATCACCTTTTCCTTCCCTACCACTCCTCGCCTATGTTCATTCTTCTCTGCCCAACCCAAAGTTCCTCCATTTTTCCCTTGCCCCACCCCATTACGGATCAGCATTGGACTTATAAGAGAAAATATTTGGTCTTGATAGCATGATATACTGAAACTCTACCCATTTACCTGCAAATGCCATAATTTTATTACCCTTTAAGGCTGAGTAATATTCCATTGAGTGTATGTATATACCACAGTTTCTTTGTCCATTCATCTATTGAGAGGCACCTAGATTGGTTCCACAGTTTAGCTATTGTGAATTGAGCTGCTATAACATTGATGTGGCTTTGTCATTGTAATATGCTGATTATAAGACCTTTAGGTAGAGACTGGGGAGTTGGATAGCTGGGTCAAATGGTGGTTCCATTGCAAGTTTTCTGAGGAATCTCCATACTGTTTTCCAGAGTGGTTGTACCAATTTGCAGTCTCACCAGCATTGAAAGACTGTAATTTTTCCCCCACATCCTCACCAATACTTATTGTTGTTTGTATTCTGGATAACTGCTATTCTGGAGTGAGATGAAATCTTACAGTAGTTTTGATTTGCATTTCTCTAACTACTAGAGATGTTGAACATTTTTTTCATGTATTTGTTGACTTATTGTATATGTTCTTCTGTGAAGTATCTACTCAAATCCTTATACATTTATTGATTGGGTTATTTGTTTTTTGTTGTTGTTGTCGTTGTTGGTGTTAAAATTTCTGGATTATTTATATACCCAGGAGATTAGTGCTCTATCTCATGTGCATGTGGTAAAGATTTCCTCCCATTTTGTTGGCTCTCTCTTCATGTTATTGATAGTTTCCTTTGTTATTATCCCCATTTTGCAGGATTACAGATGAGGAACAAGGGAGAAGTGTCCAGCTCCTGAAATTAAAACCCAGGCTGTCAGACTTCAGGGTCAATGCTGCGGGCATCTGTGTCACCCTCCTCCTGCCAAGCTGCTGAGAGCATGTCCTGCTCCCTGAGCTCTCTTGGCGTTGGTTCTTCAATATTCAGATTCCTAAATCTACTTCCACGTCTGCATCATTCTCAGTGTATATTAACTGGAGGAGAAGTTGGAAGGGTTATCATTTGTTGTAGATTTTTATTTTGTAGAAAGTGCCCTTAACTGAGGGTTGGGAGGAGGGTCAGTCCCAAATGTGAAGAAGTGGGTCAGAACAGACACCTGTATCACTGGAGTGTGTTCCGGTAGGTCCCACCATGAAGGCGCAATATTTGGCTGTGAGGGCCATTCTAGCATCTAGTGCTTCTCCAGGCTGCTACCTGCACAGGGCCCCAAAGCTGGGAAGACACAGGCTGAGGACTGTTGTGGAGGGGAGGCTGTCTGTTGTAGGGAGCAGGGTGATGAGTTTCCTCTGACCCAGGCCTGGTAGCTGCCAAGAGCTCCCATCCTGAAGAAGTGACTCACACATCACAGGTTGTCTCCAGTGGCTGTAGGACTTAAAGTTATAATGAACCCCATAAAAGTAGCAGGGGGTATAGCTCAGGGGTAGAGCATTTGACTGCAGATCAAGAGGTCCCTGGTTCAAATCCAGGTGCCCCCTACTCAGGCTTAATTTTGGCCTTCCCTTATAAAGGAACTAAACTGTGCATTAATCCCTCTGATGGATGAACCATTTGGCTGCACTCACTGGGTGGTAATTGGAGGCAGCTGGGGTATACCTGGAGATGTAGCCACTGGGATATCACTGGGGTTTAAATTTAGTTCCTGGTGGCTCAATTCCTATCTCTGCTTCCTGCCTCCTGATAAACCCAGCCTAATTCCCTCTTAAGATCAGGAGCCATCTTGTCACAAGTTATAAAATATTCATTTCTGTTATCTGTAAAATATTAGGATTTCTATTTGGCGTGGCCATATTTTGATGTTTTAAACTTACTTGGAATGCCTGCCCGTGCCTTGAACTCACCTATTCCTGGATTTCCCTGACCAGATAACAACCCTCTCTGAAACCTTAGTGGCCCCTCATAAATTCTGGCTTTCCCTGGCCAGATAACAACCCTCTCTGAAATCCTAATGGTGCCTCATAAATTCTGATGTTGGGATCTAAATTCACTCCCTAATTTCTGAACCATTTAGACCATGAACCTACTACCTGCCTTTGTTTGATGCTTGTCAAAATTCTGTTGTCTGTAAGTTCTCAAGACACGCCTCCCTTTTTGAAACTTTCTGTGCTATAAAGCTGCGCTCCTAGAGAGCTGGAGTACTGTCTTCTATTCCCACGAGTTTTGGGAGAGACATTCCTGTATGGCCGGAATTACAAGCTTGCTTTTATTTGATTTAAAAATAGAGTCAGTGGCCTTTTATTTGCATTGTTGTTCAACACTACCATGAACTGAGTAGATTTCCTTTGCCACACTCTTTCTCCATGATACTCAGCCTCACTTTTGGCCCAAAATACTGGAGTAAGATAACCATGAACTGACCCTCTGAATTCATGAGTCCAAAATCAACATTTATTCCTTAAATGGGGTTCTTGTGAGGTATTATGGTCACCATTATGATTTAGATATGAGGTATCCCCCAAAAGTTAATGTGTGAGAAAATGAAAGAAGGTTTAAGGTGAAATGATTGGGTTATGAGAGCATTAACATTATCAGTGCCTTGATCCCCTGATAGGGTTTAACCGGTTGGTAACTGAAGTAGGTGGTGTGTGGCTAGAGGAGGTGGGTGCCTGGGACTTGCCTTTGGGGTATATATTTTGTCTGTGGTGAGGGAATCTCGCTCTGCTTCCTGGAGTGATGTCCTGACTTGCTTTCCTCTACCACACCATCTGCCATGACGTTCTGCCTCAGCTGAAGACCCGCAGAATGGAGCTGACTGGGATGGATGAACCTCTGAACACATGAGCGCCACACAAACATTACCTCCTTAAAATTTTTCTTGTCAGGTGTTTTGGTCACAGTGTGAGAAACTGACTAAAAGAGTCACAGTAGTGAGAAGCTGACTAACACAGGCACAGATCAAAGCAATAACTCAAACCTGTCTCTGACTCAGATCCTGCAGGGAGCTGCTAGAGGCACACGGGATCCCTAGGTCCTTTCCCAGAGGGTGGAGGTCTCAGGGAGAAACCAATGTTTGCTCTTGCCCATCCCAGACCCCAATCCCAAGTAGGAATTAGAATCACCTGGACAGTCTATCAAAGTGCCGTTTCCCAGTGCCACCCTCACCTCCAAAGGGTCTGCTGAGCAGCCAGCTCTTGTACTCTGGCTCCTCTGGTTCAGTGTGAAGGAGGTTCCTGCTGCAGACAGCCACCATTTTTAGGCCCCACCCTCAGCCAGGTTCTAAGGAGGAGGAAGGTGCTGGTTACACCTACAGGTGTGTAAACAGGAAGGGGCGTGGCCTAGGGGGAAGGAAGTGTAGGATGGCTGACACCAGCAAGTGCACATCTCCAGGTGGGGACTCCTGGGTGTGGCCATCCAGGTTTAAGGTGCTTATTACACACACAAGGCAACAGGGGGTATAGCTCAGGGGTAGAGCATTTGACTGCAGATCAAGAGGTCCCTGGTTCAAATCCAGGTGCCCCCTACTCATGCTTACTTTTGACATCCTCTCCTACAAAGATGCCTCCATTTCCTCTTCTTCTTCAGTGCACACCAGATAAACATTCTCTTTACCACAAGCAGCCAATGCTGAGGCTCTACTATGGTTATTCTTAACCCCAATATGAATTAGAATCACCTGAACAGTCTGTCAGAGTGCCATTTCTCAGGCCCCACTCTAAATCCACTTTAGCACAATATTTTACAGGGAGAGGTTTGTCTCTTGTCTTCTTTTGCTGTTCTGTGGACAGTGTTGTGATCCTAAAGTGGGAGACGCCAACTGGGACCTTGAAGGCAGAGCACTAGAATAACTGGAGTGAAGGACTATGGCACTTGTCCCTATGCTATGCCATGCCAAACCTGGACCACCTAATTGTACTTTCATGTGGGAGAAAAGAAAACTTCTGGTTTCATTGCTCATTAGTGTCTTGTATTGATTTTTGGCCATTTGTGTGTTCAGATGCACAGTCAAGTCTTATTCTACACAAAACCCCAACCCAAACCTCACTCATGGCTGTTCCCTCTCAAGGTCTTAGAACCTGCAGGTTCTTGCTCACACCTCTCCTCATTTCTACCTCATCTTCCTGCTCTTACTCAACCTATTAATTATCCTCATGTTGACCCTCTTCTCCTCCATCTCTCTCTGGGCCATGATCTTAGGCAACCCTGTGGCTCTCCTGTTTGTGTACCCATGTGGACCCTAGAGTTGCCCTTCACACCTGACTCCAGCTCCTCTCAGGCCTTTGCCTGTGTCCTCTCTTTTTTTCTCACAGCTCCTTTCTTGTTCCATGAACGCAAATGCCAGTGGCTATTTCTACCTTTGTTCTGCAGTCTCCAGCTGTTGTTGGAGTAAAGAATGGAGCCAGACACATGGTTCCATGCAAATCTGTGGCAGAGGGATCTCAATTATTACCCTCTTTTAATGGGCAAGGGTATGAATTATGTCATTATGTTCCTTTCTTTTCAATCTTTTAAAGAATTGGGGAGTATGTCTGTATTTGACTGCAGGTCCCTTGTTCAAATCCAGGAGCACCCTGCAGTATCACCTTCTACCTTCCTTATTTAGCAGTCTCCTTATTAGAAAGGTCTTTGGTCATCTTCCCCTCTGCCCAGAGTCTGTCCTGGCTTCTCCAGTGTGCCTCATCAGCATATTGAGGAGGTATGGTCACTCTTTTCCATGGTTTATCACCTCTGTGTCTGTAGCTTGTGCTCACCTGAAGCTTGGAGATATTTCTGTGCTTCTCAACAGGCAAGAGCCCTCTCCAGTCCCTGAGCTTCTGTGCTCAGCCAAATGTTTTTCTGATTAGTTCAACTTGGAATCATGAAAGTTTAGTGGGGCTGGGGAAACAATCCCTTGCCACTGTTCATCCTATCATCCAATAATTGTAATTGTCAGGAAAAAGGTATTGGAATTTACTCTTGTATTTTAAATGACTTTTAGGATACAATGCATTGAAGGTCTAACACTAGCAAGTACACATGTGATGGTGGTAAAATCCAGGGTGTGGCCAGGCAGCTTTAGAGTGCTTATTAGATACACATAAAGAGCAGGGGGTATAGCTCAGGGGTAGAGCATTTGACTGCAGATCAAGAGGTCCCTGGTTCAAATCCAGGTGCCCCCTCCTTTTGAACTCAATGAAAATTCGTGACAAATGGTCTGAAATAGTAAACATCATGTTAAGTGAAATAAGCCAGACTCAGAAAAATCAAGAAATGTTTCCTTTCCTATGTAGAAGTGCGAGGAAATTAAGGGAAAGAAGGTGTGTAAGTATCAAATATCATAAGGATAAAGGGAATATCAGTGGAGTAGAAGAAGGAGACAGAGGAAGAGAGAATGGATGGGAAATGGGAGGAAATAGGGTATGAATTTAACAAAATCATGTTATATGTATATATAATTGGTACACAGAGAATTTCACCTTTATGTATATGTAGAAAGCATCAATGAAAAATAAGTGAGTGAAAAGAAAATCAATAGAATATAGAAAGGAGAATAATGGAGAGTGGAGGGAGGGCAAAAAGGGGGAATGGAATTTAAACCAAATTCCATATGTTTGATTTTTTCAAAATGAAACCAACTTATGTATAATTTTAATGCACTAATAAAAATAATAGAAAAAAACTTTTCACAAAGGGGTAGAATTGACATTTGTGGGGAAAAATAAAGAACTCAAATTGCTATTTCTAGCAGCCATAAGAATTTCCAGAGAACTCCATGCAGTATTTGATTCTGCAAGACTGCTAAATTATGATGTAAATTTAATTCACAGCTTCCCAGGTGTGACAATTAGGGATCTGATCTGGAAAATTAGATCCCACAAATTGTCATGGGAATTCATAGGATTTGTACAACCTGTAGGTTTTCTAATCAGAAGAGCGCCAACCCTCCCTGACAGCTGGAGGCCCTCCTGCTCTCCCGCTGAGCTGACCCTGTTCTACTTTGCCTCTCCTCTTATCAGCCATATTGCCTCTGTCTTTTGATCAATAACTTGAGAAAATTCCAGCATGCCAACTTCAGAGTCACACCTTGCAGGTGGACGCTTCAATGCCAAAGTAATCACCAGACTATGCTTATTCTTAACAGCAAAAATCGGGGGAATGTATGTAGAAATGAATTCATAACAGCCGTGGACCAAGGAGAGAAAAAAAGCAATGTTAAACTCTACAGAGTTTCTTATTGGTTTGATTCTGGCTTCAGAGTCCTACCTGGATAAGCAGAAATTAGTTTTATTGTTGTCTCAACGTGTTGGTTCAAATTGGAAATCAAAATATTTAAAAAACCAATGGAACCAAGATGCCAGAATATCTAAATCTAGATGGGAAAAGTGGAGTATACTATGTGTGACATGTCCATACCTCTGCCTCCTACACAATAGTTATATGACAACCCTTTCAATACAACCTCAAGAAATACAGCATTTGCTTGAGGACTATCTTTGAGAACCATTTTATTTGCATATCTTTATGGACCCATGAGAGATGCCATAGCTACAATGTGTCTCCTAATTAGATTTGAGGATGAAAATTTTTTAAAAAGTGGAAGAAGCTAAAAATTGCCCTCAATCATCCCGATCCAGGCATCTTAATAGCCCACAGAAATACTGTTGATGCAAATAGTCTGTTCATGTGGAGTGTGAGCACCCACACAGAAGAGGTTCATTTTCTCATTCTTACAAACTACACTGCAATGGCTAACCATGTACATACAGCTTTGCACACTCTACAAGATGAACTAAATGCACACTTTAAAGTATTCTGCTTGCAAGTAACCTCCCAGAAAAGACATAGCAATTATGACACATCCCACCATCCGTGTAAAAAGTGCCCATCACCTTTTGAAATAATCACATATATTCCATGCATGAATGGTTATGTCACAATGAGGGAGGTTTCAACATGCTGGAAGAGATGAGGTTGCTTTCCTGGCTGCACCATGGTATGAATGCAAGAAAGCAGATAGGAACCTTCTCAGCAAGGTGGGTTGAATAAAAAGGGACTGTACTGGGAATTAATACTGGACATTCAAAGCAGATCAGGGACTCGGGAGGTTGGATATTACAACATAAAGAAGGAGCCTCAGCCCCACTGCCCCCAACCACTGCCAACAGTGCCACTCAGACCAGTCCCCCCACAATCAAAGTGGAGGAATAAGGAAATTAAAGGAACACACATTTTTAGGATGTTTGTGGCATGTCTGGGTATGGAGAGATCCAAGATCAAACACACAGCCAGACTTACCAAAAGGTGTGCTCCACAATGTCAAGCTGCATCTCTTCCTACTGCTCCAGGATGACAAAGGAACCATTTTGCAGCTATGATGTGGTGCTGGCATCCTGGGGAGTCACCTCATAGTAAACCACAGTATTATGAAGATGCCTAACATACAGAATAAGGAGAGAATTTTAAAGATTGCCAAAAACCTGACAGGATCACATTTAGAGGGAAAATAAACTGGATCTCAGTGGATTTCTCAACCCAGACCCTCAAAGCTAGGAGGTCTTGGAATAATATATACCAAGCTCTGAATGAAAATAGATTCCAACCAAGAATACTGTACCCAGCAAAATTAAGCTTCAGAACTGCAATGAAATTAAAATCTTCCATGACAAAGAAAAGTTAAAAAAATTCACAATTAGGAAGCCTGTACTACAAAACATACTCAATAAAATATTTCATAAAGAAGAATTGAGAAAAAAAGTGAAAACCAGCAAAGAGAGAAACTACCCTAGAAGAACAGTCAATCATAGGAGAAACCAATTCACATCAAAAACCAGAAATCATTTCTCAATAATAGCACTAAATGAAAATGGCCTAAACTCATCATCAAATCTATGTCTAAAGACATAGATTTGCAGACTGGATTACAAAACAAGAACCAACAATATGCTGTCTACCAGAGACTCACCTCAAAGGCAAAGACATCCACAGACTGAAGATAAAAGGATGGGAAAAGACATATTATTTATCTGGATCTTGTCAACTATCCTCCTATCAGACAAAGTGGTCTTCAAGCCAAAGTGAATCAGAAGGGACAAAGAATATCATACTGCTTAAGGTACCTGAAATTATACTACAGAGCTGTAGTAACAAAAATGACATGGTATTGGCACCAAAACAGACATGAAGACCAATGGTACAGTATAGAAGACACAGGGAAAAATCCCCATAAATACAGTTGTCTCCTACTAGACAAAGGAGCCATAAACCTACATTTGAGAAAAGATAGCCTCTTCAATAAATGGTGCTGGAACAACTGGAAATTCAAATGTAGCAGAATAAATTGAACCCCCCACCCTCACCCTGCACAAAACTTAACTCAAAGTGGATCAAGGACCTAAGCATTAGAACAGAGATTCTGAACCTACTAGAAGAAAAAGTAGGCCCAACTCTCCATCATGTCAGCTTAGGAACCAACTTCCTAAACAAGAGTCCTAACGAATCAAAGAATCAAGAATCAAAAACGGGATGGTATCAAACTAAAAAGCTTCTTCACAGGAAAGGAAACAA
>NW_026000164.1:3750153-3764090 GCF_001458135.2 Marmota marmota marmota | reverse complement strand
ATAAGCAAGTTCTTGGGATTATACAAACTGCTGCTTCTGTTTCCAGTCCAGATTTCTAGAAATGAAACCCTGCCGCTGTCGCCTCCGTCTCTGGGCCGCGCTCACGGGCGCTGCGCTCGTCTGCGACTGTAGCAGAGCCGCCCTGGCCTCCGCAGCTCTTCAGCCCGGTGCCCGGCACCTGGGGCCCAAGCGGCTGCCACCGCGGGCTCTCCATCCCCCTCCTCCGGAGCACGGGGCCCCTGGCAGGGGGGTGCAGAACGACCCCAGAGCAGGCTCTGCCCGAAGGTGCAGCGGCGAACAGGCCACTGAGGCGCTCGAGGCTGCAGTCCAGCCTTTGGAGGACAGGGCTCAGCACGCAGCCCAGCTCCAACTTCTAGGTGCGGCTGCCGGACAATGTATACAGAGCCATCAAGACAGCAAGCAGAAAGCAAATGGCGGCTCCCGCGGAGTGGATTTTCGGCACAGAAACCACAGCCCTGCCAACAATCCCAATCCACAAACTCTCCCTGTATAAAAAATATTCAAAAAAAAAAAAAAAAAAAGAAAAAAAGGCAGGGCGCACTGAGCTTTCTTTGCCTCGGGTACTTACAATCCACTGCTGATTACACATTCAGCTTCTCTGCCCTGAGCGAATCGAAAGAGGAAGCAGATGGGAGCAAAGCGCCCGCGGCTCTGAGCAGCCAAGCGTCCGGGAGCCAAGTGTCTCTTTTTCGATCTCTTTGTTCTTCCTGCTGCTTGGCAAAGTGGTCCGCTACAGATTAACGGTGAAAGGAGCTCTAACAGACTGTGCGAAATCTCTATTAAAGCCGCTGTTCTGAGCACCTCGCTCAGCACTTCAGCAACCCCCGTACGCAGCGGCCATCTTCCTTAACAAAGCCCTACTGGTGTTTTTTAAAATTATTATTGGCAAATCTACACTGGTCTTTTCTCTGGTCAGTGTTCTCCTTGCCATTCACCCTCAGCACCACCCTTCCTATGGCTTGTGTCAGTTGTCTCTGGTGCCACCAGTTACCTGGCAAAAGGAGGACTCCTGTGGCCAGTGATCTGTTTGTTTTTCTGAAGGTCTTCCTTAATTGCTCTGTAAAGTTGACATTATGGAGCGACATACTGCTGAATCAGAGTCACCCAGACTGGATTTACATCAGAATTACCAGCTCCCTCACTAAAAATACAGACAGACCACCCCTAGTCTTTCTGATTAGTTCTTATTGGAATCTTACAACTTTAACTTTGATTGGAGGGATCACAGTCCCTTGCTAATGTCCATCCTAACAGCCAGTAATTCTAATAGGCAGGAAAATGGTATTGGAACTTACATTTGTAGATGTAAACGATGTTCCAGGATATGTTATGTGCCATGGCCTGACAGTAGGCACACATGTGAAGGTGGTAAAATCCAGAGTGTGGCCAGGCAGCTTTAGAGTGCTTATTAGACACCCATAAAGAGCAGGGGGTATAGCTCAGGGGTAGAGCATTTGACTGCAGATCAAGAGGTCCCTGGTTCAAATCCAGGTGCCCCCTCTTTTGCACTCAATGAACACAGTGTTCTGTTTCAAACTTTTTTCTACCACACTGATTCAGCTGTGAATATGGAGAGAGATGAGGAGGCTAGGTGTTCAGTACCACACATCATGAAATATTCAAAGATGAGTCAGTGATCAAGGGTCTGGGGACAGAGAATATTTTAAGAAATGTCCCAAACAGTTGTGGAGTGCATAATGCTGATTTCTGCATGATTGCCTCACTATCTGGAGACCTGGGAGGAGCAGATGTGGCAGCTCTGGTCTGAAGACAGTCTGAGGGCATAGTTCAGAATTATTTACACTTCTGCTCACCCTGCTTTATAACACACTCCAAGGACCCACATGCACACAGCTGTCTATAATTGGCTGGATGAAGTGACTTTGGCATGTGTCTTCAGCTCCCAGCAACAGGCGCCAGAGTCAGCTGAGATCTTGCTCCAGCCAGGTCACC
This sequence comes from Marmota marmota marmota, assembly GCF_001458135.2. Taxonomy (NCBI): domain Eukaryota; kingdom Metazoa; phylum Chordata; class Mammalia; order Rodentia; family Sciuridae; genus Marmota; species Marmota marmota. The sequence continues at coordinate 3,762,116 of NW_026000164.1, read as the reverse complement.
AGACCTTACAGTAAAACTCCCCAATCAGGGGTTTGACAAATCCCTCTTTCTCAGCAGCCTCGTCTTCTCCTCCTTAGGAAGGGAGAGAAGGTTCCATAAGGCCCCCACACTTGGAGTGGCAATGGGCTTGGCTTAAAGTCTCCTGATTTAAGTGTCAATCACATCCAAAAATGCCTTCACGGCAGCATCCCATAGGTGATTGGTTGAACATCTGTCCACCACAGCCCACCCCAGCAGACATAGGAAATCACCCAGCACAATTGCTAATGCCTTTAGCTTGGCCAACTGTGTATCTGGGTGAGACTATGAGTGCTGATAAACTACACAGAAAGAGAGGCGAGATGTGGGGCTCATCCTGAGGTGACAGAGTCCAGACACTGTAAGTGAGACCCAGGCTATAGCCAGGGTCCATTCTGGAGGTGGGCGTGGCTCTCTAACCAGGCTGGCTGAGGTCCTGGCCTGGCTTCCCTGGGTCCTGCCCAGTACATGAGCCTGGGTCTTCAGACTTCCCTGTCCGGCCAGGAGCTCCCTTCCACCCTGCCAACCACCGTCCCCTGGGTCTCGGCCAGCCTGAGGTGGGCTCCTCTCTAATCAGAGTGCCCTGACTAGAACCAGGAATGGGTACAGGCAAAAGACCCTCAGGCAAGTGAAGGGATGGAGCACTGGTAACTGGGCCTTGCTCACTTGAGATAATGAAAAATTAGGTGGTTCTGGGGGAAGGAAATGTAGAAGGCCAACTTCTACAGGAGAAAAGTTGAGTGAGACTTTCCCACAGTCCCCCAGGGACCAGAGAGCAGCAAGAGTGGCTTCAGATGAACTGATGATCCTACCTCTGAAGGAAAGCAAATGGTAATTTCAAAGGTCACACTGTAATTGTAATTAAATGATTAGGTTTAGGCTATAGTTCAATCATGTCTCCTCTGAACCTTCTTTCATCGGGGATACCTTACATCCATACCATAACAACCCCCATCAGATAGACCTGGGGAGGCCCTGTAGAGTACCCTTGGGTGTTACTCCTGCCTGGTGGCTTCATTTGGGCAGGGAATCCTAACTCCCTTCTCCCTCTGGTTTTTTTATTCAGGCTCCTGCTACTTGAGAGAATATTTTGGCTCATGGGTTTTTCTCTTACTTGCACGAAGTCTTTTTAAGGAACAAGATCAATGTTTACTCATCCCTGTGGCCTCAACATGGATGACAGACTTGGCACCTTACAAGCTCCATGAGTGTTGGTTAGTGAGAGAGGGAGTGGTGGAGAGAAATAACAAGCCCCCCTCCTTGAGGCCTTGACATATAGAAGAGGCTCTACTGGGTCTCATGTGAGGTCCATTAAAGAACAGGAACATCAGCTCTTGACTGTCAGGAGCCGTCCATAGATTGTATGTTGGTCACCATGCATGGAAGGCTCTTGGAGGGAGGCTTCTGGTTTCTGGGAATGACCAGTGGACATTTCCTCTAGTCAGTTGCCCAGGGACATTGTGAATATCTATCCTGATCTGCTGTGGCCCACATAGCACCTGAGATGGGTGTGACCTGCCAAGATGTCAATCAACCTGCTGACTGTAAGACATCATGAAACAAGATTCTGCCCTTGAAACCTCATCCCTGCTTTTGATGTACCCCCTTAAATAAACCACCAGAGCAGCTTTTTCTTTGTCTAGTTCTAGAACCCTTATGGATTAGAACTATCAGGGGCTTCACCTATTGTAAATATATTACTGAATATTTGTGTTTGTTATTCACTAACAATTTGAGATTTTAAATTTTAGGGTGGCTTACATCCTTCTCTGCCGGAAGAAGAACTCCCAATGAGATGCTGGCCGTTGACCCCTGATACTTGTCTGGCAACTGGTGTGGACCTAGGAGAAACAATGGAGTCATGTGTCCTTTACCTATGCAAAGGGGGATGGAGCAGGGCCAGATAATATGGAAGAGGGAGAGGGGAATGCAGACTACAGTAGAGAAAGTTAGAGAAAACAGTGGGAGATGAATGTGTAGGTAGCCTGGGTGTGGTGCCATGGATGAAAAGGTGCTAATGAGAGGCCCTACATAGGTGGGGATGTAGCTCAGGGGTAGAGAATTTGACTGCAGATCAAGAGTTCCCTGGTACAAATCCAGGTGCCCCCTTGTTTGTGAGAGTTTTAGTCAGTGTATTGCACACAGTAGAGAAAGCAATGAATCAGTCATGCTCTCTGACCAACCACATCTCAGAAGAGCAGACTCACTGACCCTCATGTAACTGGTGCAAAAATTAGTTTCCAAGGCACAGATCCCTGTGTTCTCCCACACTCTCAGTTTTATTCAGCTCTACAAATCTTCCAGGAGAAGGTGGTCTGTGTCTTCTCTCTGTGTGTGCTGCATAGCACTCTGCTTGGGCTATAACAAAGGAGAGATTGATCCAGTGGTAACATGGTGCTCTCAACAATGGGAAGGTGCTCTGGTTTCTGAGCCCAGCATACCAGGATGCCAGTGAGAGGCCCTGAACCTTGGCACTGGGCCCTAGGGTCTGGAGCTCCCACCCAGGGCTCCGGCAGATCCTCTGGCCACATAAGCTCATGCCCTGACCCTCCCAGACCAAGATAGGGATAAGCAGCATTCTGGGTGCCTCTCTAGGACACAAGCTCAGGAGTAACATGATAGGGTAGTGCACCTGAGGCTTCCTAAAGGAGTGACCTGACCCTCCTGACCTTTTTTCTCTATCCTCCTGCAGACAAATTCATAATCCTGGGCTCCAGTGAAGGAACAGAAGCTGCAACCCTATTCCGAAATCAGAGTAGAAACAACGTTTGTATCGGGACCCTTGTATCTGTCCTTAAAAGCTCATCTCACTAGTGCCTAATAAAGACCTCATGATTTTCTATGTCCAACATCCCCTACATTTAACAGTCTGTAGCCAAGAACATCAATAAAAAGCTGGAGGACTTTTGTTTCCATAGGGGACCTTGGATTAACCTGAATCCTGAATCCCCAGCTGGGCTGCCCATCACAGCACCTGATGTGGGAGGTGCTGAGCACAGGGAGTGTGCTTGTTGGAAATAAAGGTCAACAAGCCATCTTGGAAATCCTGAAGCTGCGTCTCTGGGAGTGAGGCCAAAGGACTTTTAACAAGTTCCTTAGATGAGACCCCAGTGGGAACTGAGAGCCTCTAGTTTATTTTAGTGCTTCATGGCATAGGCTTGAAAAGAGGTCATAATTAAGAGACATGCCCAAGCACACATGCTGGATTAATAACAGGGTTGGGACCAAATCCCACACTGCTGATCTTGGTCTTTCTCCACTAACCCAACCCTGAGCCAAGACACAACCTGCTGCTTGCATCTGCTTCCTGTTTCCCAACAGATCTGATGAGTTTGACCTTCCTAAGAAAGACCTGAAAGAGTTTCAATTTAGACATTACTAGACTAACTAGACCCAAAAGGAGACAGACTAAAAGAACACACACTGAATTTGCACCATGAACCTCTTAATCTGCAGTAAAATGCTCATCACTTGGACAGAAACTCACTTCAAACAAGTTCCCTAAATGACTCAATTTAACAATGTGGGTTCCCCCAGGGAAGTGTCTTCCAGTAACCCATAGTAGTTTCTATTTATTCCTGGTTAAGATCCATGACCTGGATAATCCACCACATGAAACCAGTCCTCTTTGGGTCATCATCCCCCTCCCTTCCTTACTGCCCCTCATTTGAGTGTCCAGAAGCTTCCTTGCTCTGCCCAGCATGTCTCCTCCTTCTGCCTTCAGCTGGGTGCACTGGCTTTGGACTTGGCTGCTAGCACAACCCTCCCCTCTCCTCTCCTCCTTTCTTCACCTCCAACAGGCCCATTTACTCTAGAATCTTCTGCAGCACTCTCTGTCCACTGCACCCTCACTCTTGAACTGCTGGCTGGATTTTGTTTTCTTTTCTATTTCCCATGGCCAAATTCTTGGCCTTGGCCCTCTTGAGCTCAGCTGTGGAAAGTGGAAGCCACCCTCCTGTTGAGCAGCCCTGCTGTTTTCCAAGGTCTTGCCCCCATCAATCAGCATCCATGGAGGAGCAGGAATTGGGCTTTGGTCTGTTTGACTTGGGGTCCAAAGCACAGGCCCAAAGGGGCTTCTTAACTGGGAGGAGGATTCTCTCCCTCTGCTGTCTGAGCCACTGCCTAGGCACCCCAGAGGGCAGGAGAATGGTGGCCCTTTCCCCACACCCAATGCACATCCAAAGGAGATCACACAGCGTCTTCTGCTGTAGCCATAAGCCATGTAGGTTTCAAATATGTGGCACAGGTTTTCTGATGGGGTGGAAAGGTCCAGTAGATGTGCTCACTCACCAAAATGACAGGAAGCTCCTGGAATTCTGTAAGATGTTCTATCTGCTGGGCAAATCAGAACACAAATATCTATCTTGGGCCACAGGACACAGCACAATATGGGTGGCTGACTGTGCCAGCAGCCAAGTCCAAAGCCAGTGCACCCAGCTGAAGGCAGGAGGAGACATGCTTTTGGGCACTCAAATGAGGGGCAGTAAGGAAGGGAGGAAGATGATGACCCAAAAGGACTGGTTTCAGCCCTTCTGGGTCTGCAAGTTACTGAGTTGTTAGTTGAACCTATGCAGAATGGTCCTTGCACACCTCTACTCCCTGCTGGGGGAAGTTTCAGTGTTGGAGGATAATAGCTGATTCAGGGGATAAAAAAGAAAAACTGGTGGGCACCAGAATTTCAACCAGGGACCTCTTGATCTGCAGTCAAATGCTCTGTCTGCAGGCCAGGCCCCCTCCCTGACTTCTGAGTTTGGGTTCAGCACTAACAAACAAGTGGCTTTCCCCACTATGGACTGCCATGCATGTAGCTGACATCTGCCCTTAGGCTGCCGTGGCACCTGGCAGACTGCCCTTTTCTGGCCATGAGCTCACCCTTCCCTGTGCTTTGCGTGAACAAAGAAGCCTCCTTTGCCCTGACCTGAGGTTCCTCTTCCTCAGCATACCTCCATCAAAACCAGTGGGAAGAGTTTGGGTTCCTCTACCATGTCCTCTTTCATGGTCTTCTGTCCTCATCCTATATGGCCAAGTCCATGGCTTTGGCAGAGTCTCCAGGGACATGTGGCCAAAAAAGCAATAGCCTCCAAGGTAGACCAGGATGAACCCCAGCTTCTCTGCAAGTGGCACAGCTGGGGGTCACCACACCTGGCCACACAGGACTTAAAGAGCAGGCTCATGGCCCCTGAGCTGGGACTGTGCCCTTTCCTCAGCCTCTCCTAGCACATCCCCACCTACAACAGGATGGCCCACACTGGAGAATATGTCCCTGTTCCCTGGTAGACTCACTGCAGTGATTGAAGCCACTCACTACCCATCCCACCACCAGAGACCTGACAGATACCCAAACCACAGCCACCAAGAGGGCCATAGAAAATGGTGGCCAAAGGGAGGGATTCAGTCATTCTTATTACACAGACAAGTACAATGTGGTGAAAGGAAGGAAGCAGGGAAGGAGGTGGGGGGAGAGAGAGGGTAGGGGGAATGCTGCTTTAAAAAAATCCCACACCAGCTCCTCCAAGTTTGTCATTAAATATATTATAGATTTTAAAGAAATGCTTTCAACTGAAAACATATAGAAAATTTGTAAAACACAAATAAGCATCAGGAGCAAATTTAAATGATCTATAATTTAACCAGTAAAGTCACCACTGTTAACAGTTCAGATTTCATCCTCCCAAACATAAAAGTACACATCCCTAGGCAGTGACCTCGGGCCCAGCTGTGGCAGGGATTGAGTGCATTTCCAGCTCCCGAGCCCCCCCACAGACTCCTGCTCCAGCCTGGGCTGCATTCCACCCTTATCAGTTTTCCCTGTCCTGCTATATGAAGATAACTATTCTAGATTTAACAGTGACCATGTCCCTGAACATGTCCCAGAACAGAGCCCTAAGTTGACACAGAGGAGAAGCTATAAATTACTGTGAGTCTTTTTAAAAAATGTTTTTATTAGCGCATCATACATATACACACTAGGGGGGTTCAATTTTTTTGTACTTAAAAAGGTGTTTAATGTTTAATAAGAAAAATTTGATGACATTTTTCTTTCTGATGCTGGGGACTGAACAAAGAGCCTCTGGCATGACAAGCAAATGCTCTCCCACTCAGCTAACCTTTCTTTTTATTTTTTATTTGTTCTTTTTTGATATATGTGACACGAGAGTGTATTTTGACATATTATACATACATGGAGTGTAGATTACTCTAATTAGGATCCCATTCTTGTGGTTTTACATGATGTGGAGTTTCACTGTGGTGGATTTATTACATGAACATAGGAAAAGTTCTGTTCCTTTCATTCTATAGTCTTTTCTATTCCTATCTTTTCTCCAATGTAGGGTTGTGGCTCCTTTATCTAGTATGAGATAACTGTATTTATGTGGTTTGTCTCTGTGCCTTCTATTCTGTACCATTGGTCTTCATGTCTGTTTTGGTGCCAATACCATGCCATTTTTGTTACTATATCTCTGTAGTATAGTTTTAGGTACCTTTCAGGCAGTATGAAATGCCCTTCTTTGTCCCTTCTGATTCACGTTGGCTTGAAGACCACTTTGTCTGATAGGAGGACAGAAACCCTTGCTTGTTTACAAGATACAGATGAATGATATGTCTTTTCCCATCCTTCTACCTTCAGTCTGTGGATGTCTTTGCCTTTGAGTTGAGTCTCTGGCAGACAGCACATTGTTGGGTCTTGTTTTGTAATCCAATCTGCAAATCTATGTCTTTAGATTGATGAGTTTAGGCTACTTACATTCAGTACTATCACTGAAAAATGAGAAATGATTGTTATTGCCATCAGTTCTGGTTTTTAATGTGAATTGGTTTCTCCTGTGATTGACTGTTCTTTTAGGGCAGTTCCTTTATTTTGCTGGTTTTTACTTTTATTTCTTATGTTTTCTTTATGAAATATTTTATTTAGTATGTTTTGTAGTGCAATCTTCCTAGTTGTGAATTTTTTTAACTTTTGTTTGTCATGGAAGACTTTAATTTCATTGTCAGTTCTTAATCTTAATTTTGCAGGGAATAGTATTCTTGGTTGGAATCCATTTTCTTTCAGAGCTTGGTATATATTATTCCAAGGCCTCCTAGCTTTGAGGGTCTGGGCTGGAAATCAGCTGAGATCCAATTTGTTTTCCCTCTAAATGTGACCTGTAAGTTTTTTGGCAGTCTTTAAAAATCCTCTCCTTATTCTGTATGTTAGGCGTCTTCATAATAATGTGATTTGCCAGGAGCTGACTCCCCTGGCTGCCAAAATGTTTCCTTTGTCATCCTGGAGCAGTAGGAAGAGATGCAGCTTGACACTGTGCAGCACACCTTTTGGTAAGTCTGGGCGTGTCTTTGATCTCAGGTCTCTCCATACACAGATATGCCACAAACCTCCTAAAAATCTGTGTTCCTTTCATTTCCTCATTTCTTCACTTTGCTTGTGGGTGGACTATTCTGATTGGCACTGCTGGCAGCGGTGGGGGGGCAGTGGGGCTAGGACTTCTTCCTTATTTTGTAATATCCAAACTCCTGAGAATCTTATCTGCTTTGAAAGTCCAGTATTAATTCCCAGTACAGTCCCTTTTTATTCAACCCACCTTACTGAGAAGATGCTTATCTGCTTTCCCGGTTTCATACCATGGTGCAGCCAGGTATGATCTCTTCTGCCATCTTGAAACCTCCCTCATTGTGACATAACCATACATGCATGGAATATATCTGATTGTTTCAAAAGGTGATGGGCACTTTCTACAGGGTTGGAGGAATGTGTTGTAATTGATAGTCTTTTCTGGAAGTTTACTTGCAAGCAGAGTACTTTAAAGTGTGCATTTGGTTCATATTGTGCAAGTGTGCAAAGCTGCATGCCCTTGGTTAGCCATTACAGTGTTGTTTGTAAAAATGAGAAAATGAACTAAACTGTATCAACTTGGTGTGGGTGCTCAGAACTCCACATAGACAGACTGATTGCATCAACGGTATTTCTGTGGGCAATTAAGATGCCTGGAATGGGGTGATCAAGGGCAATTTTCAGCCTTTTCTACTCCGTAAGAAACTTTCATCCTCAAATCTAATTAGGGGACACATTTTAGCTATGGCATCTCTCATGGGCCCATAAAGATATGCAAATAAAATGGTTCTCAAAGGTCGTCCTCAAGCAAATGCTATATTTCTTGAGGTTGAATTGAAGGGGTTGTCTTCTAACCATGTGTAGGAGACAGAGGTGTGGACATGTCACACATAGTAAACTCCATTTTTTCCATCTAGATTTAGTTTTCAAGGGTATCCTGGCATCTCAATTCCATCAGTTTTTGAAATATTTTGATTTCCAGTTTGAACCAACATGCTGAGCCAACAATAAAACTAATCCCCAGCTTCTCCAATTAGAGACACTGAATCCAGAATTTAAAACAATAAGGAACTTAGCAGTATTTAACATTACTTTCTTCTCTCCTTGGTCCATGGCTGTCATGAATTCATTTCTACATACATTCCCCCTATTTTTAGTGTTATGAATAAGCATAGTCTGGTGATTATTTTGGCATTTAAGTCTCCACCTGCAAGGTGTGACTCTGGAGTTGGCATGCTGGAATTTTCTCATATTATTGATCAACAGAAAGAGGCAGTAGGGCTGAGATAAGAGGAGAAGCAAGGGAGGAACAGGCTCAGCTCAGCGGAGAGCAGGAGGGCCTCCAGCTGTCAGGGAGGGTTGGCGCTCTTCTGGTTAGGAAACCTGCAGGTTGTGCAAATCCTATGAATTCCCATGACAATCCTTGGGATCTCACTTTCCAGATCAGATCCCCAAGTTGTCACACCAGGGAAGCTGTGAATTAAATTTACATCATAATTTAGCAGTCTTGCAGAATCAAATACTGCCTGGGGTTTTCTGGAAATTTTTATGGCTCCTAGAAATAAGCGATTTGGGTTCTTTTTTTTTTTTCTTTCCCAACAAATGTCAACTCTACACCTCTTTGGGAAAAGGTCTTTTCTATTGTTTATCATTAGTGCATTAAAGTTATTCATAAGTTGGGTTCATTTTGACGAAATCAAACATGTATGGAATTTGGTTTCAATTTCATCCCCACTTCTTACCCTCCCTTATACTCCTGTCACCACTCTATTGATCTTCTTTTCACTCACTTATTTTTCACTGATGCTTTCTACATATACATAAAGGTGAAATTTTCTGTGGTACCATTTATATATACATACAACATGATTTTGTTAAATTCATTCCCTATTTCCTCCCATTTCCAATCCACTCCCTCTGTCTCCTTCTTCTATACCACTGATCTTCCCTTTATCCTTATGATATTTGATACTTACACACCTTCTTTCCCTTAATTTGGTCTCACTTCCACATAGGAAAGAAAACATTCCTTGATTTTTCTGAGTCTGGCTTATTTCACTTAACATGATGTTCTCTATTTCAGTCCATTTACCAGCAATTTTCATTGAGTTCTTCACTGTGTTCAAAAGGAGGGGGCACCTGGATTTGAACCAGGGACCTCTTGATCTGCAGTCAAATGCTCTACCCCTGAGCTATACCCCCTGTTCTTTATGTATGTCTAATGAGCACTCTAAACCTGGGGTGGCCACACCTTGGATTTTAGCACCATCACATGTATAATTGCTAGTGTTTGACCTTCACATGCATCATATCCTGAAAGTCATTTAAAAATACAAGTGTAAGTTCCAATACCATTTTCCTGCCAATTAGGATTATTGGATGCTAGTAAGAACATTGACAAGGGATTGTTTCCCCAGCCCCATGAAACTTTCATGATTATAAGTTGAACTAATCAGAAAAACATTTGGCTGAGCACAGAAGCCCAGGGATTGGATAGTGCCCTTGCCTGTTCAGAGGCACAGAAATATCTCCAAGCTTCAGGTGAGCACAAGCTATAGCCACAGAGGTGATAAACTGTGGAAAGGGGTGACCATACCTCCTCAATTGCTCAGGAGGCACACTGGAGAACCCAGCACAGTCTCTGGAGAGCGGGGAAGATGACCAAAAACCTTTCTAATAAGGAGACTGCTAAATCAGGGCAGTAGAAGGAGATACTGCAGCTGCACCTGGATTTGAATGAGGTACCTGCAGTCAAATGCTCTCCCCCTGAGACATATCCCAAAATCCTTAAAGAAAAGAGCATAATGACATAGTTTATACCCTTGCTCATTATCAGAGGGTGAACATTTAGGTCGCTCTGCCACAGATTTGCATGGCACCATTTTTCTGGCTCCATTCTTCACTTCAGCAAAGACTGGAGACTCCAGAGCAAAGGTGGAAATAGCTGTGGGCATTTGCATCCATGGAACAAGAAAGGAGCTGTGAGGAAGAAAGAGAGGCCACAGGCAAGGACCTCAGAGGAGCTGAAGTCATGACTGAGGGGCAATGTAGGGTCCACAATGGGTACACAAATAGGAGAGCCACAGGGGTTACCTAGGATCATGGCCTAGAGAGAGACGGAGGAGAAGAGGGTCAACATAAGGATAATGAATAGGTTCAGTAAGAGCAAGAAGAAGAGGTAGGAATGAGGAGAGGTGTGAGTAAGGACTTTGCAGGTTCTAAGACCTTGAGAGGGAACAGCCATGAGTATGGGTTGGGTTGGGGTTTTGTGTAGGATGAGACTTGACTGTGCATCTGAATATACAAATAGACAAAAATCAACACAAGACACTAATGGGCAATTAAACCAGATGTTTCCTTTTCTCCCAAGTGAAAGAACAATTAGGTGGTCCAGTTTGACATGGCATGCCATAAGGTTAAACGCCATAGTCCTTCTCTTCAGTTATTCTAGTGCTCTGCCTTCAAGGTACCACTTGGCATCTCCCACTTTAGAATCACAACACCATCCATGGAACAGAAAAAAAGGGATAAGAGACAAACTTTTCCCTGTAAAATATTGTGCTAAAACGAATGAACAGTGGTGCCTGGGAAACTGCACTCCAATAGACTGTTTAGGTGATTCTAATTCATACATGAGGTTAAGAATAACCATAGTAGAGCCTCAGTGTTAGCTGCTTCTGGTAAAGAGAATGTTTATCTGGTGTGTACAGAAGAAGAGGAGGAAATTGAGGCATCTGTGTAGGAGAGGGCGTCAAAAGGAAGCATGAATAGGGGGCACCTGGATTTGAACCAGTGACCTCTTGATCTGCAGTTAAATGCTCTACCCCTGAGCTACACCCCCTGCCGTCATGTGTGTATAATAAGCCCTTTAAACCTGGATGGCCACACCCAGAAATCCCCACCTGGACATGTGCACTTGCTAGTGCTCTGCTATCATATACTAACTTCCTGCCAGGCCCCACCCCTTCCTGTCTATACACCTGTAGGTGTAACCAGCACCTTCCTCCTCCTTAGAACCTGGCTGAGGGTGGGGCCTAAAAATGGTGGCTGTCTGCAGCAGGAACCTCCTTCACACTGAACCAGAGGAGCCAGAGTACAAGAGCTGGCTGCTCAGCAGACCCTTTGGAGGTGAGGGTGGCACTGGGAAACGGCACTTTGATAGACTGTCCAGGTGATTCTAATTCCTACTTGAGGTTGGGGTCTGGGATGGCAAGAGCACACCTGGTTTCCCTGTGAGACCTCCATCCTCTGGGAAAGGACCTAGGGATCCCATGTGCCTCTAGCAGCTCCCTGTAGGATCTGACTCAGAGACAGGTTTGAGTTATTGCTTTGATCTGTGCCTGTGTTAGTCAGCTTCTCACTACTGTGACTCTTTTAGTCAGGTGTTTTGGTCACAGTATTTCATCACTGTGACCAAAACACCTGACAGGAAAACATTTTAAGGAGGTAAAGTTTATGTGGTACTCATATTCGCAGAGGTTCATTCCATCCCAGCCAGCTCCATTCTGCAGGTCTCCAGGTGAGGCAGAACGTCATGGCAGATGGTGTGGTAGAGGAAAGCAAGTCAGGACATCACTCCAGGAGGCAGAGAGAGATTCCCTCACCACAGACAAAATAC
>NW_026000164.1:3693987-3701139 GCF_001458135.2 Marmota marmota marmota | reverse complement strand
AACTTTTTCTTGCCCTTGTATTGTAGGATATCAGGCTGATGTGAATTTTTCAATGTATTTCCATGTGGGTTTGTAGTATAGTTTCCTTGCTAGTTCTTTGGTGATGATTATATACTTTGATAGAATGCATATGTGTCAGAGCTTGAGAATTACACTTTGTACATCTCCAAAGAATTATTTTGTTCTTACAGATATGACAATTTGTGTTTTATAAAGCAGTACCTGGTACTATGTCTTCCACCTTAAAACAGGCACCTGTTTTAAATTTTCCAGTCCTGGTCTTCCACCACATTGGGGACCATGAAACTCAAGATTTCTCACCAACCTTCTGCTTTTTTTACCTATCATTAATTCTTCTCAAGCTTCCATCCCAACTCACAGATGGCAATTCTACATCCAAGCAACATGACACAAGGATGGCACCACCCACTCTCAGGTGATGGGTCAAGGTGATTGCCCTTCCACTGGCTGCCATCATGCAGTCACCTTTAACATTACTGGATTCAAGCAAGCCACTTCTGGTATTTCTTTGAGTCCCTATGACAGGACTAATGGCTAATACCAAGGATCTCTTCCACTCAGGAATGGTTTGATGTCATTGACAAGTTATAGCTTCAAGGAACCTTATGGACATTGCCCCTTCCAAGATAACTGTCTGTAGCCACTGGATGTTATCTCTAGCTACCCTGGTATTCCCAAGCCTGTCCCCCAAACATTCCCCCGCTCTCCCAGACAGGCCCCACACCGACCCCTTCTTAGCAGGAAGTAGTCAGATGGAATTGCACCGTCCCCACGCCACTTAGAAAAACAAAAAGGCAGGAATGTTAGTTGCGGAGCTGGCTGAACAAATGTTATCTGCAGTGTGGGCTGAATGCTCAACCCTCACCCGTCTGGTTCTTTATCGCTTGTTTGCCTCAGATGTGAACACTCAACCCCACTCAAGGCTGAACACTCGACCCCCACCTGTTGGTGCAATGTAAACCCACATCTAGCCCCTGCCCAGTCTGATTGAAGGAAGAAGATGACACCCTGAGCAACTACTGTATGATTCAATCATTGGACGCCAACACGGCAGCCTGCAGACCCAAAGACCCCATTAGATTTTTGACTATAAAAACTCTCCCCTCTCCCCTCTTTCTTACTTTCTTCTCTCTTTCCTCTCTTACTCTCTCTTTCTCTTTCTCATTTTGTTCTCTTTCACTCTCTCTCCCTCTTTTTCTCTTTCTCCTCTCTTTCCCTGGTCTCTCTCGCTTTCTCTCTTTCTCAATTCCTTCCCTGTTAATCAGACACTGCTGCAAGGAAGATATGTTGGTCACTCTGAGTGTCGTGGTCACTTTCCTTTCAATGCCAACTTTACAGAGCAACTAAGGAAGACCTTCAGAAAAACAAACAGATCACTGACCACAGGAGTCCTCCTTCTGCCAGGTAATTGATGGCCCCAGAGACAACTGACACAAGATTTAGAAGGGTGGTGCTGAGGGTTAATAGCATGGAGAACACTGACCAGAGAAAAGACCAGTGTAGGTGTGCCAATAAAAAATATATAAATATATCAGTAGGTGACACCTGGAATTGCACAGGGACCTCTTTGTCTGCAGTCTAATGCACTATCCCTGAGCTGTGACCCCTTGATTGACTGGGTTCCCCTTAGCATGTGTCACCTGTTCCCACACCCAAGGACTCCTTGGTGCTATGTCAGTGCTATTCCTTCCTCCCTGATGGAAACTGCATGTGCACCACAGCCTGACGAGAGACCCTGCTTCAGGCCAAGAGGTCACCTTTCAGTCCCCAGAGGACTCTTGCTTGTCTGCAGGCTCTTTCCTACAAAGTTTGACTGTATGCACATTCTCAATTCCCTCAGTAAATGGAATTCTTCCCTCTCTTTTCACTCAGAAGTTGAGAAATATGAAAGGGAGGGAGGCTGGGTCCTGGCCACTTCTACAACATATCAGCCACTTCTGCAACAAGTACATAAACAAATTTATCCAATGAGACAAATATGGATTCTTTTTTCTTTCTTTTGTGGTCCTAGGGATTGAACCCAGGCCTTTTGCATGCAAGGAAAGCATCTTACCAACTGAAATATATCCCTAGCCCAAGACAAATCAAAGTCTTAATTTATGTACATTGATTCCAGGTGACCCTCTGTATCAGATTTCACAGATCTCTGTGTCAGAGATCTGTGACTTAAAAGATAACATTTTTGTTCATTGCAAATCCCATACACAATGCAAATACAAAACCAAACTTTCTTCAATAAAAATTCCAACATCAAGATTGGAAAAACTGGAAGTACAGCAACAACAGAGAAATTCAAATTACTGGGAAAAGGGCCCATGTCATACTTTATTATCTGATGTTACAGCTGGAACACCCTTCTAGATACCAATTTCAATATTTTCCTGCATATTACCATGATAATACATAAATAACCTCTTCAAAACTCAGTGGTGCCAACAATAACCACCCATGATTAGGGAAGGTTCCCTGATTAGGTCCTGATTCTATTACCTGGGACTGACTCCAGTTCAGACCTTCTGCATAAGAACTTGCCTGGCTCCACTTTCAGAAAACCCCGCCCGCCTTTCCATTATTCTCCTTTGTAGTTTATGATGAAGTCAGTTGCAAATATGTGCCTTGGTGAATGAGCAGTCTTCTCAGCTTGCTTCCCATATGTGGAATATTAGAGGCCAAGAGATCTTTTTACTTAATACACAGTCTCAGTGTCTTTTAGTAAAGGTTGCTAATGCTTTGTCTATACAGCTCTCAAAACACACACACACACACACTCATGAGTGTATTTTGACATTAGGCATACATGAAGTATAAATTATTCTAATTAGGATCCCATTTTTGTGGTTTTACATGATGAGGATTCTTATATGAAAAATTCTGGTGGATTCTTATATGAACATAGGAAAGTTATGTTAGATTCATTCTACTGTCTTTCCTATTTCTATTGCCTCTCCCTTCCCTCCATTCCCCTTTGTCTAACCCACTAAACTTCTATTCTCCCTGCCTTGCCTTGTGTTAGCATCTGCATATCAGAGAGAACATTTGACCTTTGGTTTCTTGGGATTGGCATATTTCACTTAACATGATATCTTCAGATCCATCCATTTACCAGCAAAAGTCATAAAGTCATTCTTTCTTAAAGCTGAGTAATATTCCATTGTGTACATATGTCACGTTTTCTTTATTCATTCATCTGTTGAGGGGCACCTAGGTTGGTTGCATAACTTAGTGATTGTGAATTGAGCTACTATAAACATTCATGTGAGTTACTATAAACAGTCACTGTTGTATGCTGATTTTAAGTCCTGTGGGTATAAACCAGAGATGGGAATAGCTAGGTCAAGTGGTGATCTTGTTCCACGTTTTCTGAGGAGTCTCCATACTGCTTTCCTGAGGTGTTGCATTAATTTGCAGTCCCACCAACAATGTATAAGTGTACCTATTTCCCACATCCTCATCAACTGAATTTTTTTATTGTCACTTGTATTCTTGATAATTGCCCTTCTGACTGGAGTGAGATGAAATCTCAGTGTAGTTTTAATTTGCATTTCTCTAATTGCTAGAAATTTGACCATTTTTTCATATATTTTTTGCCATTTGTATTTCTTCTTCTGTGAAGTGCCTGTTCAGTTCCTTTGCCCATTTATTGATTGGTTTAATGGATTATTTGGTGTTAAGTTTCTTGAGTTTTTTATATATCCTGGAGATTAATTCTCTACCTGAGGTGTAGGTGGCAAAGATTTTCCCCATCCTGTAGCTCTCTCTTCAAGTTCTTGCTTGTTTGCTTTCCTATGAAGAAGCTTTTTAGTTTGATACCATCTCATTTATTGATTTGTGATTTTACTTCTTGTGCTTTAGGACTCTTGTTTAGGAAGTTGGTTTCTAAGCTGATATGATGGAGAGTTGGGCCTACTTTTTTCTTCTAGTAGGTACAGGATCTCTGTTCTAATGCCTAGGTCCTTGATCCACTTTGAGTTAAATTTTGTGCAGGGTGATAGAGGGGGGTTTCATTTCATTCTGCTACATATGGATTTCCAGTTGTCCCAGCACCATTTGTTGAAGAGGCTATCTTTTCTCCAATGTAGGTTTATGGCTCCTTTGTCTAGTATGAGCTAACTGTATTTATGTGGTTTGTCTCTGTGTCTTCTATTCTGTACCATTGGTCTTCATGTCTGTTTTGGTGCCAAAACCATGCCATTTTTGTTACTACAGCTCTGTAGTATAATTTCAAGTACCTTTTAGGCAGTATGAATGTCCTTCTTATTCACGTTGGCTTGAAGACCACTTTTGTCTGATAGGAGGATAGAAACCCCTACTTGTTTACAAGATCCAGATGAATGATATGTCTTTTCCCATCCTTCTACCTTCAGTCTGTGGATGCCTTTGCCTTTGAGGTGAGTATCTGCTAGGCAGCATATTGTTGGCTCTTGTTCTGTAATCTAGTCTGCAAATCTATGTCTTTAGATCGATGAGTTTAGGCCATTTTCATTTAGTGCTATTATTGAGAAATGATTATTATTCCCATCATTTCTGATTTCAATTTGAACTGATTTCTCCTGTGATTGACTGTTCTTCTATGGCAGTTTCCTCTCTTTGCTGGTTTTCACTTTTATTTCTCATTTCTTCTTTATGAAATATTTTATTGAGTATGTTTTGTAGTACAGGCTTCCTAGTTGTGAATTTTTTTAACTTCTCTTTGTCATGGTAGGTTTTAATTTCATTGTCAGTTTTGAAGCTTAATTTTGCTGGGTATAGTATTCTTGGTTGGAATCCATTTTCTTAAGAAAATGGTATATACTATTCCAGCTTTGAGGGTCTGGGTTGAGAAATAAGCTGAGATCCAGTTTCTTTTTCCTCTAAATGTGACCTGTCAGGTTTTTGGGGCAGCCTTTAAATTTCTCCCCTTATTCTGTATGTTAGGCATTTTCATAATAATGTGGCTTGGTGTGGGTCTTTGTAATTTTGTGTATTTGGGGTCCTGTATTTGATTTTCCATTTCATTCTTTAGGTTTGGAAAACATTCTGATATTATTTCATTGAAAAAACCGTGTATTACTTTGGTTTGTATCTCCTGTCCCTGCCCTTAAGAACTCTCAGCTGGCCATTGTGTCTCCCCCAACACGTCCTGTGAGCCACCAGGCTCATGGGGAAGGGGAGCAAGTTGGGTTTTTGATGACCTCTATTGCCCTGCGTAAACCCTTATCTGTGTTTGATTTTCACCTGGTCACTTAGGCACTCTCTGTGTCATGCAGTGTGCATTTGCCAGCCCTGTATTTTGAGCCCATATGTGGTTTGCCAGGAGTTGGATCCCCTGGCTGCCAGCCCCACACCAGGGCTACAGAATGGTTTCTTTGTCCTCCTCAAGCATAAAGGGAGAGATGCAGCTTCTTTCCTGCACAAGGACATTGTGCAGCACACTGTTTTGTCTTCGATCTAAGATCTAAGATCCACATGCCACAAACCTCCTAAAAATGTGTGTTCCTTTAATTTCCTTATTCCTCCACTTTGCCTGTGGGTGGACTGTTGTGAATGGCACTGCTGGCAGCAGTTGGGAGCGATGAGGCTGGGATTTCTTATTTATTTATTTTGTAATATCCAACCTCCTGAGTCCCTGATCTGCTTTGAATGTCCAGTATTAATTCCCAGTACAGTCCCTTTTTATTCAACCCACCATATTGAGAATATGCCTATCTGCTTTCTTGCTTTCATACCATGGTGCAGCCAGGAAAGCAACCTCATCTCTTCCACCATCTCGAAACCTCCCTCATGGTGACATAATCATTCATGCATGGAATATATGTGACTATTTCAAAAGGTGATGGGCACTTTCTACAGGGATGGAGGGATGTGTTGTAATTGATATGTCTTTTCTGGAAGGTTACTTGCAAGCAGAGACTTTAAAGTGTGCATTTGGTTTATCTTGTGCAAGTGTGCAAAGCTGTATGCACATGGTGAGCCATTGCAGTAGTTGTTTCTAAGAATGAGAAAATGAACCAATAGTACCTACTCAGTGTGGGTGCTCAGAACTCCACATGGACTGTCTGCATCAACAGTATTTCTGTGGGCTATTAAGATGCCTGGAATGTGATCAAGGGCAATTTTTAGCCTTTTCCACTCTCTAAGAAACTTTCATTCTCAAATCTAATTAGGGGACACATTTTAGCTATGGCATCTCTCATGGGCCCATAAGGATATGCAAATAAGATGGTTCTCAATGATAATCCTCCAACAAATATGCCTATCTGCTTTTGGGCTCTTTTTGAATTGAAGGGGTTATCATCTAACCATTTTGTAGGAGGCAGGGGTGTGGACATGTCACACACAGTATACTTCACTTTTCCCATCTAGATTTAGTTTTCAAGGATATCCTGACATCTCAGTTCCATCAGTTTTTGAAATATTTTGACTTTCAGTTTGAACTAACAAGTTGAGCCAACCATAAAACTAATTTCTGCTTCTCAGGTCAGACACTGAACCCAGAATCAAAACAATAAGAAACTCAGTGGAGTTTAACATTACTTTCTTCTCTCCTTGGTCCACGGCTGTCATGAATTCATTTCTATATACATTCCTCTGATTTTCTGCTATGAATAAGCATAGTTTGGTCATTATTTTGGCATTGAAACCTCCACCTGCAAGGTGTGACTCTGGAGTTGGCATGCTGGAATTTTCTCATATTATTGATCAACAGAAAGAGGCAGTAGGGCTGAGATAAGAGGAGAAGCAAGGGAGGAACAGGCTCAGCTCAGCGGAGAGCAGGAGGGCCTCCAGCTGTCAGGGAGGGTTGGAGCTCTTCTGATTAGGAAACCTGCAGGTTCTACAAATCCTATGAATCTCCATGACAATCCTTGGGATCTCACTTTCCAGATCTGATCCCCAGGTTGTCACACCAGGGAAGCTGTGAATTAAATTTACATCATAATTTAGCAGTCTTGCAGAATCAAATACTGCTTGGGGTTTCCTGGAAATTCTTATGGCTGCTAGAAATAAGCAATTTGGGTTCTTTTTTTTTTTCTTTCCCCACAAATGTCAACTCTACCCTTCTTTAGTAAAAAGTTTTTTCTATTATTTTTCATTAGTGCATTAAAGTTGTACATAAGTTGTGTTCATTTTGAGAAAATCAAACATATATGAAAC
>NW_026000164.1:3683112-3688228 GCF_001458135.2 Marmota marmota marmota | reverse complement strand
TCCTCCCAATGCTTAGTTCAGGGCACTTTCTCCAAAACTAAAATCTACAACAAATGATAACTCTTCCAACTTCTCCTCCAGTTAATACACACTGAGAATGATGCAGACGTGGAAGTAGATTTAGGAATCTGAATAGAAGAACCAACACCAAGAGAGCTCAAGGAGCAGGACATGCTCTCAGCAGCTTGGCAGGAGGAGGGTGACACAGATGCCCGCAGCTTTGACCCTGAAGGCTGACAGCCTGGGTTTTAGTTTTCGGGGCAGGACACTCTCCCTGTGCCTCATTTTGAACCTGTAAAATGGAGATAATAAGAGTGCACACTTGTTGGGTTGTTTGTAGACTACATGGCTTAATCCATGTAGAATACTTCAAACAGCACGTACTAAGTTCTTCCTACTGTTTGCTGAACACATAGGCTCACAAGGAACCAGCTCCATTCACTGAGTAAAGAGAACCAATTATCAATGGAATTCAACCTGCAAAGTCCCCAAATATGAAACTATTTGAATAAATCAGAGTATCTTTCATAAGAGAGAATTCTAATCTGAATAGAGGAGCAAAGATTACCAAAATGAACATATAGATATTATGAATGAATCAAATGAGATGCTCAAGAAATGAAAATGTAATTGACATGTTTCCTTTTTATTTATTTTAAGGAGGTATAGCATATTCAATAAAGTATGTGAGTTATCATGGAGAGGTTGATGGAGGTTTACATGCATGCACACGTGTAACCACCTGAGTCAAGGCACAGTTAGTCTTTAGCACTCAGAGGCTCCTGTGGACTCCCTCCTTATTATTGCCTCCTGCCAAGAACATCAGCGTGGATGAGATGGCCTGCTGTGCAGCTGCATCTACATGGAATCAGACACGAGATACTCTGAGTCTGGCCCCTTTCACCCATCCTCATGTCAATAAGATCCATCCACATCTGTCCACTGTCACAATCATTTGTTGTTTTCCATTCCTGCTCTGTGTTCCATGGCTGACTGTAGCATGATTTGTCTGTCTGTCCCACTGACAACAGACATTCCATGTGTATCCAGTGTGAGCTCCTAAGGGCAGTGCTGCTGGATGTTCCTGCATGTGCATGGACACTCTCTGGGGTCTATATCTAGGAACAGAACTGTTCCATACTAGGAATTCATGTTTTCAGTATCGACGATGCCAGACAGGGGTCTGAGTGGTCACACCAGATTCCACTGCACCAGCAGCGTGAGTGTGGCTGCGGTCACACATCCTCACCAACACGTGGAATCCTCAGTGTCCACCAAGGTAACCATCCTGCTGAGATGTAGGGCCATCTCACTCTGGGTAGACCAGGAATACATGGTTTGCTCTGGGGAGGAGGAGACAGGTTGTTTTCTTCTCTGAGACTTGATAGACAAGAGTTAAAGATAGGAGAGCGTGAGGATGCTGAGGGCCTCATATCACATGGCTTTGGTCTTCCCAGCTAAGCAGGAAATGAGGTCTCCCAAAGAGAGCAAAGGAGCAGGGTGTTGCTCACAACTTGGAACAAAGACAAACTATGAACCTGACTCCTTGGAAATGGAGAAGAGGTGAATTGGGAAAGAAGAAAAGTTTGCTCACTAACAGAGGGTGCAGGTCAAGGTCACACTGCCACAGATTTGCAGGGCACCTTTTGTCGGGCTCTATAGTACCTCATCAAAGACTGGCTACCCCAGAGCAAAGGTGGAAATGGCCACTGGCATTTGCATCCATAGAAGGAGGGGTTACTATTCTCACTTCACATAAAGTGGATTCCAAGCCAAAATTAATCAGAAGAAACAAAGAAGGTCATTTCATAATGCTTAAGGGAATCAAAAAACAAGAGATAATGATCATAAATATTTATGCCCCCAAAACAATGGAGTATCTCTGTACAGCAAACAAACCCTTCTCAACATTAAGAATCAAAGAGATTCTATTGTCCTGTAAACTAAAAAGAAAAAACACTGAAAAATGAAACAAGTAGACCACAATACATAATACTGGGAGACAGTAACACACCTCTCTCATGCCTGGATAGATCATTCAAACACAAACTAAATAAAGTTGCTACAGAACTAAAAACAATAATTTGGACTTAACAGACATCAATGACTGAATTCGCTTTCTTCTCAGCACCACCCAGGACATTTTCTAAAACAGACCATATTTCAGTCACAAAGCAAATCTTAACAAATACAAAAAAAAAAAAAAAACAGAGATAATACCTTGAATTCTATCAGGTCATAATGGAATAAGATTAGAAATCAACAATAAGTTAAAAAATAGAAACTACTCTAAGACCTGGTTACTAAATAATACACTTTCAAATGATGAATGGAAAACAGAACAAATCAGAGGATAAATTTAAAAATTCTTAGAGGAAAATGAGAATAGTGACAAAACATATCAAAACCTTTGACACAGTATGGAGGCAGTTCTCAAAGGAAAGTTCACAGGATTGAGCTCATACTTTAAAAGAATAGAAAGATACCAAATAAATAATCTAACATCACATCGCAAGGCCTTAGAAATATAAGAATGAGACAACAGCAAACCCAGTAAAAAACAGTTTTCTGAAATCAGTGAAATTCAGTGAGCACTGACTGTAACTGGATGGGAACCCTCCTGACATCTGCAGCCTCCTTCAGGTCTTCACCTCCTCATTTGCTGGTCCTTGTTAGCACAGTCTCAGCCCCGTCCCCCACCACAGACTGCCAGTTAGGGACCTGGGAATGCAGAAACACATCTCATCACCCAGTGGCCAGCTCTGGACAAACCAGTGCCATTTCTCCTTGACTGTGAGCATGGGATGAAGGTGGGGTGTGTAGGGATGAAAGAGAAGGAGAAGCACAGGGAGGTGGGAAGGGCGCTCCAGGTGGCTTCTGAGACCTACTGTGTGCATTGCACTCATGAGGTGGGGGACTCCAAATCAAGGTGACCTTGGGGCTCTTGGGTGATGATAGTAGGGTAGTAGGCTTGAGGACATAGGCCCTATAAATAAACGGAGTATCATTGTGACCCCAGGTCCTGCAGCTCTGAGAAGCAGGATCTAAGGTAGTTTCTATAAACCCTAAGCAATGGAGATCTTCAGGTGTCACTCATGACCCACCAAAGAGGTACTGGTTATGATAGCTACTAAGTAGTACATAAAAGAGGGGGCACCTGGATTTGAACCAGGGACCTCTTGATCTGAAGTCAAATGCTCTACCCCTGAGCTATACCCCCACTTAAGTGGAACTTCTCATTATTTCCTCTTTATCCAGGGCAGTGCACCCAGGTTATATGTGATTTATAATACAGTTTTCTTTGCATGTTCTAGCAAGTTGACAGCTTTCTCCACTGAAGTCTGTTCTCCTCTCTTGCATCTCCTACCTTAACTAGCCCCTCTCAGCTCCTCTCCCACCTCAGCCTGAGCTGGTGGATCCACCTGTGCACCTGGAAAGCACACCTGACCCCAGCATTCCTCTAAGTCCATACACAGTGATCAGACAAGAGCTGCTGGGCCTGGTCTTCAATGAATCTCACACTCAGCCCAGGGAGAGCCTCCACCATACTTCAAGGTCTCAAGGAGGGGGCTCATTATTTCACTCCATTATTCATTCCCTCAACACACAATCATGGAGCTTGTTAGGTGCTAGATCCTGTCATCCATGTTGAGTTCAGAGACCTCAACATGGATGACAGGATTTTGTTCCTCAAAAAATCTTGGTTCAAACAGAAGAAAAACTCAGGAACAAAATGTTTCCACAGAGATCTCAGAGAGAAAAGAGCCCCTGCTCAGGCTTCAGGGGGACCTTCCTGGAGAGGTCACAAGGAGGATTTGCCTAAGGAAAAGCTAGATTCCTCAACCCCACACAACTCAGAAGGCTGGATGTCTATGCAAAGAGGGAGCCTCATGGTCATTGCCTTGGAGGACAGCCTGTGACAGAGCATGACCAGCCATGACCTGGAGTAACCTCATAGACTGCCCTAAAGCAGTGTCCTTCTGGAGAGGAGGACACGGGTATGATCTGAGCAGAATCCACAGCGCAAGGGTATATATTGTTCATGCCTGTGACACTGCAGTGGGATAAGAGCTTATATAGATGACATGGGTCATTATTATGTGACTCCTTGTCATTTACTACTTCAGAAAATAGTATCACTGACATCTAAAAGAGATTCTAGCAAGGAGGCACCTGGATTTGAACCAGGGACCTCTTGATCTGCAGTCAAATGCTATACCCCTGAGCTATACCCCCTCCTGTCATGTGTATGTAATAAGCACCTTAAATCTGGATGGCCACACCCTGGATTCTCAACCTGGAGAGGTGCACTTGCTAGTGTCTGCCTGCATAGGCTTCCTTCCTGTTAGGCCATGCCCCTTCCTGTATACATAACTGTAGGTATAACCAGTACCCTTCCTCCTTAGAACCTGGATGGGAGCAGGGCATAACAATCTTGGATGTCTGCAGCTAAAACTTTCTTCACACTCAATTTGAGCAGCCAGATCATAAGCGCTGCCTGCTCAACAGACCCTGGAGAGGTCAGGGTGGGGTCTGCGATGCACAAGAGCAAACATTTTTGGTTTCTTCCTGAGAACCCCTAACCCGACCCTCTGAGAAGGGGACCTAGGGATCTTGTGTGCAATACATCTTGACAAATATCATTCTCCAGTATTTCCCCTTTCCATCATCTTCTTCTTCCTATAGTTGGTGCCAAGAAATAAAAAAATAATTCTGATGGGCTTGCCTCTAAGTGTAACCTGACATTTGTCTCCTGAGGATTTTAAAATTCTACCCTTATTCTGCATGTTAGTCATATTTATTATCATTTGTCATGCAGAGATTAATTTCTGATCTTGTCTATCTGAGGTTCTGAATGCCTCCTGTACCTGAAAATCCACATCAGTCTCATGTGTTGGTTATGGCATTTACTTCCTTTCTGTAATATGGTCTGAACGATCAAGGCTGGCCACTTTGTATTCTGGTCTGAGATTCTACCGTATTACAGAGACTTCCAACTAAACACTTTATTAGATTTATAGTCTCTCATTTCTAAGATCAGTTTGGTTTTTCAGGATCTCTTATTTGTTTATTGAATTTCTCATTTTTATCTTGTACTGAATTCCTTAATTTATTC
>NW_026000164.1:3643795-3680780 GCF_001458135.2 Marmota marmota marmota | reverse complement strand
GAAAAATTCTATTCATAACAAAACCAAAAACCATATGATAATAAGAAATAAAGTAATACATGTATATTATTGTTCTTTATGAACAAAAATATAAAATATTAATGAATTGCATAAAGGAAACCTGAATTAATGGAGATGATATCATATTCATGAAAGAGGATCTTAATATTATAAAAATGTTAATCTCCAATTTCATTATTTTTGTCCATGTAATTTTAGCAAAGACTAAAATGGTTTTGCAAGTTTTAGGAGAACTTGAAGAAACAGTATAAAATCAAGAACAGAAGAAATTTAAGAACAGCCATGCACTTTCAGATATCAAAATGAATGGGTAGAACTTGTGCTACCAGCTGTGAGACTAATCAAGGGAAGGAAACTAACCTAGTGGGCATAGGAAGAGACAGACGAGTGGGTGGGACAGCAGGTGTGGCCATGCATAGGTGGGAGCCTGAGGATGAAAGGGCGACTGTGTCTGCTCCACCTGGACCCACAGTCCAGCTGGTGCTTGAGTCCCAGCATAGCTCAGAAGAGCACCCCCTTCTACTCTCAAGGTTTTCCTGGTGGGACCATGAATAAATGGGAGAGTGACATCATGAAAGCAGAATTACAGTGGGCGCTGGGGCACATGCCTATGATACTCCCTACTTGGGAGGCTGAGGCAGGAAGGTTGCAAGTTCAAGGACAGCCTGAGCAACTTAGTAAGACCCTGTCTCAAAATTTAAAAATAATGAAAAGGTCCAACGCTGTAGCTCAGTGGTAGAGTGTTGCCTAGCATGGAATTACAAATTCATGGTGGAAGTACAAATTATTCCACAAATGGTACTGATATAACTAATTTTTCATATGAAAAATGAGAATCCTCACTCTACTAAAAGTCAGACTCCAGGTGAACTAAAGACCTAAATGTGAGCCCAGCTGACGAGGGAGATTCTGTAGTCTTAGGGACTGGGAATGATTTGAATTTTCCAAATCTCTCATAAATGCACACTGCCATCCCAAAGCCCCGCTCTGCCTTAATCACAGGCTGATTTCACTCCAGGAGATCTGGGGAGCTCTCAGCACCCCAGGTGTGGCATCACGGCAGCCATAGGATGCGCCCTTACTCCGTTTTTATCTCTTTCACTAATTCAGTGACAAGAGGTCAGAGAGTCTCCTGATACAGTCAGAGTCCAGCTTTATAGGCACACAAGGGCCAGGACACACAGGGTGACCTCTGAACTTACCATTTGCTTTCCTTGAGCAGGTGGGATCAGCCATCCACCTGAAGCCACTCTTGCTGCTCTCTGGTCCCTGGGGGACTGTGGGAAAGTCTCACCCAACTTTTCTCCTGTAGACTCTGGCCTTCTACATTTCCTTCCCCCAGAACCACCTACATTTTCATCACCGTCAGGTCAACAAGGCCCAGTTACCAGTGCTCGATCCCTTCACTTGCCTGAGGGTCTTTTGCCTGTACCCATTCCTGGTTCTAGTCAGGGCACTCTGATTAGAGAGGAGCCCACCTCAGGCTGGCCGAGACCCAGGGGACGGTGGTTGGCAGGGTGGAAGGGAGCTCCTGGCCCAACAGGGGGAAGTCTGAAGACCCAGGCTCATGTACTGGGCAGGACCCAGGGAAGCCAGGCCAGGACCTCAGCCAGCCTGGTTAGAGAGCCACGCCCACCTGCAGAATGAACCCTGGCTATAGCCCCTCGCCCCACTTGTAGTACCTGGGCTCTGTCACCTCCAGGATGAGCCCCACATCTAGCCTCCCTCTCTGTGTAGTTGATCAGCACTCATGGACTTACCTGGGTATACAGTTGGCCAAGCTAAAGGCATTAGCAATTGTACTGGGTGATTTCCTGTGTCTGCTGGGGTGGGCTGTAGTGGGCAGATGTTCAACCTATCACCTATGGGATGCTGCCGTGAAGGCATTTTTGGATGTGATTGACACCTAAATCAGGAGACTCTGAGCCAACCCCACTGCCACTCCAAGTGTAGGGGCCTTATGGAACAAGTTGAACCTAAAGACGAAAACATGAGGCTGCTGAGAAAGAGGGATTTGTCAAACCCCTGATTGGAGGGTTTTACTATAAGGACAGATTGACCCCCCACTGTCTGGTGACCTGGCTGGAGTAGGATCTCTGCTGACTCTGGTGCCTGTACTGGGAGCTGAAGACACATGCCAAAATTACTTCATCCAGCCAATTCCAGAGAGCGGTGTGGATGTGGATCCTTGGAGTGTGTTATAAAGCAGGGTGAGCAGAAGTGTAAATAATTCTGAACTGGGCCCTCAGACTGTCTTTAGAGCAGAGCTGCCCCATCTGCTCCTCCTGGGTCTCCAGGTTGTGAGGCTGCCATGCAGAAATCAGCATTATGCACTCCACAATTGTTTGGGTCACTTCTTAAAATATTCTCTGTCCCAGGACCCATGAGCACTGACTCACCTTTGAAGGTATCAGGAAGTGTGGTAGTGAACACCTAGGTGCCTCGCTTCTCTCCATATTCACAGCTGAATCTGTGTGGTAGAAAAAAAGCTGTAAACAGAACACTGTGTTCATTGAGTGCAAAAGGAGGGGGCACCTGGATTTGAACCAGGGACCTCTTGATCTGCAGTCAAATGCTCTACCCCTGAGCTATACCCCCTCTTCTTTATGTTTGTCTAATAAGCACTCTAAACCTGGGTAGCCACACCCTGGATTTTACCACCTTCACATGTGTACTTACTAGTATTAGACCTTCACGTGCATCATATCCTGGAACATCATCTACAAGTTCCAATACCATTCTCCTGTCAAGTAGAATTACTGGAAGTTAGGATAGACATTAGCAAGGGATAGTGAGAGTCCTCTAGGGACTGGAAGGTGACTTCCTGGCCCGAAGTGGGGTCTCTTGTCAGGCTGTGGTGCACGTGCATTTTCCATCAGGGAGAAAGGAATAGCACTCACAGTGTACCATGGAGTCCTTGGGTGTGGGAACAGGTGACACATGCTAAGGGGAACCCAGTCAGTCAAGGGGGCACAGCTCAGGGTTAGAGCATTTGACTGCAGACTGCCCCCTCCCCTATTAAAATTTTATGATTCCACATTGAACTAATCAGAAAGACGGGAAAGGTCTCTGTTTTTAGTAAGGTCAGCTTGTAATTCTGATGCAAGTTCAGTTTGGATAACTGTGATTCAGCAATATGTGGCTCCATAATGTCAACTTTACAGAGCAACTAAGGAAGATCTTCAGAAAAACACAGAGGTCATTGGCAACAAGAGCTTAGTAATTGATGGCACCAGAGACAACTGACACAAGCCTTAGGAAGGGTTGTGCTGAGGGTGAATGGCAAGGAGAACCCTGACCAGAGAAAAGACCAGTGTAGGTTTGCAAAAAAAAAAGAAGAAGAAGAAAGAAAGAAGGAAAGAGAGAAAGAAAGAAAGAAAGAAAGAAAGAAAGAAAGAAAGAAAGAAAGAAAGAAAGAAAGAAAGAGAAAAGATATTACTAGCAGGGGACACCTGGATTTGCACCAGGGACCCTTGGTTTGCAGTCAAATGCTCTACCCCTGAACTGTGCCCCCTTGCCTGAGTTTCCCTTAGCATGTGTCACCTGTTCCCACACCCAAGGACTCCATGGTGCACTGAGAGTGTTATTCCTTCCTCCCTGATGGAAACTGCACGTGCACCACAGCCTGACGAGAGACCCTGCTTCAGGCCAGAGATCACCTTCCAGTCCCCAGAGGACTCTCACTTGTCTTCAGGCTCTTTCCTACCCAGTCTGATTTATGCACATTCTCAATTCTTTCAGTAAATGAATTGCCTCTCCTCTCACTCAGAAGTTCAGATATATTGGAGGAAGAAAGGCAGGGTCATGGCTGTACCACTACTTCCACAACACTGCCACACGACATGCAGAGTTTGTCCAGTGAGAGAAAGTCTATAATCTAATGATCTACATTAAATCCAGATGAGGTTTCTCTGTATCAGAGATCTATGAACTTAAAAAACAATATTTTTGTCCTTTGCAAACCCCAAATATAGTGGAAAAAGTAGACTTTCTTCAATAAAAATTCCAGCACAAAAATTGGGAAAAGTGAAAGTGCAGCAACCTCACAGAAATACAAATTCCTGGGAAAAGTGGTCATACCATTTTTTAATCTGATGTTACAACTTGAACTCCCTTCTAGATACCAGTTTTGGTATTTTCCAGCACATTCCCAATCATAATACATAAATAACCACTTCAAAACTCAGTGATGGCAACAATACCCATCAGGGATTAGGGCAGGTTCCCTGATTAGGTCCTGATTCTGTTACCTGGGAGTGGTTCCAATTCAGATGTTCTGCATAACAGCTTGCCTGGCTCCACCTTCAGAGAACCCCCCCCCCTTTTCATCATTCTCCTTTGTAGTTTCTGAAGAAGTCAATGGAAAATAAGTGCCTTGATGACTAAGCAGTCTTCTCAGCTTGCTTCCCGTGTATAGAATGTTAGAAGTCAAGAGATCTTTTCATTCCCATACAGTCTCAGTGTCTTTTAGTTCAGGTTGCTAATGCTCTTGTCAATATAGCTTTCTTTAAAAAACAAAACAAAACAAAAAAACCCTCATGGGTTTCCTATGTATTTGATTCCATTTTCCAAAAACCATGATCACAAATTATTTTACCATTGCTTTCCTAACTCAATTATAAGTATTTGGACATATTACATTTCTGTGATTTTCCAAGGAACACTTTGGTCAAACTGAGAACACATACTCAACACCACCTTAATGATTTTCGTGGTCTAAAGAAAGGGCGTTCAGGCCACTGTTGATCTGGTCTGTTTCTGGGCTCATGCTTTACTGGAAGGCTCTGGAGTTTCTCATTTTTCCTCAATTGGTTCTTCCTGTGTGGCTCCTTCCCATGAGCAGCATGTTGATAGCTGTGGTCAGTGGGGCACTGAAGGGATGATTCAGGAGAGAGGGCCTCTGCTCCTGGTACCCCAGTGTGCTTTGCTTTCCTGCTTCCTGCTGCTGGGTGGTCCATGGCGCACTCACACAAGGCTGCTGCATTTCCCAGGCACACACCCAGGGAATGAAGTCCTTGCTGGCCTCGAAGTCCCAGGGAGACCCACGATCACCACCCCTGCCCACCAGCCTCCCCTCCCCTTCCAGATGCTTGGTTCTCATGCTTTTCAGGGGACATTGCAGTTGAGGCCTCACTTGCAAGTGGCTCATTGTGTCCCCGAGGGCTGTGTCCTAATTACCTGATGGCTGTGACCATGTGTGGCTGGGGCAGCCAGGATGTGTGCCACAAACACACTGTCCCCATTCTGGCTGAACCCAGCTTCAGAGGGGTCCTCTTTCCAAGTATATCTTTGACTGGGCCCCACAAGCCAGTGAATATTTAGCAGTTTATTTTTGATCCTTGATTCTTACCCTACTTTCTCTATTTTTTTCTAGTAAATATCCCCACTAGAAATCACTGTGTGACTTCTGTCTCTCTTGATTGTTGGGACCGAGACATTTGACTGAGCACAGAGCACAGGGAGTGGAGAGTGTTCTCGCCTCTGGGAACATACAGAAATATCTCCAAGCTCAAGGTGAGTACAAGCTATAGCCACAGAGGTGATAAACTTAATATACAGAGAAGGGACACCTGAGAAGTCAGCACAGTCTGGGAGAGTGAGGAGGATGACCAAAGGCCTTTCTAGTAAGGAGAGTGTTACATGAGGAAGGTAGCCATTTCCACCTTTGCTCTGGGGTCCTCAGTCTTTGTCCCAACAGGGGACACCTGGATTTTGTCCCAACAGGGGACACCTGGATTTGAACCAGGAACCTCTTGATCTGCAGTCAAATGCTCTACCCTTGAGATATATCCCCCATTCTGAAAAATATGATGCACTTGATACCCTTTACATAAATTGACACATGCTGATTGGAGGAGCCCAGCCAGCTCTGTCTCTCTGACCTCTGCACTCTCCTGTCACCAACTGCCCTTCCACGAGGAAGCTTTCCTTGGTCCTTCTCATATGTGGAACCCAATCCATGTGATGGAGCATTATCCCAGGGAAAGCAGACAGGGTACACCAGGAACACAGGGCGTGCTCTGGGGAGGAGGAGACAGATTATTTTCTCCTCATAGAGAGGCAGGAAGAGGTGAAGTCAGAACAACATGAAGATGCTGAAGGCCTCACATGGCTCTTGTCTTCCCAGCAAAGAAGGAACAAAGGTCTCCTAAAGAGAGCAAAGGAGCAGAGTGATGTTCACAACTTGGAGCAAAGACAAACTATGAACTTGGCACTGTGGGAAATGGAGATGAGGTGAAATAGAAAGGAATAAAAGATTTCTCATGAACAGAGGATGCTAGTTGAGGTCACTCTGCCACAGACTGTCAGGGCACCCTTGGTCTGTTTCTGTGCTCTACTCCAGCAAAGGTGGGGACCCCAGAGCAAAGGTGGAAATGGCTACTGGCAATTGAATCCATGGAAGAAGGGAGCTTTGAGGAAGGGAAAGAGGCCACAGGCAAAGGCCTCATAGGAGCTGGAGTCATGACTGAGTGGCAACTCTAGGTTCCATAATGGGTACACAAACAGGAGAGCCACAGGGTTGCCTAGGATCATGGCCCAGAGAGAGAGACGGAGGAGAAGAGGGTCAACATGAGGATAATGAATAGGTTCAGTAAGAGCAAGAAGAAGAGGTAGAAATGAGGAGAGGTGTGAGGAAGGACTTTGCAGGTTCTAAGACCTTGAGAGGGGACAGCCATGAGTGTGGGTTGGGTTGGGGTTTTGTGTAGGATGAGACTTGACTGTGCATCTGAACACACAAATAGCCAAAAATCCAAACCAGACATTAACAAGCAATTGAACCAGAAGTTTCTTTTTCTCCACATGAAAATACCGTTAGGTGGGTTTGGCATGGCATAGCATAGGGACAAGTGCCACAGTCCTTCTCTCCAGGTATTCTAGTGCTCTGCCTTCAAGGTCCCAGTTGGCGTCTCCCACTTTAGGATCACAACACTGTCCACGGAACAGCAAAAGAAGACAAGAGACAAACCTCTCCCTGTAAAATATTGTGCTAAAGTGGATTTAGAGTGGGGCCTGAGAAATGGCGCTCTGATAGACTGTTCAGGTGATTCTAATTCATATTGGGGTTAAGAATAACCATAGTAGAGCCTCAGTGTTGGCTGTTTGTGGTAAAGAGAATGTTTATCTGGTGTGTACAGAAGAAGAGGAGGAAATTGAGGCATCTGTGTAGGAGAGGATGTCAAAAGTAAGCATGAGTAGAGGGCACCTGGATTTGAACCAGGGACCTCTTGATCTGCAGTCAAATGCTCTACCCCTGAGCTATACCCCCTGTTGCTTTTATGGGGCTTCATTATGTCTTTAAGTCCTACAGCCACTCGAGACAACCTGTGACCTGTAAGTCACTATTTCAGAATGGGAGCTCTTGGCAGCTGCCAGGCCTGGGTCTGAGGAAACTCATCACCTTGCCCTACAAGACAGCCTCCCCTTCTCAGAGGCACTCATCTTGTGTCCTCCCAGCCTCAGGCAGAAGCATTGGCTGCTAGCATGGCCCTCATAGCCAAATCCTGGGCCTTCGTGGCAGGTCTCCAACAAAACAAACTCCAGTGGTTGAGGTCTATTCTGACACTCTTGTTGACTGACCAACCTGTCTTCTGTCCCAATATTCAGTTCAGGGAACTTTCTCAAAAGCAGAATCTGCAACAAAATACAACCCTTCCAGCTTCTTCTTCTTTAGCTAATATACACTGAGAATGATGCAGAATGATACCCTCCAAGAATTACAAGTAAATTTAGGAATCTTTAAATATTGGAGGACTAAAAACAATACAGGACCAGGACATGCTCCCAGCAGCTTGGCGGGAACAGGTGACACAGATGCCAACAGTTTGGCTCTAAACCCAGACAGCCTGGGTCCCTGTCCCAGGAACAGGTCACTTCCCCTCCTTGTGCCTCAGCTGAAATCTATAAATTGGGGGAGAATAAGAGCACACACTTGATGGGTAGTTGTGTAGACAAGATGACTTAATCCATAGACAGCACTTCAAACAGCACTGTCACATACTAAGTTCTACATACTGTTTGCTGAACAAATAGAGTCACAAGGAATTAGCACCACTCACTGAGTGGAGAAAGAATAAACATTAGAACTCAACCTGCAAAGACCCCACATATGGAACTATTAGAATAAATCATTAGAAGGAATAGAAACTGAATTAGGAACAAAAACTATGAACAAATACATATTTTGAGTTAATTGGATGAGACATTCAAGACATGAAAATTTAATTAGCATGTTTTCATTTTTATTTAGTTTTATTGAAATACAGCTTATTCAGTACTATGTGTAAGTCTTTATGTATAGCTTGATGGATTTTTACATATATGCCTACACATGTAACCACCTGAATTAAATCAAGACGCAGGAGGTCTCTAGCGCTCAGAGCGTCCTTTGGACTCCTATTATTTCCTCTCCCCAGAATCTAACCACTCACCTTCCCCGTGGATGAGTTTGCCTGCTCTGGAGCTGCATCTACATGGAATCAGACACTATATATTCTTTGAGTCTGGCTTCTTTCACCTTCTCGTGTCAATAAGATCCATCCACATTTGTCCACTATTGAAATGACTTGTTATTTTTAATTCCTGCTTCCTGTCCCATAGTCTGACTCTACCAGGATTTATTTATCTATCTTACTATCAATAGACATTTCATTTATTTCTAGAGTGAGGTTATTTTAGTCAGCTTTTTTCACTGTGAACAAAAGATCCAAAAAGAACAATTTAGAGAAGAAATATTTTATTTGGGAACATGGTTTCGGAGGTTCTGTCCATGGTTGGCCAACTCCGTTGTTCGGGCAGAGATGTGGCAGAATATCATGGTGGAAAGGCGTGGCAGAGAAGAGCAGACCAAGACATGGCAGCCAGGAAGCAGAGAGAGAGAGAGACAGGCTTACAAACCCTCACACACCTGCCTTTTACACTCAGAACACACTGACATTGTCACTTTGTTGCTTTGCATTGTCTGTTCCTTCCGGCATATGATCCGCCCCTTACCTTCAAGACCCTGCTGACCCTTGCCATCTCTGCAGAGCTGTCGTGAGACCACACCCAGAGAGCCTGGCTCCATTCAGGCTCTTCTCTGTCACAGCTGAGGTGGCTCTGTGTTGCACATCACTCTTCCTCCCTAGACTGAAATCTCCTAAACAAGGACAAGAGACAATGTGTCAAGGTTAGATTTGGCTCTTCTCTGTATCACTGCCTCCAAAGCCAGGCCTTGCTCAGGACAATAAAAATTTAAGGAATTAATTGAGGGGTTTGTCTGCTGACTGCACAGGTCAACAGCCCTCCAGGGTTTTGTTTTCTCACAGGTAGAGAAGAGAAGGGGAGGCTGCAGAGAGAGGGCCCCAGAGGCCATAAGGAAGGATTGCAGCAGGAAGATAGATAGGTCTCCGGTGGGACAGGGTAGCCTTCTGCCTACTGGTCAGCCCTGCCTGCTCAGGATGGTGAAGTCACAGTGTGGTTTCAACACTGGAGAGGCACTCGCTGGAAGGAAATGTTGACTTACCTGTTGGCTGACAGGGTAGGTAATAGCTGGAGCATTAGGGAGACTAAGGCTGGTTCATATCTCCATGCCCACCACTCAACTTATATTATTCATTAAACTGTTGTGAGCCCTGACCCCAGGTAGATGGGAAAGAGGAATGGAAATCACAAACCTTCTGGACCAAAGACAGGCTTTGGTTCTCACTCCTTGTCTGACTTGGGAGTTCATGGCATTCACAGGACTAGGCCTGCTTCTCTAGGGGCTCATCTCTCTCCCAGCGGGGCAGCAGATCTGTTTTATTTCCACAAACTAATGCACTATAAATGCCTTCAGTAGACAAGGAAGGACTTAGGCTTTGAAATGGGGAAAAAGGAAGATAAAAAAGCAAAAACTAGGAACACTAGGGGGGCACTGCAGGGTGACTGGGTATCCTGTGGGGCCCACAGGAAGGAAACTTCCACCTGCATCCTGGTAGCTGAGACCCTGAGCAGGCACACAGTTGCCCCAAGCCACCTCCCCTCACCTCTTACACCTCACCCTCTGCCTGTCCCCATCATGCTGTGCCCTGAGTTCTAAGTGACAGTGAACCATTCTTTCTTCCACACAACAGCTGCCCTTGCACCTTGAACCTCCTCTGAAGTTGTTGCTGCCTGAATTGTCCTGGCCACTTGCAAACAGAGAAGACACCCAGGGAGGGTTGTGCTATGTGTCCTTAATCTTCAGAACACAGGGAATTCCACTTTCTCCATCAACATGAGAGCCCAGGGCTCTGCATGGGGCTCTGGGAACATGCAAGGTTCAGCCATAACCTCACTACCACCAATCAGGATTCCATTTCCCTGCTATCGAAAGGGAGTTGGAAAGGTTGGTCTTCATCCACCGACTATTAGGTCCATGGGCAGAAATGGCTGTTGGCTTAAACTATGAGTTTTGCACAGATTCAGGGCTTTTATTACATAATTTGTGCTCTGTAGGAGTATTTCCTAATGTAGCTTGGATCTTAAATGTCTCCTGAAGGCCCATGTGTTCAAGCCTTGGTCCCTGGGGTGGTGTGATTGGGAGATGTTGGAGCCTTTATATGTCGACCTAGTGGGAGGTCCTCAGGTCACGGGGTGTTCTTGAGGGAATAGTGGCATCCTGGCCCCTCCCCACTCTCTTTTGCTTTCTGGTCCTGAGGTGAGTGGCACTGCTCTACTACTCACTCCTGCCGTGATGGGCTCCCTCAGCACAGGCCCAAAGCAGCAGGGACAACAGACCCAGACGTGGAGCCTCCAAGCTAATCTCTCCTCCTTTTCAGTTGGCGATCTCAGGAATGTGTTTTACTAACAGGATTCTGACTCACACACTTGCACAGAGCTATAGGATGAGAAATTGCGGTAGTGTGAGAAGAACCATGAACTCCCTTCCTGTTGGAAGCCATCCTGGGCCTAGCACAGCTCCTCTGCCCTGAGATATAGAGGGACACGCATCCTCCAACAATGGTGGCTTTGTTTCATGATCTTCTCCAAGGACTTGGGTCCTGGAGTCCGGTGTCTGCAATAAGATAAGACCAGAACCTGAGTCTCTAGCAGACTCTCCAAAATAGTTCAGGATAGGAGCCACCCCTGTTTCTCTCTCTCTCTCTCTCTCTCTCTCTCTCTCACACACACACACACACACACACACACACACACACAGCATACTATTACCAGAGGAAGGAGACTTCAAGCTGCATCCTGGAAGCTGAGACCCTGAGCAGGCACACAGTTCCCCCAAGCCATCGTACTGATTCATAAACTGAGCTCTTAATCAGCTCCCATTTTACTGGTTCACAAACTGAGACTCTGGATGTTGGTCAGCTTATCAGAGGTGATCAGACTCATTCACCCCAGTAACCATCCTGGAGGTTCTGCTTGGAATCAAAATCAGATACCCCAAGGAAACTTTGAAGGTCTTCCTATTGCTGCCAGATGTGGGCAAGGTGCAACTCATCCTCAGAACCCTGAGTACAGCACACTGCTTGCACCTGCTCAGTAGATGACGTTCAGTGATCAGTGACTGTAACTGAGTAACCCTCCTGACATCCACAACCTCCTTCAGGTCTTCACCTCCTGGTTGTGCTTGTCCTTGTTAGCACAGTCTTGCCCTCGCCCCCCAACCTAAGCCTGACATTTAGGGATCTGGGAATGCAGAAACATGGCTCATCACCCAGTGGCCAGCTCTGGGCTAAACCAAGTGCCATTTCTCCTTGACTGTGACCATAGGATGAAGGTGGGGTGTGCAAGGGTGAAAGAGAGGCACAGGGAGGTGGAAAGGGCACTCTAGGTGGCTTCTGAGACCTACTGTGTGTGCACT
The DNA here is from genome assembly GCF_001458135.2 of Marmota marmota marmota. NCBI lineage: Eukaryota > Metazoa > Chordata > Mammalia > Rodentia > Sciuridae > Marmota > Marmota marmota. The sequence continues at coordinate 3,668,944 of NW_026000164.1, read as the reverse complement.
GTACTCATGAAGTTGGGGACTCCGAGTCAAGTTGGCCTTTGGGCTCTTGGGTGATGATATTGGGGTTGAAGAGGAAGGCCCTAGATATAAAATAAACATCAATGTGACCTGAAATCGTGCAATCTGAGAGGGAGGTCTTATGATGGAGGTCTTCCAGTGTCACATGGTGTCGCGACCCCTCGCCAGCAAGGGAAAACACGACACAGGATTCTTCTTTCAGCAGTTTATTCAGGCCTTGATTCATGTATCATCTTCTAGCGACCCGCCGCCGAGCGCCCAAGCACAGCCTAATAAAGCCTCCCGCATACCAATCCTAAGCTGCCACGTGGACCTTTCTCATAGGATGGGAAGGGATTGCGTGCCAATTCTCCATATTAGGAGTTGTTTATCACAGGCCACAGTGGAAGCCGGCGCCATCTTCTAATGGCGGCCACGGTCTAATTAGAACAGCTCACCACAACATGGGGCCCACCTAAGAGGTGCTGGTAAGTGAGTTACCAAAGTAGTGCATAAACAAGGGGGCACCTGGATTTGAACCAGGGACCTCTTGATCTGCAGTCAAATGCTCTACCCCTGAGCTATACCATCCCTTGTGTAGAGCCTCTCATTAGCACCTTTTCATCCTCAGCCCCACACCCAGGCCACTCTGCATGTCCCAGCAAACTGCCAGCTTTCTCCACTGAAGTCTGCCCTCCCTTCTTTCATCTCCAACCTTAACTGGTCCCATCCCACCTCAGACTGCTGAGAGCACCTGGAATGGACTCCAGTGCTTCTCTAACACACTGTCATCAGACAAGAGCCAGTGACACGGGGTCTTTAGTGGACCTCACACAGCCCAGGGAGAACCTCCCCAAACAAACCCTCATGGAGTTTGATGAGTGCCTGATCTGTCATCCATGTTGAGGTCACAGAAACAGGGAAGACATTGTCCTTGTTCCTCAAAAAAGTCTTAGTAAAAATAGGAGAAAAACCCAGGAACAAAATATTTCCACTGATGTGGCAGGACCCCCTGGGGGTCAGCAGGGGCTTCTCACAGAGGTGACAAAGAAGAGTTGCCTAAGGAAGAAGCTGGGCTCCTCAACCCCGCAGACCTCTTATAAGGCTGGATGTCCATGCAACCAGGGAGCCTCCTGGTCATTGCCTTGGAGGACAGTCTGTGACACAGCATGACCAGCCATGCCCTGGAGGAGCCTCTCAGCCTGCCCTCTGCTGTCTCCTTCTGGAGAGGAGGACACAGATGTGGCCAGAGCAGAACCCAGAGCACAAGTGAACACACTGTGATTGTGTGCCCAAAAACCCCACATGTGATTGGAGATGGAGTCATAATGGAGTCCACATTGATGAGGAAGGGCTTCTGTTCACCAAACGCTCTGGGCCAGGGGATGATGCCTGGGACACCACTAGGGGTTAAGAGCTAAGATGGATGACATGGTCACTATGTGACACCTTGTTCTTCAGGGCTTTAGAAGTTTTCCTCTCTGGCATGTAAAAGAGTCTCCAGCAAGGGGGCACCTGGATTTGAACCAGGGACCTCTTGGTCTGCAGTCAAATGCTCTACCCCTGAGCTATACCCCCTGCTGCCTAGGAGTGTGCAATAAGCACCCTAAACATGAAAGGCCACACCCTGGATTCTCCTCCTGGAGATGTGCACTCAATAGTGTCACCTACTTCCTTCATCCTACACTTTCTTCCTGCTAGGCCACGCCCCTTCCTGTGTCCACACCTGCCTTCCACCTCTATTTAAGACCAGCACCCTCCCCTCTCTAGTCCCCAGGTGAGGCGGTGGCATTAATGTCATGGATGTCTACAGCTGGAACCTCCTTCAGACTCAACTAGAAGAGCCAGACTCAAGGAGCCGGCTGCTCAGCAGACCCTGCAGAGGTGAGGGTGAAGCAGGGTTGGGCAAAAGCAAAATTTCATGCTTCTCCCTGAGAACTCCCACGTGAGATCCTCTGGGAACAGAAACTAGGGACAATGTGTTTCCTCTAACAAGTTTACTGAGCAATTCTTTTTTTTTTATTTTTTATTTTTTATTGTATGGAAGATTGAACCCAGAGGTACTTAACCACTGAGCCACATCCTCAGCCTTTTTAGATATTTTAATTAGAGACAGGGTCTCACCGAGTTGCTTAGGGCCTCACTAAATTGCTGAGGCTGGCTTTGAACTCAGGATCCTCCTGCCTCAGCCCCTCAAACCGATGGGATTACAGACGTGTGACACTGCCCCTGGCTGCTTCCTGAACAATCTGACTCACAGTTTGGAGATATTAATTTAAACTGTGTCCTTCCATGCTCTAGACGGGGGGAAATGACAGTAATTCATTATGCCAAAAAACCCACACCGATTGGAGACAGAGTCACAGTGTAGTCCACATTGATGATGAGGAGCTTCTGTTCACCAAATGCTCTGGGCCAAGGGATAAACTGCCCCTCTGTCTCTCCTCTTCCTCTCCTCTCTCTCTCCATTTTCTCAATCCTTCAAGGTTCACACAGAAGGAGCCTGAAGAGAGGATCCAGCCCACTGAAAGGTGAAGAAGTGGGAGTCCAGAGATCCACAGTCCCTGGAGCATGAACAGGACAGCAGCTGCAAACATGTGGTCCTTATGAACGAAGGGGTCAGTAGGTGACAGCGTCTTGAACCAAGGGCTGCCTGCTGTGCAGACAATTGCTTTGCCCTGAGTTATCCCTTGTCCCTGTTCAGACCTCCCTGATTAACACTGTGCCACAGTCAGTGATCCAGGATGGACTCTCATACCTCTTCATTCCAGTGAACTAGAGGGAGGTGACCAACCTCAGACAGACCTCATTCTCACCTGAGCTGGCCTTGTCCTTCCCCATAGACCTATCCCAGAACTTCTAGAAGTCTTCCTGCCCAGCACCCTGCAGCCTCCTCCTCCTCAGTACCTGTGGGGGTCAACAGTTTGCAGAATCTCCTTTCAGACCTGGAACCTTGCTCTTTCCTTCTCTCTGGAGTTTTTCTTTACTTCCCCTCCATTAGGACTCCCCACCTCCTCACACCCCCTGCACATTGCTGCCCTTAGGGGTTTGTCTTGCATTTCCACTTTTGCTCTCTTCTCCTGTCATGTTCCAGTCCTGGGTTGGAAAGAGACATCTTTCCAGAGAGGTCAGGACCCCAGGCTCCACACCACCAGCTCAGCACAGATGGAGAGACAGGACCAGGCACAGCACCTATCGACTCAGGCACCCTGGGATGCTCAGGCCTCTGGGATGCACTGAAGAGGGGTCAGGGATCTCCTCCTGTGCACCTTTTCCTGGGAGCTACAATTATGGGGGCAAAGAGCACTTTGGAGTACAAAAATGTAAGTAAAGACCAGTGTCCTAAGGGAACAGCATGCAGAGGCTGAGCACAGTGACAAGGACGTTGGGGGGCTGAGGCCCAGAACCCTTTGTTAATGAATAAGATGACCGGGACAATGACCAAGTGTTTTGTTTTCCCCTTGGGACAGTATTTGATTAGCGACAAGATACAATTCTAATGTATACTAAATCCTTTATAGAACTACAGTCCCTTTGAAATTTTTCAACAGCAATGATAACACTAATACAAAACCAAGCTCAGAAGACGTCATTGGTAAAGTCTTCCAATTACTATTTAATGAATGACATCAAGTTTATGCAAACGCCTTCAGAGAATGGAAAAAGGGGAATACTTCCTAATTCACTCTGTGAGTCAGCATAACCTTGATTCTGAATTCTGAGATATCAAATGTGTGTGTGTGTGTGTGTGTGTGTACTTGCACCTGAGTTAGATATTTTCAGGAAGCCAGCTGGGCATTATTAGAAAGGTAAGATGCCATGTACAAGCAGGTAGAATTTGTCAACTACTAAGCATGCCCCCAGTCCAGTGTTGCACACAACCAATCTGGGGAATGTGAAGCTGAGCTTTTATCATCCGGCACCAACACTCCTGACACAAGCATCCCAGTGGAGGTGGCTGTGCCAATTTGGCAGCTTGAGTTTCAAGTCTGAGGAGGTCTCCTGACATCCTCCAAGCTTCACAGGACCCTCACACTCTGAATACGGCTGGGCTTAGGATCTGTCTTAAATTTCTCATTCTCTGTCCTTTGCTCTTCTCATTTTATAATTCTGATGAGACGATTCATGCGAGAGGTGGGGAAACTGAGCCCAGCCAGACTTGCAATTTGGCGAGGTTGCCTTGTTTTGGACCATCACAGTACCTCTCCAGAAAGAGCTGAGCCTTTCCTGCAGTCCTGGGGAAGCCTGTGGGTTCCCTCTGCCTGGAGGATTCCACTGTGTGCACAGTGCTGTTGGGCTGGGCTGGGCCCCCAGACTGCCCTGTAACAACAGCTGCCCCTGGAAGTTTTGTGCTTTGGTAGAAACTTTATTCCAAGAAGGAATGTCCTTTAAATGTGGAGCCAGGGCTGCTACTGACCTTCAGAATGGATGCCAGCCATGTACATCCATTAATGCCTAGAAGACAAATAAGTAGTCCTGAATCCATGCGATCAACAACTCAGCTACTCCCTACTCCCAGATCCTCAACCCTGAAGAGGCCACTGGATTTCTACCATCTTCAGTCCCAACCACGGCAGAAAAAATGGTTGTCCATTCACCCCACTTAGGTTAGGGACCTGCCACCCACTGCAATTGTTCTATCAGCCTCTCCATGCATTGTTCCAGAAACACAAACAGTTCTTTCTACTGAAACAGGAAGACCATCCTTGCCTGGGTTTCAGGAAGCTCATAACACCAAGGACAATGTTGGAGAAGGCAGCTCCTGAAGCATTTGGGATCCAAGGGACTTACAACCAGGCTCTAGGGCCTGTAAGGGGCTGGCAGAGAATGTCAAAGCTCTGTCAACTTGGAACGAATTGCAAACTGTCTCTGGTCCTAGCCCCACTCACTCTGTACATGAGGTGTGAGTCAGGGACACCTGGTGGACCGGAAGTTCCAGGGGAACAAAGGAGCCTTTGACTTGGCTTCTGACCCGCAAGCAGGGCCGTTTCATCACTAGGCTGTCAGCATGTGGACAGATGTTCATGTGGCTGAGTGCACACTGAGGAGACAAGAAGCCAGCAGAAGAGAATCGCCCACCCAAAAGAGGTGGCACAGGCCACAGCAGGACTGAAGGCCTGGTGGAGGGCAGTGACATGGGGCTGCAGGACCATGCCGGGGGAGGGGGGGAATGAAGGGTTATGAAAAATAACATTCCTGTAAGACAGCCCCCAGGAAAAATGGAAAGACAGACAGTGTGGTTCGGGAGGAGGGAGAGAAATCAGCCAAACATTAAACCTTTCCCAGTTAATCCTTTTCCTGGGTCCTAAAGGGAGGAGGCGATACTGAAAAGTTGGGCCCTGGATTTTTACCCTTTCCCATTGCCGATGAGTCAAAGGAGAAAAGCAAGTAGTGAAACCCTAGGTAACAATGGGTCCCAGAAGAAGGAGAAAATCAATGGGGCAGATCTGGGTGTTCACCCCTCAGGATCTGAGTTCCTATCTTTCCTGGTAACAATGATTTCAAACTTTTTACAACTGCCTTACTGAGTTAAAATTTTAACCTGCACAACTAGTTCCCCGACTGTCCAATTGGCACATCCGCAGTTTCCAATGATCAATTCACCCTCATTGTAAACTATAAAACTCAGACTCCTTCTGTAACCTGGGGGCCATTTTCATACCCAGAAAATGAGCCCTCCCATGCTTGATTGACTGGCTCCATGGCAGAATAAAGAAAAGCTTGCTGATCCGTTTGAGGTCTGCTTCTGTCCCTGTTATTTGTGTTTTCATAATGGTACCAAAACCATGTTGGTTATTTTTGCTTACAGGGAAAAACTCACCCTCTTCTCTCCCCTTGCAGGAAGATTCAGCATTAGGGGACCCGAGAGAGGGAAAGGGCACCATTTTCTGACACCATGTTCAGTAAACAAAAATAAGTGCAGACAGGGAGCATCAGGGCCTGTGCTCCTCAGTCAAGGGCTTACTCAAAACACCCAGTGTTGCCTAATGAGCCTGTTTCAGTGCTGAGTTTTCCTGCTGGAGGGACAGGCCTCCCTATGGCCTCCCCACCCCCACAGTGCTCTGTCTCCAGATCTGGTCACCTTCTCCTCACCCACAGCTCATCCAGCCTGCCACACCTCCCCACCGTCGCTCACCTCCACCCACCTCCACCCACCTGGCCCCTTCTGTGCCTCCAGCCCCGTCTCCTCTGTCCTTCACTCAAGGGCTGGAGGCACCAGCTGTACATCATTGCCGCTCACCCCTGGAATGTCCTTTACAACTATATCATGTTTCAAGTGCCAACATAATTTTCTGCCATTTAGAATCATTTGATATTAGGATGAACATAAGCAGTCGAATGTGCCCCCCAAACGTACAGTTCCCAGATTCCTCCTAAGTGCTACTAATCAGCATTACTAGGCACAATCTGGGTTTACATAAAGTCAGCCAGTAATTCTGATGCAAAGTCAGGCTGGGTAACCCTGAGGCAGTGTGTCCCTCTATCATGTCAACTTTAAAAGTAACTAAGATCTTCAGAAAGACACAGCAGAAGCCCGACTTGTGCCAGACAAGTGACGTTACCAGATAACATTGGCACAAGAGCTAAGAGGGTGGTGATGAGGGTGACTTCCAAGCAGAAGACTGAATCAAGAAAGGACCATTGCAGGTTTGGAAATGGAAGAAACTCCCAGCAGGAGGCACCAGGATTTGAAAGGGGACCTCTTGATCTGCAGTCAAATGCTGTCCTCCTGAGTTAAGCCCCCAGGCACACCTGGGGTTACTCCTTAGCTTATATTTCTGTGTTCCCACACCCAAGAAGTCCATAGCACACTAAAAATTTCACTCAGTCAACTTGGAAACTGCAGGTGCACCGCAAACTGCCTAAAGACCCCTCTCCTTTGGGCCATGGATTCAACTTTCATTACCCTCAGGACAGTCACTTGTGTCACAGGCTCTTCTATCCATACTAATTACACTAATTGACCTAATGTGGTAACCTGTACTAATGAGGTGGGGGTCCCCAAGTCAAGGTGGCCTTGGGGCTCTTGAATGATGATAGTGGATTTGAGGAGGTAGACCCTATACATAAAATGGGTATCAGTGTGGCCCCATATCATGGGGCTCTGAAAAGTGGGATCTAAGGTGGTTTCTATAAACCCCAAGAATTAGAGATCTCCCAGTATCACTCAGAGTCCACCTAAGAGGTACTGGTTAAGTTATCTATCAAAATAGTATAAAAACAAGGGGGCACCTGGATTTGAACCAGGGACCTCTTGATCTGCAGTCAAATGCTCTACCCCTGAGCTATACCCCCACTTAAGCAGAGCCTCTCATTAGCACCTTTTCATCCAGGACACCACACCCAGGCCACCTGTGATTTATAATGCAGTTTTCTCTGCATGTTCTAGTAACTGACAGTTTTCTCCACCGAAGTCTGCCCTCCTCTCTTTCATCTGTGGCCTTGACTAGTCCCTCTCAGCTCCTCTCCCACCTCAGACACAGGTGGAACCACCTTTGCACCTGGAAAGCACACCTGACCCTAGCATTTCCCTAAGTCCACACACAGTGACCAGACAAGAGCTGCTGGGCCTGGTCTTCAATGAACCTCACACACGGCCCAGGGAGAGCCTCTGCCATACTTCAAGGCCTCAAAGAGGGGGCTTGTTATTTCACTCCATCACTCATTCCCTCAACACACAATCATGGAGCTTGTGAGGTACTAGACACTGACATCCACGTTGAGGTCACAGAGACAGGGTACTTGTCCCTAGAGAGCCATAGTAAAAAAAGGAGACAAACCCAGGAACAAAATGTTTCTACTGAGGTCTCAGGGAGAAAAGAGGCCTTGTTCACGCATCAGGTGGGGCTTCCTAAAGAGCTGACAAGAGGATTTGCCTAAGTAAAAGCTGGACTCCTCAACCCCACAGACCTCAGAAGGTTGGGTGTCCATGCAGTGCGGGAGCCTTATGGTCGTTGCTTTGGAGGACAGCCTGTGCCACAGAATGACCAGCCATGACCTGGAGGAAGCTTACAGCCTTCCCTACTACTGTGTCCTTTTGGAGAGGAGGACACAGATATGGCCTAAGTAGAATACAGAGAACAAGTGGTAAGTACTTAAGTTCATGCCTGTCACACTGCAGGGGGATAAGAGCTTATACAGATGACATGGGTCATTATGTGACTCCTTGTCCTTTACTACTTCAGAAAATATTATCTTTGGCATCTAAAAGAGATCCTAGCAAGGGGGCACCTGGATTTGAACCAGGGACCTCTTGATCTGCAGTCAAATGCTCTACCCCTGAGCTATACCCCCACTGTGTCTAGCCTCTCATAAGCACCTTTTCATCTACGGCACCACACCCAGGCTACCTGTGATTTATGATCCACTGTTTCTCTGCATGTTCTAGTAATAGGCCATCTTTCTCCATGTAGTCTGCCCTCCTTTCTTTCATCTCCTACTTATCTAGTCCCCATCAGTGCCCATCACCTCAGCGTGTTCTGGGGCACCAGCTTTTGCATATGGACAGGACAGCTGACCCCAACGTTTCCCTAAATCCACACACAGTGACCAGACAAGAGCTGCTGGTCCTGGGTCTTTAATGAACTTCACACAGTTCAGGAAGAGCCTCCTCCATTCCCCAAGGCCTCAGGAGGGAGTTCATTATGTCACTCCATCACTCGTTCAATCAACAAATGATCATGGAATTTGGAAGGTGCTAAACCTGTCATTCATGTTGAGGGTACAGAGATAGGGGAGATATTGTCCTTGATATTCAGAGTCTTAGCCCAAATATTTCCATAAGATTTCCACAGAAGGGGCAGGAGCCTAAGCAGAGACCTGAGAGAGCAGTGACCCCCCCCAGCAGGGGGTCATCAGGGGGTTCCTAGAGGTGACAAAGAAGATTTGCCAGAGGAAGAAGTTGGGCTCTTCAACCCCACAGACTGAAAGCTGATGTTTAGCCAATGAGAGGGCCTGATGGTCCTTGCTTTGGAGGACAGCCTGTGCCACAGCATGACCAGCCATGACCTGGGAACCAGCCCTCTGCTGTGTCCTTCTAGAGAGGAGGACATAGATGTGGCCTGAGCAGAACCCAGAGCACAAGATGAACACACTGAGGTTCATGCCTGGGACTGCACTAGGGGTCAAGGGCCAATATGGATGCCATCCATGGCCATTATGTGACTCCTTGTTATTTTCTCTCTGGCATGTAAAAGAGACTCTAGCAAGGGGGCACCTGGATTTGAACCAGGGACCTCTTGATCTGCAGTCAAATGCTCTACCCCTGAGCTATACCCCCTGCTGCTATGTTTGTGTAATAAGCACCTTAAACCTGGATGGCCACTCCCAGGATTCTCCACCTGGAGAGGTGTGCTTGCTAGTGCTTGCTATCATAAGCTTCCTTCCTGCTAGGCCATGCCCCTTCCTGCCTACACAACTGTAGGTGTAACCAACACCCTTCCTCCTCCCTAGAATCTAGATGGAAGTAGAGCATAAAAATGATTATTGTCTGCAGCAGGAACCTCCTTCATACTGAACTGGAGAAGCCAGAGTACAAAAACTGGCTACTCAACAGATCCTTTGGAGGTGAAGATGGTAGCTGGGATGGGCAAAAGCAAATGCAGCATTCTATTCTGTCTCAGTGGTGGGTCACCTTCTCATCCACTGCTTCATCCAACCTGCCACACCTTCCCACAGATAACTGATGTCACCAGAGAAAACTGACACCAGACTTAAGAAGGGTTGTGCTGAGAGTAAGTAATATGTAGAATGCTGACCAAAGACCAGTGTAGCTTCGCCAATAAAAGAAAGTACCAGCAGGGGCACCTGGATTTGAACCAGGGACCTGTTGATCTGGGTCAAATGCTCTACCCCTCCGCTTTATCCTCTGGTCCAATAAAACAGTACCATTGATCACTGACATTGTTTACATAAGTTGACCCACCAGACACAAGGCAGGCTTGCTGGTTGGGGTTGGGGAGGTGGGAGGGATAAGTGGGTGTCGCCCTGGGGGTTTTCAGGGCTGGGAAACAGTCTGCCTGGTATTGTAATGATGGATGTGGGCCATTATGCATTTGAGGATGTGGGGAGGAAGGCACACTCATACACTGCTAGTGGGACTGCAAATTGGTGCAGCCAATATGGAAAGCAGTATGGAGAGTCCTTGGAAAACTGGAAATGGAGCCACCATCTGACCCAGCTATCCCACTGTTTGGTCTATAGCCAAAGGACTTAAAAACAGCATACTACAGGGACACAGCCACATCAATGTTTATAGCAGCTCAATTAACAATAGCTAAACTGTGGAACCAACCTTGATACCCTTCAGTAGATGAATGGATAAAGAAAATGTGGTATATATACAGTATGGAATATTATTCAGCATTAAAAGAGAATAAAATCATGGCATTTGCAGGTAAATGAATGGAACTGGAGACTATAATGCTAAGTGAAGTTAGCCAATCCCAAATAAAAAATGCCAAATATTTTCTCTGATATAAGGAGGCTGATTCATAATGGGGTTAGGGCAGAGTGGGGGGAGGATTATATGAACTCTAGACAGGGCAATGGGGTGGAAGGGAAAGGAAGGGGGCATGGGGTAGGAAAGATGGTGGAATGATATGGACATAATTACCCTAAATACATGTATAAAGACAGAAATGGTGTGACTCTACTTGTCTACAACCAGAGATATGAAAAATTGTGCTTTATATGTGTAATATGAATTGTAATACATATATAACATTACATGTTATATGTTATATATAACAAATTAGAATAAATTTTAAAAAGTTAAATGTATATTTCTCACTGTTTTAAGTTATATAATTCTTTCCTTAACTACTGATAGCATTAAAAACAAATAACTTGTAATTGAAAAAAATATAACCCATAGTATTAAGCACTGGTAAACATAACCCTCAGGCTGTATAAAGCCTTGAACTGTGTCATTTAAAAATTTTAAAATTGGTAATGCTTTGATAAGAAATTGAATAATAAAGTTGTCTTTACTGGCATTATATGTATTTAGAAAATAAAATATTTTCTAAGGGTGGAAGAAAACAACTTACAGCCTAGAACTCTGAACCCAGGAAAATTAATATTCAAGTATAAGGCAAAATTAAAACACTTCCAGACACACAAAGCCTAAGAGTATTTGCTAGAGCACAGCCTCTCGAAAGGAAAGCAAGGCCCTCCCTACAGGGAGGCACATCCCTTGCCGCCTCTGCAGCCTGGCCTCTCTCCTGGGCTGGAGGCCAGGACTTCATGTCTTCACTTGGAAATCTAAGGGCATCTCAAAACTACATGAGCAAAGAAGATCATTCATTCTTGCTCCCCACCAACCTGGTCTCCCCACCTGTGGTGCTCACCTAAGCAAAGGGCTCGATATTCCCAGTGACTTGTCCCCTCATTTCTCTCCTTGACATCCAAATCCAACACCAAATCTGGTTGTCTTCACTCTTGGATGTGTGTGAATCTGAGTGCTTCTCAGCTGCCCTGCTATACCCTGGGACCCAGAAGCTCGCCTCATCAGAGACACCATCACACTCCCCAGCAGCTCTCCAGCCTCCATTCCTGCCCCTAGGTCCATTTTCCCAGAATCTTTTTCCGGACACAAGTCCCACTCACTCCTCAGCCCACTGAGACTCTGTTCAGGCACAGCTCAACTGCAAGAGCTTCCAGACGCTCAGCCTCTTTGCCCCCATCTCTTCTATCCCCAGCACCATTTTCACTGTCCTTATGGTCCGTGTTCTGTCTGCACTTAGTCGTTCAGGTTGATTATCCTCTCCCGCACCGCGACAGAAGCATGTGAAGGCACCCACTTCATATGTGCCTGGTGCTGCATGACTGGATGAATAAACACTAAACAAAGAGACGGATGCCTGTAAACAAATTTAAACTGATGCGAAATGTGGCAATAATAATTAGTAGTAGTTTCTTTGTGTTTAAAAATGTGACTGAAAAGGAAGAGGTTTAATATACTAGGTAACAAGAGAAGAAACGTGAAAGATGAGAATTCTTAGAGAAATTAGATCCAGAAGAGAGAAAATACATTATTAGACAAATTTAAGTATACATGTTAAAAAGTACTAAGTATCCACTAAAAACGTAATGCAGACCTTTCAAAGGAGTGGCGGGCTAGGCGTGCACTCAGTCTGTTTTGCATTGGTTTAATAGAAGACCACAGAATGGGTAATTTATAAAGAAAGGACATTTATTCTCCCAAGGCTGGTGGGTGGAAGCCCAATACCAAGATGCCAGCATCTGGTGAGGGTCTTTGTGCCACATCATCCCACCCAGAAGGCGGAAGGGCATGGGAGTGCCAGAGAGAAAGGGACAGAAAGTGGGAAGAACCTGTCCTTTCATCAAGAGCCCCCTCCAGAGAATGCTAGCCCTGTCCTTGGTGATGGCACTAATCAGTCCTAATCATTACTGAGTCCTTGTGACTCATCTTCAAGGTCCCACCTTTCAACACAGCTGTGTTGGGGATGACATGCTCACTGCGTGAACCTTGGGGGACATATTGGAACCACAGCAGGATGGAAGGGGATTAAAAAAGCATCTAATTCACCCAAAGGGAAATAAGAGGAGAAAAATAGAACAGAAGAAAATGGGAAAAGTAATACTTATAGGAATAAGGTTCAATCTATCAGCAATCACAGTGTTAATGAATTAAGCATGAATTTATCACAGCTGGCTGTTCAGAGATATTCTTAAAACATAAAAATAAAGAAAACTTAGAAATGAAGACCAAGAGATGATACCAGAAGAAACATTTACATCAGAAAAAAAATATGTATTTAAGGCCAAAAGATCATTAATAGTAATAAAGAAGGAATTTATATTATAATAAAAGGAAAACTTATTTAAAGTATAACAATCATACTAAGCTTTGAAATAGCCAAATCAAAAAATTCACGATTTTTATAAACTATTAAATTCATAATTCTTCAGAGATTTTTATGTAAGTGTTAGAAATGGACAGATCAAGTAGATGAAAACATTAATAAAGTTAGAGAATACTTTTAAATTAACAATTTATATATATATATATATATATATATATATATATATATANNAGAGACAGATATATATATATATGAACATGTAAAAAATCTCCCTTACTCTCTCTAGAGCATGCTTAAGAGTGAGACAGAAGGGCAACCAACAAATACAGCATTCTTTTAAAGCACTCACAGAAAGTTAGTAAAAACCAATCAAGCATTTCATTACCATAATGAAATACCTGGGGCAGGCTAACTTTGTAAGTAAACAGGTATATTTAGTTCACAGTTTTGGAAACTCATGCAAGTCCAAACAGCATAGTGTAGGCTGTGGTGAGAGCCTTGGCTTCGTCACCTCGCATCCAATGACAATAGTATAACATGAGGAAAGGAACAGTCACATCACCAGATAGGAAGTCAGAGGGTGGACTGGAGCAGGCCCAGGTTTACAACAACACCCTTGGGCAAACTACCAAGGGCTTGAAGGAGAACTACCTTAACCCCTCTGAGGACACGCCCCCAATGACATAAGGTCCTCCCACTAGGCCCCACCTCTTAAAGGTTCCATCAGCTCCCACAGCGCCACACTGGAGGCCCACAGACCCCTGAGGAGCACATGACATCTAAACCACGGCGGCTGGGGTGATCAACTGCCCCCTTTTGTTTCTCTGCACCCAGGCTGATTTTGTCGCTGGCACACAGGTGCTCCCTGAGCGAGGTGGGTCTGCCTCAGCCTGCTTCTGTGAGACTGAAGAGAGAGGAGGGGGAGCACCGAGGGGGCAGAAGTGGGGAGCGGTGAGAGCGGAAGCAGTGGCCGAGCAGAGGTGTTGAGCAAGGCCTGTGGGGGAGAGGGGAAGGGAGCTGCTGGGTGACAACACGGGGATGGGGCCATCGAGGGAGCTCCTCCAGGACACCCTTTAATTCTCTCATTGCTCCGTCCCTGCCTTCAGCACAAGGCCTGGTGCACAACAGACATCTGAATGAAAGAGAGGAGAACTACCCAGCAACTCAACCATTCCTGTAGGTGCCCCTGTTCTCCTAAGCACCGTGGGTTTTACTTTTCTTTCTCAGAGATCATCTTCTCTTCCACTTCCCGGAGATCATGTCCTGTAGATTCCTTTGCCCTAAAAAGAGTGGAAGGATTCCAGCCCTGCTTCTGGCATATGGACCCTGGAGTCCAGCCTGGGTAGTGAGTGGCAGCCTGGCTCTGGGTAGTTACTCCCTTTCTTTTGGTAAGAGACAGCTTCATCCATTCTCCAAGTCTCCATCAACTGTAATCGTAAATAGCCATCCCCACTGGGACCCTCAGTAACAGGTCAATGGCCAGCATCTCATTGGGGGCTTCTTCTTCCTGCCCAGGAGGATGTAAGCTACCCTAAAACTTAAAGTCTCAAATAATTAGTGAATAACAAAACACAAATACTCAGAAAAGTGAAGTCCCTGATAGATCTATCCACATGGGCACCAGAACTAGACAAGAGAAAAGATGGCTCCAGTGGTTTATTTAAGGGGATCCATCAAAGGCAGGGATAAGGTTTCAAGGGTGGAGTCTTGCTTTGTGATGTCTTACAGTCAGCAGGTTGATTGACATCTTGGCAGGTCACACCCATCTCAGGTGCTGTGTGGGCCACGGCAGTGCAGGATAGAGATTCACAATGTCCCCTGGGCAACTGACCAGAGAAAATATCCACTGGTCATTCCCAGACACCAGATGTTTCTATCCACTGGGATTCCGTGTATGGTGACCCATATGCAATCCAGGGTTGGCTTGTGACACCTCACCAAGCCAGGGGAGGTTGGGTTTAGATGCAAAAGGAAGGGAGTTCTGGTAGGGAAAGAGACCAGCCATCTAATTGAAAGGTGAGTCTGTTGTATAGGACTGTGGTCACAAACCACCGCCAATTGGGTGACTAAACACATGGGAATTTTTTCTTTCATGGATCTGCAAGCTAGAAGTTTGAAATCAGAGCATTAAAAGGGACGCACTCCCCAGAATGGTCTAAGGCAAAATCTTTCCTTGCCACATCCAGCTCCTAGTGGCTGCCAGCAGTTCTTGTCTCTCTTCATGCTTAATGTCATGAATCTTCATATGTTTTTCCCATTAAAGTAATGAATGGCCTGAATCTGCAATATTTCAGCTACTTTTTGAAGCACTATTTTGGCAAATTTCTTCTTGCTTTAAAATACAGTGCTGATACTGAAAGTGGCTCTCTGTGCTTAGGACCTCCTCAAAACCTGGAATTGAGGACATTTGGGGGGATTCTACAGAGTCAAAAAGAGAAAGTGAAAAATATTCTCTTATAAGTCTAAAATTATGGACAGTCTAGCATTGGTTGAAAAATAATCACAGAGAAAAGTAAAGGTTAAACTATAAATAATTGTATTATGTTATTAAAGGCCACAAACATATTAAACTTCCATCTCATGCTGTAGATGTGTCCTCCAGTTTCTACCTCTATTCTCACATGCACATGGCCTTCTTCCCTGTGGGTGTGTCTCTGTGTCATTCCTCTTCCTATAAGGACACTCTTTGTATTGGATCAGGGCCCACCCTAATCCAGTATGACTCACCTTAACTTGATTACATCTGCAAAGACCTATATTCTAAGTCGGTCATGTTCACTGACTGGAAGGTCCTGGAATAGAACTTTAGAATACCTTCAGTGTGGACACCATTCCACCCACCTGGAAGACATGCAGAAGCAGCAGTGAGTTACTAGAATCTTGAATGTGCTGCCAAAAGTTAAAAGGTGCCAATTAGGGGATGTTAATAAGCAAGGGGTTGTAGTTCATGGTAGCTTTTGGCTGCTGATCAAGAATTCTTGGTTCAAAGTCACATCCACTTTGATTACTTTCTAATTTTCTTTACAAAAGGATGGCTAAGAAAGTAAATTCAACTCAGAAGGATAAAAATCTGCTCAGAGATCATCAGGCAGGAAGAAAGTTAAAACTATAAAGTTATTAGTGAAAACTATTTCTCTTGGAGACCCAAGAGAAAGAGAAGCTCCAAAATGTCAAAACACGTCCCTTCTTTGAGAAACTACTATTTTATTTGCTGAGAAACTTTGTTCTCTAAAATCACAGCTGTCAAAATCTCTAAAATTTTATCAGTAAGAATATATGATGTATCAAAGTGCCTTCTATTGTCGTGTATAACTAATTAAAACAAATTTTAAAAATTTTAAAAAAAAAGGATGAAACATTCCACCTTTTTCTTCAAATAGCTTAAAACAACTCAAATTTATCCTCTTATTGGTCTGAAAGCCTGAAATCCAAAATCAGTTCCACTGGGTCATAATCAGGGTGTGAACAGGGCCATGCTCCCTCCAGAGGCTCCAGGGGAGAGAAGCATTCATCCTCCTGTTTGGAGTATCCAAGTCATGTTGGAGCAGAGTTAGAGCCTCAATTTCCAATGACCTGCAAAAGTTCAGACAAGGAGTTTCTGGACGCAGCTTTCCATAGGGATTTTAAGTCAGTAGTGACCAGGGAAACAGAATCTGGCCCACTGTGCCACCCACACCTGGACTTCCCTTCACCACAGCTTGCTTTGCTTGGAGTCTGTCAACAGTCCTATCTGTTCCTTTGTCTGGTGAAGCCCCTGGGGTTCCTCCGTGTGCACCCTCACAGCAGAGGGATGATAAGCCTGACTCTGTCCACACGCGAATCAGTTACGGGGATCTTAGCTGATAGGGCTACCACAGAGAGGCTGCCTCACCCTCTCTTCTGCCGCGGGTCAAGTGACGGGAACGTTTCTGCACAACAGGAAGAGCAAGGAGACCAAGCTGCAAGTGAGTCCCAACTACTGTTCTTCCAGCAAGGCCTCTGAGAACTGTGCCCCACTCTGCCTTCTGCTGGGGCTTAGATTTTTGTGATTCTCTTTGTCTTTCTTTCAAACACAAGCCCTCCCTCTAACCATTGCCCCCTCTTCTTTCTTTCTTCACAAAGGCATGGATTATACCAGAGACAAACAACCCACAGGCCAAACCTGCCTGCTTTCTGCTTTGGTAAATAAAGTTTTATTGAAACACAGCCACACACACTTAGTGATGTCTCTGGCTTCTTTCCCAAAACTTGTGCAGAGCTGAGCAGCTGCAACAGAGACCATCTGGGTGGTAAAGCTGGAAATATGTACTCTCCAGCCCTTTGCAGAGAAAGTGTGCTGACTCTACCTAGAACTCTGTTCTGTCAATCCCGTTCATTTCTCAGTTCCCAGAAGGCTGTCTTCCACCCTGTGCCTCTCAATCAAAACAGCCCTCCAAGTCCAAAAGTAGGTACCAACACTTAGAACCAGGTCTGGAATGACATGTGCATTGGTAAGTGTTATGTTTGTTTTTGTTTTAATTATCATTAGTGTCCCCTTTGTCTTCCCCTCCCTTTGCTTTGCTTTCAGGACCTGTCCCTTCCCTGACCTCTTCCTGCCTGCACACTGGTCTTTCTTCTGTCTAAGACTTTGTTCTTTTCATGCCACGGATTAATGTCACTCTGTGGGCTAACCTACATTCCCAGTGTCGGTTCCTCTAGGCTCATGGAAGCCAAGTTTGTCTCCCTCTGGGCCTGTTGCACAGACACCCTGAGAAGTCACACCATCTGCTCCTTCCTTCTCCCCCTCCCCTCCTCTGTTTAGGTGACTGGCCCTGTCAACTCTCCAGATCCCCAAGCCAGACACCTGAGAGTGAGCCCCGCCTACCCTCAGCTCTGTATCTCCTCAGTCTCCTGCAGATGGTGGTCCACACCTTCCTAGTTCCTTCCAGCTCTTCCCTCTGGAATGCTGCCCTCTCCCACCAGCACTCTCTGAGCCTCAGATTCTGGTACCCTGATGCTTCCTAAAACGAGGAACCACTGGTCCAGGGCAGTTTTGAGGAAACTGACCATGTCCTTGGTTTAAAACCTAGACCTTAACAGAGCTGGCTCACAGGGGCTGAAGTTACAAATCCTTACCGGCCACTTGATGCAGTACCCAGTACTTCCTGCAGGGGCGCAAAGGCAGCAGATCTGGGTCTGTGGCTGGCTTTCTCCAAGGAGGTCTACGGATTGATTGCAAGATGCTTCTAACCCAGGGGGCGGCTGCCTGCTAATCAAGCTCCCAAGATGATTCCCAAGGACATGAAATCTGAAGACTACCTCCAGAGGTGGAAGCCTGTACCAGTCCAATTCCTGAGGCCCCATCAGCTTTTCCTGAGTACTTGAGCTCTGTGGGACATACCTACTCTTCCAAGTCCAAATTCTAGTGCCCCCACGGCCTTGGGAGTGTATCAATCTATGGCTCCAGGTATGAATCCTTTGAACCTATAGAAGATAGGGACAAGAGGAAGATAAGAGAGTCATGGTTTTAGTAACAGGGTCCTGAACCCAGAGTCAGAAGGAGTGGACTCAGCTCCTGCATCTGTCAGTAGGGAGCCAGGTGCTCGAGAAGAACATTGATCTTGAATCTCTGTTGTCAGATGCACACCGCTAAGGGCATACACTAGAGGCTCTGAAGGCCCTTCTAGCTATAAGTGATTGCATCAGTCCTGTTCCAGAAAGGCCAAGGAGCTGCCATAAGTGTCATCAAAATGACCGAGCCGGGTGCCAACTTCAAAGATCAGCAGAGCCTTTATTCAGCAGTGGAGTCATGCCTCCGGTGGACCCAATTTCCTGATGGAAAATGAGCCACTGACCAAGGGGGAGTCTGGCTTATACATGCTACACTGAAAGGTGACTTAATTATTGACAGAGCACGTCAGTTTGGGCACTCAGGAAACAGGTTTGTAAGAATTTGAAATTTGTTTTTACTTGGAGAAGAATGGAGGGTCTGGGTTCAGCATTCATGCTTATCTCTTTCCCTTCAGGCTCTTTCCCTTGTACTGTCACTGGGAAAGGATTTATTTGGGGAAGGATCAATGCTTTGGCTCCCTCCCAGCGACTGCCATGCTAGGCTGGATGGATACCTTCTTCCCAGCGATGGTCTTGTCATGGATGACGTTTGCTTCCTTCCCGGGGATTGTCCTGTCACTAGGTTCTTCCTCACTGCCTCTTCCCAGGCCACGCTATTTTGGGGTTTGTCATTTTCCATGTCTTACAATAGGGAGAGGCGCGGCTGTTGAGAGGCAGGCTTGGCAGCTTCCAGGAGGCCCAGCCTGCATGAACATCTGTGGCAATGTTTTATAGGAATGTTTGGGCACAGCTTCACAGGTGAAGGCCCATATAAACCTCAGGGAGCATGGCTCAAGTAGAGCATTTGACTGCATATTAAGAGATCCCTGGTTCAGATCCAGCTGTCCCTGCTGTTCCAGTTTTTGCTCACTAGAGCTGGTGTTGAAGATCAGCTCCCTGCTCTAATCCTAATTTCAAGATACTGAACCTCCCCAAATCCAGGGTAAAGTTAGGGGTAATTAAAACCTTCAGCACCACAGACCCAAAACAACAAGTTCTTTCAATTCTGATTTTCAATTTCACTTACCAAAGGTTTTGTTTTCAAAGTTGGTTTAGTTTCACCTTTTGTATTTGTTTTCATGACCCTAAAACAGTAGTATGGTGGTAGACAGTTAACACCGGACTCTCCGGGGGTATGTGATTTGTAGTGTTTTTTAAATTTCATCTCATAAGTAATCCCACCATGACCAATTTCAAGCTCCAAATATGAGATCACTCAACATCAAGGTGGAAAGATATGCTGACAAGTGATCTCTGCTGCCGGGCAGCTGCAGCACACCACTGTCCCTAACCCATCTTCCCTGTACAGGCATATACTCTGACCCTGCCGTCTTCACGGTACTTCCTTATGTCAGAGCAGCGGCTCCCCTCCATCCATAAATCCATAAAATCATTCATTCGTTCAAGACATATTTGATTCCTATCCAGGGTCAGACATAGGAAAGCAAAACTGAAGGGTGATAGTGTTTGGTGAGCAAAACAATTCACTCAAGAAATGATCCCGAGATGATAAGGAGAACCGAACAAAAGAAGTAAGGGCTCTATTTGTAAATGAAAGGATTTTTGTTACTAGACTAGATAGTCTCAAACTCCTGTCTCCCAACATCCAGAATGCAATGTAAGATATGCAAATATCTATTCTTTGCTGAGTTCTCTAAAAGGAAAGGAAATCTTGCAGTTGGGGATGAGGGATGAAGTAAAGCCCTGAGTGGTGGGTTGGAGCCAATCCTGGGCATGCCTAGGATTGTGGTGGGATAATCTAGTGCTTGAGTTTTTGTAGCCATGTGGGTGAAGGAGATATGGCCTTAGACTTGGAGCTCCCTCCTCTCACATAAAGTCAGACTCTTAGCCAAACTGTTAGTAAAAGGGTGGGGAAATCCACCCACCATGAAAAGAAGACAAGAAGTTCTCTTCCTAGGGGCCAAGGGCATTCCTCTGAGAAATCATAATCACAGATCTACCTTCACATAAATTAGAGTTTTGAGTTAACACTCCCTGAGTTCAGAAGCTCCCCAACCTGATAATGTAAAAAGTGATCAGGCTACCCTCACACTGAATACCCAAGAAGCAAACACACACTCTGAAGGTCATGCCTTCAGTCCCTACACAGGATTCTCACAATCAAATTGAGTGTAAAAAGGGCTTACAATGCCAGTCCCTTTATCCACATGTTCTATATGTGCAGATTCAACCAACTGTGACCTGAAAATATTCTCCCTAAATTGTGTCTGCAGTAAACATGCCATTAAACATGACTTTTTCCTTGCCATTAACCCCTAAACAATACACTGTTAACAACTAATCACATAAAAGTCATATTGCATTAGAGATCATAAGTAATCTAGAGATGATTTAAAGTATGCAAGAGGTTCTATGAGTAGGTTCTATGCAAATACTATAACATTTAAATAAGGAACTTGAGCATCCTTGGACTTGGGCATCTTCAGGTTGTCCTGGTGATGCTGGTAGAGGGTCCAATTGGGGTCCAGGTTCTTGGTGTCTCAAAGAATAGAGCAAGACACACAGGAGAAGCAGCCATAGCACAGATTTACAGAAAACTTACTGAAAGCACACCCCCAAAAGTGGAGTGGGCCCAGAAGGAGAAAATAGCTCAAGACCATGTCTACACAGTGGAGCCCATGTTTTGTTGGGTACCAGTTCTTCCCCTTCTCCCCTGGGAGGATTCGGGGTTGATGGACACCTTGATTGACAGCTGACCCTGCCATAATTTATTTTCTACTACACATGCCTCAGTTTCATTCCCCACCTCCCTCAGTCCCACAAATGCACAGACAAGGAGCAAACTGCAATGCTAATGGTAGGTTAACTAGCAACAGGTTTACTTAAGGTCAGTCCCCGGGGCCAGTCTGCATGCCCAAGATCCGGGACTTTCCCTTCAGGGTCTTGAATTCCCCTAGTGGTTGTCTTGCTTCCTCCTTTTAACCACAAGATGGCCCAGTTTCCCCTCGTAGGAAGTATCAGGTGGAGGATTAAGTGGAACTGAGGCCCTGGATGAGGCCTTCTCCCTTCCTCCTTTTCTATCCCTTCCCCATCCCTATCTCTTACCTGATGCTGGAACCAACCCCCTGAAGATTTAGAGGGGTGTCTATAATTAAATATAAAGGAGCCAGTCTAGGATAAGTGAAAACCATCATATAAAATCATGTCCCAGAATAACATTATCAGACACTATAAAGTAAGTATAGGGTATTGATTTAATATTCAAACAGCCATCTTCAATGATAACCATCATCTTATAAGTTTCACTTTCCTATACTTCCTCTTACCTGAACTCCCCCCCATCCCCATCCAATCCCAGAAGGACACGACCCCTTGACTCTGGAAAGCCCCTTGGTGCCATTGACCTAAGCCAATCTCATGCTATTCCCACCCACCTAGCTCTGACACAAGACCCCCAGCCTCTCCCATAGCGCCACAGCTACACCGCCAAACCCCTACCCCACAAAAGCTGAACCCCCCCGAACATCTTGGGGCCTCTCTCCATCTACGGAGAGATGGCCTTTATTTGTCAGCTCTGACCAATAAACTCTTGTGTGTGTCTCTGTCTGGTCTCCGTCTTTCATTTCTCACTGGCTCTTCTCCAGGTTCCTCTCTTTCCTTTCAGTAAGAATGGTTAAAATTATTGAGGACAGAGGAAATGAAAGCATGATGCGATTTTAAAAAATATATATAAAGCATATTCATCTTACATCTAAGGTGAAAAATATAATTACTAAAATTGATTATTTGACTAATAGATTGTTTAAACAGAGTAGACAAAGCTGAAGAGAGATTTAGAAGTGACATAGAATTATAAATCCTAAAAAGTGCCTAAGAATGTAACAGTAGTACCTCAGATTTAGGATGCACAAGTAAGATAAATAAAAGATTCACACCTAGGCATACTGCTGTGAAACTTCACATACCATAAACAAAAGGATCTTAAGACCAGCCACAGAGAACAGACAAATCATGAAAAGGAATATTAGACTTTTCAACAGCAAGAGTGAAAGTCAAAAGATAATAGAATAAAGTATTAAAAGTAGGGAAGAAAATAACTGCAACCTAGAATTCTCTGCTTATACCACTGGGCAGAGAGAGAAGTAAGATATTTGCATAAAACAGAAAGCATTTCTAACTTACCCTTGTGGAAAGAACTTTCAACTTATACCTCAGGAAGCTGAACTCTGGACCCAGAAGGGAGGAAAAAATGAGAAAAAGTGAGCAGAGAAAACATTGGTAAATTTAAACAGCATAGATTGTATAAACAAACAGTGACTTTAAATAGGGAGGAACTTAAAATATAATGAGAAAGAACATCTCACACAAGATGGAATGAGTGTGGTGTGATTAAACTAGTATACCAGAAGCCTGTTATCTGGAAGGAGAGTGGAAATAGGAATTAATATTAGATTATATAAAACCAAATATGTGTATGAAGTTGTAAACAGTAAATCCCAAAAGAACAGAAAAGTAGGCCTTGCTTTCAACAAGTAGAAAGAAAAGAATAAATAAAGCAAATTGATCACTCCAATATGGAGAAAAATGGAGGAAAAATGGAGGAAAAAAATCAGAATACATAGAAGCACAAAATAAGATGGTAGAAACGAATGAAACATTATCACTATAAATGCAAGCAGATTGCCAATTAAAATAAAGATTGTCATATTGAATTTAACAACAACAAAACCTAGCTACATGCTCTTATATGACACATACCTAAAACATAAATTTACAAGAAGTTTGAAAGTAAGAGGATAGGAAAAGATATATCAAGTAAATGTGAGCCAAAATGAAGTTTAATGGAGTGCTATGGTTTAGATTTGGAGTGTCCCCCAAAAGCTCATGTACTGAAGACTTGATCCCCAATGCAGCAATGTCCAGAGGTGGGGCTTTGGGGAAGTGACTGGATCACCAGGCCGGTAACCTCATTAGTAAAAAAATCCATTTGATGGACTAATGATTTGAATGGACTCACAGG
Organism: Marmota marmota marmota; assembly: GCF_001458135.2. Classification (NCBI taxonomy): domain Eukaryota; kingdom Metazoa; phylum Chordata; class Mammalia; order Rodentia; family Sciuridae; genus Marmota; species Marmota marmota. The sequence goes on along the minus strand of NW_026000164.1, from coordinate 3,645,568 downwards.
AGGTGGTGTAAAGGCATGTGGGGCATGGTTGGAGGAAGTAAATCACTAAGGGCTTGCCCTTGGGGACTGACCTCTAAACCCCTCCCCGCTCTCCTCCCTTTCTCTCTCTGCCCTGAGCTGAGCAGCTTCCCTCTGGGAGGCCCTTTCTCCAGGAAGCTCTGACTCATCTCAGGCCCACAGGAGTGGAGCCAGCGGACGTGCATGGCGACCTCGGAAGTAGTAAGCCAAAGCTGTCCTTCTTTGCATTGTTCTTGTCAGGTATTAAAAGCTGATTAATGCATGTAGATATATTAATATTAGACAAAACAGATTAAAGACAAAAAATATTATTAAGGGTATTGTTACTTCCTAAAATAAAATTAACAACTCTACAGGAAAATACTACAGTTCTAAACTTGAATGCCCATGGCCTCCAAATACATAAAGCAAAAATTGTCACAAATACAGGAGAAATTGACAAATGTATAATCTTTTTTTTTAGTCATATACATTTTTTTTATTTTTATTTATTTTTATTTTTTTTATTGGTTGTTCAAAACATTACAAAGCTCATGACATATCATCTTTCATACATTTCACTCAAGTGGGTTATGAACTCCCATTTTTACCCCAAATACAAATTGCAGAATCACATCGGTTACACACTCACATTTTCACATAATGGCATATTAGTGACTGTTGTATTCTGCTACCTTTCCTATCCCCTACTTTCCCCCCTCTCCACTCCCCTCCCATCTTCCCTCTCTACCTCACCTGCTGTTGTTCAATTCTCTCCCTTGTTTCCCCGCCCCTTTCCCCTCACAACCTCTTATATGTAATTGCGTGTAACATTGAGGGTCTCCTACCATTTCCATATGATTTCCCTTCTCTCTCCCATTCTCTCCCCCAACTCGTCTCTATTTAATGTTAATCTTTTCCTCATGCTCTTCCTCCCTGTTCTGTTCTTAGTTGCTCTCTTTATATCAAAGAAGACATTTTGCATTTGTTTTTTAAGGATTGGCTAGCTTCACTTAGCATAATCTGCTCTAATGCCATCCATTTCCCTGCAAATTCCATGATTTTGTCATTTTTTAGTGCTACGTAATACTCCATTGTGTATAAATGCCACATTTTTTTTATCAATTCATCTATTTAAGGGCATCTAGGTTGGTTCCACAGTCTAGCTATTGTGAATTGTGCCGCTATGATCATTGATGTGGCAGTATCCCTATAGTATGCTCTTTTAAGATCCTCAGGGAATAGTCCGAGAAGGGCGATAGCTGGGTCAAATGGTGGATCCATTCCCAGCTTTCCCAGGAATCTCCATACTGCTTTCCAAATTGACTGCACCAATTTGCAGTCCCACCAGCAATGTACAAGTGTACCCTTTTCCGCCAACACTTATTGTTGTTTGACTTCATGATGGCTGCGAATCTTACTGGAGTGAGATGGTATCTTACGGTGGTTTTGATTTGCATTTCTCTGACTGCTAGAGATGGTGAGCATTTTTTCATGTACTTGTTGATTGATTGTATGTCCTCCTCGGAGAAGTTTCTGTTCAGGTCCTTGGCCCATTTGTTGATTGGGTTATTTGTTAACTTATTGTTTAATTTTTTGAGTTCTTTTTATATTCTGGATATTAGGGCTCTATCTGAAGTGTGAGGGGTAAAAATTTGTTCCCAGGATGTAGGATCTCTATTTACCTCTCTTATTGTTTCTCTTGCTGAGAAAAAACTTTTTAGTTTAAGTAAGTCCCATTTGTTTATTGTTGTTATTAACTCTTGGGCTATGGGC
>NW_026000164.1:3636293-3641587 GCF_001458135.2 Marmota marmota marmota | reverse complement strand
TCCATGTTTCTGATGCTTCTAGGTCCTCCTGTAGATTTAAGTTGTCCTGCATTGTTTGTAATCCCTTTTTCCCTTGTTTTTTCATGTTGTTCACGTTACTTTCCAGCTCTATTTGATTGCCGTGTTTCTGCTCTCTCCTATAGATTTGTTTTGATTTTGTATATCTCTGTTGTCTCTCCTTTGTGTTGGTAGACTATGCCTGCTAAAGTGGATTCCGCTGGGAAGGAATTCCGACCGCCAAGCTCCAGTGACGTCACCTCTCTGCTATGGCTGGTCCCAGGCTCCTTGCTGGGGTGTTCGAAGGGGGGTGGGGTGGGACTGGACTGTCTCTGGTTGGTTTCAGCTCCCGGTTGGCTACTTCATGAAGGCCTGGCTATAGACCTCTTCCTAGAGTCTCTGTGCCGACCTTCTGGGCCGCACCTCGGGGTCTAGCCGCACGGTCGCCGGCGGGCGGGTGGTCTCCAGCCGCCCAGTCGTGGGGGCCGCGGGTGGTCGCCTGCGGGCGGGCGGTCTCTAGCCGCCCAATCGCGCGGGCAGCGGGCAGGCGGTCGGTCGCCGGCAGGCAGGCGGTCTCTAGCCGCCCAGTCGCGTGGGCGGTCGCCAGCCAGCGGGCGGTCTACAGCTCAGTGCGCTGGCAGCTGGAGGGCGATCGGTCGCCGGCGGGCGGGCGGACTCCAGCCGCCCAGTCACACGGGCAGCGGGTGGGCTGTCGCCAGTGGGGTTGCGGTCTCTAGCCGCCCAGTCGCGAGGGCCTGGCCTCTAGTCCCCTGGTTTCTCCTGCTAGTCCTGGCTTCTCCTGCTAGTCCAGTCTTCCCCTGAGTGATGCCTCTGGGCAGTTCAAACTGTACTCTGGGCCTGCAGTTTGCTGGGTATGGAGGGTGGCTATTGGGAACCCGGGCACTCTATTGTTTTGATTTTTTCCGCTTGCCCCTCCCCCAGCGCTTGCAAGACAGGTTTCATTTTTGCCGCTGATGGGAGGGGGAGTTGGAGGTCAGGTGTCTCTCCCTTTCCCCACGTCTTTATGCAGGCTCGTTCTGATAATCCCTCCCCCGGAAAGGCTAGGAGAGATTTTATGCGAATTCCCCGCTGTATGGGAGATGGGCTGAGTAACACACACCTGTTTTATTGTTGCAATCTGTCAGAGACTGGCGGTGGTTACGTCAGCTCTCCAAGATGGTGGCTGCTGGCTTCCTTGTTGGAGTTTCCATTGTGGGGGATAGAAGTGGACCGCTTCCTTCCCCGTCTGAAATCCCAAACTCAGCCTGGGGCTCAGTGAGGGCACAGCCGGCAGGATTCCACAGAATCCATAGCAACGTTTCTCTCTGCTTGCTGGTCGCTTCTCGGCGGTGACCCGCCGTCTGTAGCCGCGGGGCGGGCAGCGCGGATCAGTCAGCCTGGATCTCCGGTGGTACAGTTGGCTCGTGTTTGAGACTCAATTACCGGACCTCGGTGCTGGAAATCCTTCCTCTAGGTTTCGGTGTATCCCAATTTTGCTGTAAATTCCTAACAAGATAGTTTTTTGTCGTTCTAACTCGTTATTCACCTGCGCAGTGACATGGTACATGGGGTGTGATGCACTCTATTCGTGGCCATCTTGGAGTCTTACCGTATAATCTTGATATAAGGTTTTAACATCTCTTTCTCAACAATTAACGGTTTAAAAAGGCAAAAAAAAAAAAAAAAGATGGGACTGGGAATGTGGCAGTGGTACAGTGCTTTCCTGGCATGCATGGGGCCCTGGGTTTGATCCCCATCACCACCACCAGAAAAACAGAAAAAAAAAAAAAAAAAGCTATATAAGAAAGCACAAATAGCAGCTGTTTTAGTCAGCTTTTTCACTCTTGTGTCCAAAAGACCTGACAAGAACAATTATAAAGAGGAGTAGTTTCTTTGGGCTCATGGTTTCAGAGGTCTCCTCTCATCGACAGCCAACTCCATTCCTTGGAGCCTGAGGTGAGACAGAATATCATGGAAGAAGTATGTGGCAGAAGAAAACAGCTCAGGACTTGGCACCAAGGGAGGAGAGTGTGCTGTGCTCAACAAGGACAAAATATATACCCGAAAGGCATGCCCCCAGCCACATCCCACGTGTAGTTACTACCCAGTTAATCCATTCAAGTGGATCAATGCATCGATCAGGTCAAAGATATCATAATCCAATCATTTCACCTCCAAATTTCTTGCATAATCTCACACATGAGCTTTTGGAGGATGCCTCATACCTAAACCATGACAGCAACCATTTCACATGGAGCGGTGGACAGCACAACTGCCACTAGAGAGGCCAGATGATTCATCTGGGGTAAAGAGCTAACTAGTCTGCTAAAGCCCATTCATAGAATGACCAGATAGCCAAAATCCAAACATGCTGAAAGCTAAACCACTGAATATCAACTTGCTGAACAACCAATTTGAATTATTGAGATTTTTCCAAAAATGTGTTTCATCTCCACTCCTGACCTTGCCTGTGTCCAAACTGCGAAAGTTGTCAGAATCAAACTGGAGTCACCCATATCAAACCCTAACAGATTGGAGCCACCTGCATGTAACCCTAGCAGAAACAGAGAAACCATGAGAGGGAAGGTTTCCTCGCACAGATTTACCTGATGACAAGAACCATCAAAAGACTGACAAAACCACAATTTTACACAAAGGCCACAGCATCCTTGCAGAAAAAATACATCTGTAGGATGCCTACCCTGCAAGAGCCAGTTCAAAGTTGACTGGCACCATCCTTGTGGCCACAGATTGTTTCAGAAGAGCTATGTAACCTTGCCTATCTTACCCTTTTGGAAACCTTGTCCTTCTTTTGCCTCCACTATGGCAAGTATATCTTGGATTGCAACCCCTGTCATCCTGACTAAAATCTTTGGAAAGCTGTTCACTATACCATTCATTGTAGGTTGATTAAAGCCACCAAAGAAACCCCATTTAGGCAAGTTTTCTGCAATCATTTTGTATTGCAGACACAAGAACTGGCACAGATGCACATACAGTCAAACGTGCAACCAAAGCTTTAGGGGAGAGGATCGGGGAGGTTTCTTTATAATTTGGCCATCAGCAGATTTGATGCTGATAAACTGCTTTTAGTGACTAATGGCCCAGAGTCTACAAATGGGGGTGCTTGAGTCAAGAGGGGCCAAACGTGTGTCTTTCTTAGATGGAGATACTCCTTTGAAAGCTTTTAAGGTGAAAGAATTTTAAAGTTTAGGGGTCTGCAGACCAGTGACAGTGTCCATGGCCTTAGGCCTAGGACCTAACCTGAGTTGCCAGGTCCTGTAGGGATTTGGAGAGGAGACATTGAGTTTTAATTTTGACTTTTCAGCCTGGTTAAACTTCCAAATCTTCTTCAATAGGCTAAACAATGCTGGACCTGTGCCAAAGGTGCTTCCGGGTATGAAGGAGGGGTACTGCCCCAGTGTGCTCTGGGTAGTGATGGAGAGTGGCCAAGCCAAGGGGTGTCAGTATCATATCCTGTTTCCTGGATTTCTGGGAGGTAACCAGTCACAAAAACAGCAGGGCCTATGGTAACCCAGCGCTGCTAGAGACCCATACCTGGATAACTGGGATAGAAATTCACTTTCCTGGCTGAATGTTCTCTCTGATATGTGGATGCTATATAAAATAAGGGGGAGGGAGGACAATAGAAGTTCACTGGATTAGACAAAGGGGAATGAAGAAAGGGAAGGGGTGGGAATAGGAGAGACAGTAGAATGAATCGGACTTTGCTCTCCTATGTTCATAGATGAATACACGACTGAGTGTAACTCACATCATGTACAACCACAAAAATGGTAAGTTATATTCCATGTATGTATAATATGTCAAAATACATTCTGCTGTCATGTATAACTAAAAAGAACAAATAATAAAAATAAATTAATAAATTTCCTCTCAAGTATTCTGAGTGAATGATATGGAAATGACAACCCCAAAACAGTGGCCCGGAAGAGGGAGGGAGGAAGAAGTCGAAACACTGATAATCTTGATCCTTTCCCAGTAACAGAACAATCTCTGGGAAGGAAGCAAACATCATCCAGTGATAAGACAATCCCTAGGAAGGAGATATCCAACAAACCTAAAAGTGACAGTCTCTGGAAAGAAGCCAAAACATTGATCCTTCCCTGCCACAAAATCCTTTCCCAGTGACAGTATAATAGACCCCGGAGGGAAAGAGATAAGATGTAAACATTTGAAATTTGTTTTTACAGGGCAAGTATGGAGGGTCCAGAGTTAGCATTCAGTGCTTATCTATTAAAGTCTTCAGTGCTTGTCCGTTAAAGTTTTCAATGGTTAAGCCATCTCCCAGTGTGTAACCTATGTGAACCCAGACTTCTGTAATCAGAGGCCGTTCTCTACCCAGAAAGTGAGCCATCTGATGCCTGACTCCACTGCTGAACAAAAAGCAGAGCTGATCCTGAAGTGTGGTCCCGGCCCGGTTATTTGTACTTTCCTTATGGTGCCGAAAGGGTTTTGGTTATTTTTGCTTATACTGAGTATTCCCGGAGAGGAGGGGCCCTGGGCGGCAGGCAACTGGACTGGGTCCCAGATTTAGAGAAGGTCTGCACTTCGGGGGACCTCTGTTTCCGCTGTCCCTCCAAGATTCGGTCTGGAAGAGCAGGTTTCCCCCGCCCAGCCCACCTTCTCTGGGTTCTTCTAACTGGCTCTCCTCTTCAGAGAGGAAAACGCGGCTCAGCGGGCTCAGCCTGTGGCCTCCCCGCAGAGGGCCCAGCGTCTGAATTCCGGGGTAACACAGCAGGAAGCGGATAATGGTGAGGCCCAAGCTTAGTTCACTCATTGCGTGTTTACTTAAAATCCCACATAACAGAACAGACCAGCAAATAGTCACATGAAATACAATGGCACGCAGGGGTCAGTAGTGCGGTGAGTGAAGGGGCTGGGAACAGATCCTGAAGACGCGCTAGGATCTGGCGGCCGCTCCGGCCATCCTTGCTGGGCCCCGTGCCCTTGGGCCTGCAGCCCTCGGGCTCCCCAACTCAGGGTCGAGTTTACGTGACAGCGGCCTCTGGGAGACACTGGTCACTTTTCGTCGGAGCATCCCCACCTGGCTCCTGGACAGGATGCTCTCGGTGTCGGGTGCCTGCATGAATCAACAGAGACAGAAGGATGCTTTCACGCGGGCGCGTGCAGCTGCAAGCTGGACAGAGCTGGTCCGCCCGCCAGCTGTCTGGCAGCCCTGGGGAGCAGGTGATGGGCAGCGAGCAGGCCCCGGCCCGCCCCGGCCCCGCGGGGCCTTCTGGGAAGCGTAGTCCGCGCCTGCGCCTGCCGGAAGC
>NW_026000164.1:3584198-3636095 GCF_001458135.2 Marmota marmota marmota | reverse complement strand
CGGGGAAGAGCAGGGACCCAGCCAGGCCAGCCCGCTGCTGAGGACTTCGTGCGCTGAAGTCCAGGTCCAACTCCGACCCCTACCCTCTTCCGGGACCCACGGACCCGAGTCCCAGCCTCCTGGGGAAACTCCTTCTTTGGACTTAAGCATCGCCCTCCCTCTCTGCGTGTTTCCTTTTTGCTACAAGGTATCCTGAGAGTGGTGGGCATGGAGGCCTAGGGGGAACTACTAAATCCGATACTTTTATTTTTGACAAGATCCTGGCTCCAGGGAGTGGGGAGGTGGAAGTGGAGAAATAGAAGATAAAACAGATTCCAAGTTTTATGTCGGTAAAATGCCTAGTGGTATATCCAAGAGCTGGAGGGAGCCCCTGGGCACCTTTGAGACTGAGTTTGTGGGCAGTGAAAATGCCAGTGGGGAGTTGCAGGGTTTCCTGGACAGGAGCTGGCAATGCAATTGTGGTGGCCTCTGAACTTTGGCCACCTTTAGGCAACTATGTTGGGATAGTGGTGAGGACCGTGTGTGGCCAGGTAGAGCAGGTACTGTCCCAGGATCTTAGCATGGCAAGTGCCTAACAAGCATCTTGGGAGAAGGGAGAAGCCAGGAAGCCAGATGGTACAGGCTAGGGCAGTCTCCTTTGTAGCTCTGGCTGACAGGGCAGTCCAAGGACACCCTTGCTCAGATATGCCCACAAACCCCATCCTAGGGCCTCCTCGTACAGTAGTTTTCTGTTCTGCAAAGTCAGGGGGTTGGAGCACTGGTTTTTTAAATCTAATGTGCAGGGAAGTATGCATTCTCATGCTATGTGACTACTTGGAGAAGGTGGCCTGGATTGGCCTTGGGGAATGCAAGGTCACAGTGAGAGACAGGGCCTGTAGTCTTCATATCCAGTGTGACTCCCAGGAGCCCAGGACCTTGTAAGCACAGTGAGGGCAGTGTGGTACAGGGTCTGATCTGCTAGTCTGAGTCACCTGGAGAATGGGTCTAGACTAGCAAGGACTGTGAGAGGTGGACAAATCCTCAGGACACTGAAGCTGCAGTTTTGCATGGGGCTAGTCATGCAGTAGAAGGCGTGTTTTAAGAGAGAGCTACAGTAGGCCTGGATCAGCCCCAAAAGCTTTGCTGTGTTGGTTGGGAGAGGAGAGCAAGGTTGAGCACAAAGAGGACAGTGGCTTTCCTTCCCTGAAGATGAGTGTTTGCACACTTACTTGTACACACACACACGCTCGCGCCTCACTCTTCTTCCACTCAGAACCCTGAGAAGCCTTTGATAGGAGCACCTACCCAGGCCACAGTCAGTTCCCATTCGCACTTTATACCTCCATCACCCAGGAGTCCATCTTGAAGCTGAGGTGGGGAGACCTCTGGAAAGCATTGCTCACAGATGTCTAAAGAAGCCAGATATATTTAGCCTGGCGATAAAGAGTTCCTGGGAGGTTAGGAGTAGTGTGTGGTAGAGCCAGAGGTGGCAGGCTGTGCCCTGCAGGTGAATATTAGCAGGCAGATCTGGCTGCAGATCAGTCAGCATTTATTTTAGGTATTTTTCTTACATCAATTGATTTTTGTCTCCACATCATCCCTATGAGGTAGGATGTTGTGATCCCAGTGTTATAGATGAGTTTGCTAAGGCTCAAATGGATTTAGTAGTTTGGCTAAAATCCCATAACTAATCTGATGTTGTTCATTGCAACCCTAGGTTATGGTTCCCAGGAGAATCAACTTTAAGTTATCAATTCAACTGTGAGTTATCAAACTCACAGAAGACAGATAAATCAGGATGCTATGATTTAAGGGTGTCTCCCAAATTTCATGTGTTGAGAGGTGCAAATTTGGGGAGGTGATTGGGTCTGAGGGCTCTGTCCCTGTGAATGAATTACTCTATTCATGGATTAGTGGTTATCAGGGAGCGGCCTTGTATAAAAGAGAGAGGGAGAGAAAGAGAGAGTGCCAGCCCCCTCGCCGTATTATGCCCTGCATTAGGTTATGATGCAGCAAGAAGCCCTCAGCAGATGCCCTCAAGTATGGAGTTTCGAGGCTCTAGACCTATAAAAAATAAACGTCTTTTCTTTGCAAATTGCTCAGTCTCAGATATTCTATTACAGAAACAGAAGTGGACTAAGACACAGATTAAGCCAATTGCTTCAATGAAAAATAGAACTGACAGTCAAACTGGAAATAAATGGTGGCCAATTAAGTCTTCGGCCACCTGTCTTGTTTGTTTTGTGCTGCTATACCAGAACACCTGACAGGGCAATTTATAAAGAACAAAGATTTATTTCACAGTTTTGGGAGATCACAAGTCTAAGATCAAGGGGCCGGGATCTGGCTCTTGTGGAAGGGGGAAGGGCAAGAGAGAAAGAGCAAGGGGCTGAACTCAGCCTTTTACCAGGAAAGGATCTCAAGGTCATTAACCCACTCCCACAACAGTGGCATCAGTCTGTTCTTGGCCTGATGACATCATAAAGTTTCCACCTCTCAACACTCGAGTTAGGGGTGAGGTGTCCAACACATGGACTCGGGGGTCACACTCACACCATAGCACCACCTGCAGTGGAATCTGCACGGGAAGCCTGGTCCTGACACAGAGCTGCTTGGGAAGCATGCAGATCCGCTCCAGTGCAGAGCTGGAGTGGCCAAAGTGTCCACTGCCATTCAGGAAGAGCTCTGCAATGCAGGCAGAGCATGCGTGCTGCCTGGTCAAGGCCAGGGACACTCAGACCCTTGGGTTTGTGAGACAGTGCCACTCTGTTGGCACGCCTTCTCTTCAGGCAGCATGCATTGCTGTTGACCCGTCTCCACCTATTTTGTGCTCCTCCAGTCCCCCGAAAGGTCCACATGCAACACCTGAACACTCCTGGCACTGTTGGGCGACAACGTTGCTGTGCCACTGCTCTGATTATTCCTTCAGGTGGTTAACTGTTCCCACTTGCTTTAACTTCAGCAGTGAGACAGTTGGACTGCAAATAGGGGCTTCCAGCCTTCTTGACTCTGTGACCCCTCTTTTTAACTTCCCCAGTCCCCACATGGTGGTATTCTCAGTGCATTAGGTTGTAGTTTTTTCACATATTTTAAATTAAATCCATATTACTTTTAAAGGACATGCATGTTGGCCATCACAGCATCTGTACCTTTAAACTTAGTAATCAAGGAATACAGGTAAAATGTGCCTGCTCAGTCCATAGGTGGCATTTATGTCCATTTGGACCCTAGGCCTATTGTGACAAGTCTGAAGCTCCCAGCAGCCTTCATTAGTTGGATACTGACTTGCTTTGATGACCTTTTGGCCCTGTCCCACTCTGCAATCCCCCATGGTTCCCAAGCCCTGGCTGGGTAGGTCTCTAGGAGGAAGAGGGAGAGCAGAGAGGCCCAGCAGATGGAGGGGAGGACTGAGGAGTGATGGGCCCAACACAGTGGGGCATGAGGTGGCCAAGTAATGGAGCCCTGTGCTGGGGTCCCCAGGAGCATCCAGGGCTCAGGAATCCCTAGGAGGACAAGCAGGTCGACAGGCTCACACCTGATTCATTACAATGGGAGGACACAGCAGGCTCAGCAGTAGCAGGGCACAGGAGTGAGGTCAGTGGAAACTGGCGGATGGTTTCCCAGGGGCCTCCTCCAGATGCACCTGACACCGGATGCACTTCATTCTTCCTGCATGGCATTGTGACAAGCCGTGCGTTAAGTTGTGCATCTAGGCAGTCACTAGAGAGACTGTCTAGCTGGGTTTGTGGATGGTGCCCACAGCACCAGGGGGTGTGACTGCATAGTGCTAGCTGTCAGCTGTCAGGGTGACAGGCAGGGGAGTACAGTGAGTGAGTGACAAGGCTGCCAGTTAGTAGCTGTGACGGTTTTTAAAATCACTGAGTAGATGAAAAAAGGCAGAAGCTGTTTTCTTTGCTTTACAAGTGTCTTCATTTTCTTTATAATTTCTTTCTTACAAATCATAATTCGCCTTCATTTCTGAACCAGAAGGACACTTCTCAGAACTTACATTTTGCTTAATTTATACAAAGTTCATTTTTGCCTTAACTTTAAATTCTTTCCTGTCCATTTTCTGGGTGTCATGGTTGTTTTAAAATCTACTGAATGACAAATTTTAAAGAAACTAAGACAGAAGGGTTGCTTTTGCCTTAAAAAGCCACAGGGTAGCCGAAGATGAGCGTGGAAGGTGTAGAAATCGGATGAGTACTGGGTGTATAAGAACTCCATTTCCAGAGCTGTCCAGGGTTCTGGGGTTTCTTCTGGGTACTTCTCTAAGAAAGGCACAGTGTCTAATAGACTCCCATCCCCAAGGAAGAGAGGGTGAAACAGAGGTCTGGGGTAGGGAGCGTGGCGAGGTGAGGACAGCTGGACTACAGCCTAGAGTGTCACTGGACAGGGGTCCAAGGAGGTCTCTCCAAGGGGACAGTAGGATCTTAACTTAGCCCCAGCAGGTTCTTCACTGTGCTGCTAAAAAGAACAGGACTGTCAGAAGCCAGGCACAGGGAGAGGTGTGGACGCCTCTCACCTGGGACTGGGGCTCGCCCAGGGTTGAGCTCTCTGAGTCAGGATTTTCCTGGGAAGAGAAGTGCAGATTCCCAGGCAAGCTTCCTCGAAAATCAAATCCCATGTCAATCATTTGATATATGGGTTCAGAATGATTCTTCTTGGTTAAGCATTCTAGCCATAAATCAGTTGTGGGCTCATCGTGTGGGTCTTTGAATCTAGTGATGTTTACATTGATGATGTTTCTGTTCTGGTTGACCTGATGCAAACATGCGCTGGAGGTTTTGTTCACCTGACTAAAGAGATAGTTTGACTGGTTCTGCTCGTACACCTGGGCCGCTGTCTAGTAAGGGTCTCTTTATCTGTCTCCTGGAGAGTCTACCTATGCAGAAGGGCTTCGTGGGCATCACCTCATGGAGTCAGTGCCTGTGTACTGCAGGGTCCCCATGGGGATGCGCTGTGTGAACGTCAGTCCTCAGAGGACAAGCAGGACGTGGAAAGTGAGGCAGGCTGTGCCTGGCAGAGCTGGGAGCTGGACTCAGCCTGGCAGCAGAGGGTCTGTGGAAGAGCTGTGCCCATAAGATTGGAATCTGAAGGTCAAGGACTTAAACACAAGTCAGAGGGGTCACAGGCTACTAGAGTGGCCTAGGGAGGGGGTCAAACTTTGTTTGATTCCTGAGTGTTGTAGCATCCCTGCTAAAAAAAAAAAAAATACTTTTTTTTTTCTTAATTATATAGATGTGCATCCCTATCCCTAATAAAAAATCCTGAAATCTAAAATGCTCCCAAATCCAAAACTTTTGAGCATCATGCTACATGTGGAGAATCCCACACCTGAGCTCGTGTACCAGGTCACAGTCAAAAGGCAGGCACATTAAAAAATACCTTCAGGCCATGTGTATAAAATGCGTAGGAAACATAAATGAATTTCAGGTTTATATTTGGGTCCTGTCCCAAGTCTGTCTCATTATGTAGAAGCAAATATTCCCAAACTGGAAATCCAAAAGACTTCTGGTCCCACGTGTTTGAGATAAGGGATCCTCACCCTTGATAACTAATTGGTTTTATCAGCCAACTCTTTTTTATTTTAATCCTCAGCAGTAGGATCTCAGGCCTTCACATTCTCAGGGAAGTGTGCTTATTAACTCAGAGAATCTCACAAGGTGAAGTCCAGGCTGGCCAGAGTTCTCATCCCAGGGTTGACTTTTGTGGGGCCTAGGGACTGGGCGACATGAGACTGTTGTAGTTTCCTGGGCTGCTGTGACAGAGCCACAGACCCAGGTCTTAAAGCAACAGAGCTTCATTCCTTCTGAGTCTGGAAGCCTGGAACTGAGATATCCATAGCTGCACTCCCTCTGCAGGTTTGAGAGCAGGCTCTTTTCTTGCCTCTCCCAGATCCTAGGGACCCAGGCTTTCCTTGGCTTGTGGCTGTCACTCCAGTATCTTTTCCATCTTCATATGGCCTCCTCCCCTCAGGGTCTGTCTCTGTGTCTCTTCTCTTTTTATACAGACACAAGTCACCTGGTTTAAAGGATCACTGTACTTGTGTGACTTCTCTTAACTAGTTACACCTGCAGTGACTCTATTTCCAAGTGAAGTTACATGCACCCATTTGGAGATTAGAGCTTCAACAAGTCCTGCTGGGGACCCAGCTGACTGCCAGCACCGTCTCTAGCCAATTCTTGTTGCTTCTGGTATCAGGTCCCACCCACCCACTGCTCCCGCTCCATCCCCGTGTTCTCCCAGAGACGTGTGCAGGGCACTGAGCTGAGGGGGCAGCTGGGCTGGCCCTGCTGGCAGGACTGCCAACATTCCCCAACCACCCGCAGGTGCCCATCAGCTTCATGGACTTGGCCGTGCGGTTCTCCGAGGAGGAATGGAGGCTGCTGGAGGAGCGGCAGCGGGAGTTCTACCGAGACGTGATGCGGGAGAACTACGAGACGCTGGTCTCCGTGGGTATGCCTCCACTGGCCTCCCTGGGGTGCACGCGGCGAGTGCCAACTGAGAATGGAATTGGGGAGGCTGGAGTCCAGGAGGCCCCAGGACTGTAGGACCCCGGGCCCCCCAGGCCTTAGTCTTCTCATCTACGAAAGGAACAGTTTTAGGGGCCTCCTGAAAGCTGGGTGCTGGGCCGGGCCTCCCTTCTGTTCCCGCTGGGTACCATTTGGTGAGGTCTGCAGTGACTGCTAGGTTCTGCTGCTCTGGTTCTTTGAGTGTGGGTGGCCCCACCAACATGCACAGAGATACTTGCACAGTATGTGGGGTGCCTGGGCCACAACTCGATTCTGGGACGGAGAGACCATTCTGTTTCCAGGGTGACTGTCCTTGCTTTTCTCCCCAGGGACAGATGAGCTGCTTCCCCTTTCTGCTTTTCTGTCACCTACGGAGCCTGGAGCAGCTATGGGAGGAGGGAGTCACGGTGATGAGGGGCAGGAGCCTCCTGTAAAGGGAAGCCCCCAGGGTAAGTCCTCTGGGCAGACTCTGGGCTCCCCCTCTTACTCATGGTCCTCAGGTGACACTGTGACCTCAACATGCTTAATTTAGCCCTCCCTGGCTTTGACCTGTTACTGCTCTGGACTAGGAGCATGTTACATATGGTCCATTCCACCGAGCAGTGCCAGAAGAACCTGGGGTCACCCTGGAGAGCACACCCACCTTAGGCCTGCTCCTGCCTCCAGCGGAACCCTTATCCCTGCCGTCCCTGCAGAGCCAGCCTGCGGCTCCTCTGATGGTAGACCTGCTCCACAGGGCCCAGATTGAGCAAGGCTGGGAGTTTAGGGGATTCCAGGAAAGGCAGAGGGCTAGCTGGTGGGGACAGCCCTGCTTGACATTCCCTTAAGAAAGGAGACAGGTGTAGGAGACCCCTGTGTCCCTATGCACACTGCTCCCCCCTGATCCTGGCTGCTCCTTAGGCACATCTCTTGATCTGAGCCCACGGGACATCAGGCTCTCCCGGCTGCTCCTCCTGTGGTCGGGAGGGCTGCCTGAGGGACAGGTGCTGAGCAGACAGGGGCGCGGGGATCACTGTGGCCCTCCACAGGAAGACAGCCTCGGCACAGCCTGCACCTCACCGCCCTGGTGCAGTTGGTGAAGGGGATCCCAGAGTTCTTGTTCCGGGAAGTCAAGGGCACTGAGGACAGCCCTGAGAGCAGGGGAACCAGCCTGGACGGGGAAAGAGCGAGCCCTGAGGGTAAGTCAGCCAGCCAGGCCGGTCTCTGTGGCGCTCACAGCTCCTCCACAAGGTGAAGTCCAAGTCCACACCCTGGGCCCAGTGTGCCGCCCAGCTCCTCTCCACTCCTGCAGGGAGGCAGTCGCCAGTGGCTGTGTGCCAGCCCCTGGCTGTGTGCCTGGCCTCTGAGCTCCTGGGTGCGGTGAGCGCAGAGTAGCTTGGGCTTCTCACCTTGGCCCCAACCTGTGCCTTGGGCCCTGCGTGGTAGGTGAGCTGTGTTTATTGATGTCCTGCAGATGAGGGAGGGAGGGAGGCTGAGCCTTCTGAGTGGCCAGTGAGGCCCAGGTCACTTCCCAGTCAGTGCTCTTTCCACCTCTCCAGGCATCTGTCCTCCCCCTGGTCCCTGCTCACACACCTCAGGCCCCACCTCCCCACTCAGCTGGTGACAGATGAGAATGGAGTGAGCAGAGGCTGGAGGAGTGCAGCCTCGTCAGTGCGTGACCAGGGCTGTAATGTGGGGGTCAGCTTAGTGACAGCGGTGCCTAGGTCCCTGGTGTCCTGGCCATTGTTAGTGGAGCATGGCAAGGAAGGACCCCGGTGGTGACAGTGGCAGGAGCACCTTGGCATTAGTGTCTTCTCCCCCTCAACAGTGACCATGGAAGTGGAGTCTTGCCCTCCCCCAGGTCTGCTCAGCTGCCTTCCGGACAGCCCTGTGAGCCAGCCCAGCCTGGCCACTACACCGACCAGCAGTTCGTCCTCCAGTGGCCCGCCTGGAGATGGGGGGCCCGGAAGACCCCTCCTCATCAGTGAGTCTAATCCAGCAACGATGGGGACCATCAATACTTCAAGGTCCTCAACCCTGGAGTCAGGGAACTTGAACCCTCACCCTCTTTGTTTTCTCTGGGATTCAGTCTCCTCTGCTGCTGAGTGGGGGCGAAGGTCCCAGAGAGCAGGGCAGCATACTTTGCTTCTGGTCAGGAGACCAAATGGGAGGGGCGCAATGCCTGGTCCCCTGGAGGCCTCTCATCCACCCCTTATTGCTGAGGACCATGTGCATGTACACAGGCAGTTTCTGCCACAGGGCCCAGCAGGTAACTCACCTGTGTGCACCTCTTCTGACTCTCAGACCGTCTAATATCAAAGCCTAACCTCAGAGAAGGCCACAGTAGCCCTAGAATTTCTCTGGGGTCTCATTGTACCTTTAAAAATTCTTGCAAATTTTGCATTTGTCTAAATATCTTTTTATTAGAATATTTTGAAGTAATATGGAATAAGATTGGCATTCCCAGGGCTGGGGTTGAGGCTCAGTAGTAAAGCATTCGCCTAGCATGTGCAGGGTCCTGGGTTTGATCCTCAGCACCACATAAAAATAAATAAAATAAAAGAAAGAAAATAAAGGTATGGTGTCCAAATACAACTAAAAAATAAATATTAAAAAAAAAAAAAAAAAGATTGGCATTCCCCAAAACACAGCCTGCTTAGCCTCTGATTTCAGGTGTCATCCACCCACATGCCCTGACATTCCATGTGCCCTGATTTGAAAAGCACAAGTGTGAGAGTGGGGTCAGTGTGTTGAAGCTGCAGACATTACTTGCTGAGCGGTGTTCAGAGGCTGAGGTCGGGAGGAAGTGTCCGGGCTTGTTCAAGTGAACCGTCTTGGTATTTACAGTTGAACTAGAAGGAAACAGGGAAAGGTCCCCAGCCCTCCTGGAACAGGTCCTCCAAAGCTAGCTTCTGGGACTTGTCTGCCCCCAGGGAGTTGAGGAACTAGAGGCGTCTCTCCTCGTGGTGACTGGATCTGGGTGATCCCAAAGTGGAGCCCAGGCTAGAAAGGCCTTCCTTGTCTTCTGCAACAGAAACTGTGGACAAACCATGGCCAACAGGAAGGGGAGGCCCAGGAACGCCTGCTGAGGAGCTGAGCCCTCCCACCTGCAGCTCTGGCCAGAGGAAGAACCACCAAATCCAGGAGAGAGGGACCTCAAGGACTGGTGAGACTCTGGCTTTCCTGGGGATGAGATCAGGCCTGCCCTGGAGCTGAGTGGGCTACAGGGGAATAGTCAGTTTAGTCTTGTAGCAGCCTCAGTGGGCAGGCCTCGTCTGTTCACATGGGTGATTCTCAGCTGCCCAGAGATCCCAGTGACTGTAGAAGGTCTTATGTTGCCCTGTCAGGACTACAGTGACCTCAGTGACCTTGTCTGTGTGCAGGAATCTCTCCTGGGAATAGCCCCTTGCAAGGCCTCATCAACTGTCTGAAAGAAATCCTTGTGCCTGGGCCCCAGAATGCTGAGGCAGCACCAAACTTACTACCTGCTGTCCCTCTCCTGGGTGCATCAAGGTTGACCACGGTGAAGCCGGGGCCAGCAAGCCCACCCTGGCCAGGTGAGTCCTTGGGCATCTGATGCCCTCAGGCCAAGGGCTCCAAAGTGCCTGGAAAGCCATTCTGTAGCTATTTCTCTGTTCCACACTGTCTCCCTTGAGGATCATTACTAACCTGGCTGCTCCTGTATTCCCAATGTCATGTGACTGAAACCAGGTGGTTGTGTGTGTGTGTGTGTGTGTGTGTGTGTTTGTGTGTGGTGCTGGGGATTAGAACCCAAGACCTTGTGCATGAAAGGCAAGCATTCTACCAACTGAGCCATATCCCCAGCCCCAGGTGACTCTTAAAGAAGCATTAGGATAGGAAAAAAAACTCAGAAGCACGCATGCTGCCCTGGTTGCTCTTTGTTCTTCACTTTTCCTAACCTGGGACTCAGGAGAAGAGCCACAGCGCTCAAGTGTTACTTCCTGTTGACACTTGGTGAGGTGCTCAGAGTGGCCCCAGTCTGGACAGCCAGTGGGGCAGGAGCTCTGGTCTGGAGTGACACTTTATTATGTCTTTTATTTTTTCTCTTTAAATACTGCCTGCATGTTATTTTATTTTTTGTTAAGTTTTATTTTTCTTTTTTAATTTTTTGGTTCTTTTTAGTTATACATGACAATACAATCTGTTTTAAAGGCTGCTGCAGCTTTGGTCCTTGGTTCACTCCACGGGGTCCGGGCGGGGTTAACTTCAACAGTGTGCCTCTTACACGCACTGTGTGTGTCACAGCCCCTTCAAAGTAGGCTGCGCTTGGGACCAGGGCCCTGTCCAGTGCCCCGCCTCCTTCACTCTGCCTCTGAGTGCCTCTCCGTTCTCACCCGTCCTGTTCTGGGAGGGATGGTTGATAGGCATTTTTAAATTGGGCACCAAAATAACAGTGACTTAAACAAGACTAAATGAGGCATGGGAAGACCTGACTCACATCTGCAGATTTCTGGCCCTGTATCCTCACTGCACACTGGATGGATCCTGTCTGGTGCGAGGACTGGACTCTGGGCTCTGGTGGACATGTGTGCCTTTTTTCTTAGTGAAGACTGAGTCACCTTCGGGGGATCCTCCTCTCCAGGGTCTGCTGAACTGTCTGAAGGAGATCCCAGAGGCCCAGGACAGGTGTCCCAACCCCTCAGGAGCAGGGGACCTGCTGCTACAAGAGGATCCAGGGACCTTGAATAAGAATTCTGAAGGTAAAGGCCACCTGCTGAGCTGGGGAGGGAAGGGGCTGCCACAAGCAGGGCAGTGGGTGACCTTCTGCAACAAAGCACACAGGCCTCAGTCAGAGGGCCTGATACTGAGCACCATCACTCTGCAAATGGAGCAAGGCACAGAGGAGGTGCCTAATCATTCTTGATCATTTCCCAGACTGGCTTTCATAGAACGAAGTAAAAGTTCAGAAGGAAGGAAGGGATGGTGGGGCAGGAAGCCAAAACATAGAAGCTGGAGTTGTAGCCCAATAGACCCTCAAGCCATAATTGTGATTTGGGGTTCCTGGCAGTAGGTGGTGTGACTGGGATTTGGGCTGGCCTCAGATTGTCTGGTCTGGTAGTAGGACTGGGGCTTGGGGTACCCATCAGGTGTGTTTAGACTGGGTGGTTTGTCTGGCCAAGGAGAAAGATCTGATTTGGTGCTAACTGGACAGAGCTGACTTAATCCTTCTTTAGAAAGCTTCAGAGCAACCCAAAGGGACTTTGATGGAAGTAGGAATGTGACTTTGGTCTGTGTTGGCGATTAAGAAGTGACTGTACCCAGGCACAGTGACTGTTGTGGATGCAGAGGGGCCATAGAAGCCCCACCTCACCTCACAAAACCTGGGGTGAGTCCAGTCCTAAAACCTGGGCTGCCTGGTGACCTCCTTCACACAGGGTCCAGACACCTCCAGACCCCTCCTTCCTGCCCTGGTACTGAAGCTGGCAGCTCATTCACTGTGGTCAAGGTAGAGGACAGCTGGTCCCAGAGCCACTTGGATCCTGTGTCCTGCCAGCTTGGTAGGCAGGGTCATAGCCTCTCTGCTACCAGAGACGCCAAAGGGATCGGAACACACTGCTGGGGCCCCACAGCTCAAGGTAAGGCCTGGGATTGTCTTACCTTGTCTCCGTGGGACTGCGCTCAGAGAAGCTCCCAAAGCCTAGGAAACCTGCCTGTCCCTTGGGCAGGGAACTTGTCCCTGGGCTTCCTTCCCAAACAGTGACCTCAGTCCATGTCCTCAACCCAGGCCTTGCCCCAGCAGCCCTCTGGCTCAGTAAGGACCTTCATTGTGCCCTGAGGTCCTGCCTGAGGAAGATGGCCACTGCAGGCAGGTGGTTTTCCCTATCTCTATCCTCAAGGCCAGGGACACCTTCATTCCCTCCGGAGAAGCAGAGAGAGGATCGAAGTACCCTCCAGGAGGGTCTGCTGCCCGGCAGGTCCCAGAGCTGGTGTAAGACTCATCAGCCCCGTAAGAGGCAGGCCAGGGGCAGCCAGCCAGGGACCAAGCCAGGGCCCGACAGGCAGGGCAAGGACCTGTGAGGGACGATGACAGTGTTCTCTCCTTTCCCAGCCAGCAGGGCCTCAAGCTCACCACTGGCAGCTCTGGAGGCCTGTCTGAAAGGCATTCCCCCAGGTGGGTCATCACCACTCCGGACACTGGCCACCTCTGTGTCCCAGCGGTCAGAGCTGCAGTCTCAAG
Organism: Marmota marmota marmota; assembly: GCF_001458135.2. Lineage (NCBI taxonomy): Eukaryota > Metazoa > Chordata > Mammalia > Rodentia > Sciuridae > Marmota > Marmota marmota. The sequence continues at coordinate 3,623,423 of NW_026000164.1, read as the reverse complement.
GATCACACAGTGAAGGTAGACTGTGTAGTGGGCCTGGGGTAGCCTGTCACCATGCACACGGTGGAGAGAGACACCGAGGCCTCTGTTAGCTGTCCTCTCCAGCTTTCTGAAGCATGGGCCTTCTTCCCACTGCCCTCTTCCGGGCCTGGCTCCAGGCAGCTCTCCAGCTTTGGTAGCACAGTTACAAGTCTTCTTGCCCTCTTCTTCTTGGAGAACTTTTTTTTAGTTAGGAGATGAAATGTGGGGTTTGGGGATTTGCATCTGTGCCATGGGAAACCCTGGAGAGAGATACCTCAAGGCAGGGTCTCCTGGTGCCATCTACTCCATGGCCCAGGGGCCTCTTCTCCAGCAGGCTCTGCTGTGACCTGAAAAATGCTGTTTCCCGCAGAGGCCACCAAGGAGCCACCTCTGCCTCTGGGCCTGCAGGGCTATGTGAGAGAGAGTCTGGCTCAACCCTCAGGCTCCCGAGGCACCCCCACCAGCTTTTCCTCAGCCTGCAGCACCGATGGGGACCTGTATTTTGGGAGTCCTGGGGGATGCCAGGGACAGCGGCCTGGAAAAGGTGAGCTACCAACCCTCTGGGACAAGATGTCATACAAGGCCCCTGCCCATCAAGGTCTCTGGCCCAGTCAGGTCATCAGCCCTGTGCCAGAGCAGAGATGGGGACATTGAGGCAGGAATGGACTTGTCTTGGACAGGGTGGGAGCAGGGGTCCATTTTAGTGACTTGGTCCAGAAAGACAGGTAGTATATTCAATTTTCCTATTGAGTTAAACTCTTCATTGTCCCAGCCACAAAGATATGCGAGACTGGCCTCCAGCTTAGGGGAAAGTATAGTATGCTTTGAATAAACCAGCTTCAGAGGTGTGCTTGGGGACCTGTGCCTCCCTGGGTCTCTCTGGGAGACTCATTCCTGGGGACTTGGGGCATTGGGGTCTTCCAGTGCTTCTGAGCATCCCTTTAGCCTCTTCCCCACCTGAATAATCCAAGTACTCTTGGCCTGTCCGTGTCCCATGGGTGCACACCGGGTACCTGCTTGTATCTGTGTCCTGGCTCCATCTCTAGTTAATAGAAAGGCCTAGAACTACAGCCTGGACTCTGGCTGGGCCATGCAGGCCTTCTTCTCAGTGCCTGAGTCCCCCGGAGGAACCCCTTGGGTGTGGGGCTTTTTGCCTGAAACGCAGCTGACGTGGCTTAATTTTTAGTTACTAATGGGTAATGAAATCAAATGTTTTTGTTCAAAAGCTACAGAAAGTTATATGGGAAAAGTAAAGTCTCTCTCTTTCCCCGCCCCACAGTCCCCATTGTGCCTCCCACAACCACCACTGAATCTGACCACCCTCCAGAGACACCTGCCATGACCAGCTTCTGTCTCCTCATGTGGACAGTGGCATTCCAGGAAGGTCCCCACCTTGCTCTTCATCTAAACATCTGCCATTGGCATGTTTCTGCATTCTGTCCTGCTAACCCTTGGCCACCAAAACCACTTCATCTTGTGTCAGGGCAGAGTGTCCTGGGGTGCACTTCTTTTTCATGTGTCCTCTGCAGATAGACATGGGTTCTAAGTAACCCAAATGGAGGGGCCTTCAAGCTGCCCTTCAGGAACTTCTGGCACAGCCCCCAGAACCAGCAAACACCCTCTGGTAGCTCATACTCTGCCCTCCACATGCATGTGGCTTTTGGTTCTAAACTGCGCCTGGGCCCAGAATTATCAGCACATGTCCCTCAGGGAGGAATGTGGACAGTGCTGTCTGCTTGCCTGGAAAGGGGTCTTCCCTCTAGAATTCCAGCTCAGCTCCTTCCCATTGCTGGCACAACTCCATCACTAGGATACAATTTTTACAATGTATTTGTTTTCTCAAGTGGCCTGTGGCCTGCCATATGCAGAGGACAGGAAGCCTGCGGGGTTGCCTTCTTTTGAGTAATAAAGGAAGCCTTACTCACAGTCCTTAGGGCCACCTGGTGTGTTGCCATCCCTCACCATGGTGGCAGCTGGGTGCACTGAGGGAGCCTAGAACCACACCTGTGGCCAGGCTCCCCATTACTTCCTTCCTCCACCCTGGGTAGGCTTCTGTGAAGGTGGCCAAGGAGACAGGTCAGGCTTCTTACTTATAAGGCAGCCTGGACAGGGCCACCCCAAGCCAGGGCTGATAGATATTTGGGGCCAGGTCTCCATCCAGGGCCCTGAACTACCACAACACGTCCAAAGTTCTGTGCCTCTTCTGATGGCCCCTAGCCCTGGACGCTGCAGAAGAGGCAAGGCTCCAGTCACCCAAGAGGGCCAATGTTGGATCTTCACAGGATGCCTGCCAGGAAGCTCCCCACTCCAGGGGCTGGAGAACTGTCTCAAAGAGCTGCCGGTACCCAGGCAGCAGCCTGCCCGGGCTTGCTTCTCAGCAGCAGACAGGGAGCCCAGGAGAGTGGAACCTAAGAATTGGATGGCCTACAAGGAAGGTAACTCAGTGGTGGCCCTGGTACCTGAGAGTGGGGCTGGACAGCTTCTGTACCTTTGGCCTGGGCATGGCTGCCCCCAACTGTCTTGGGCCAGATCCACTTGAGCCAAGAAGATACTCTGGAAACAGCCAGGACAGAGGCTTGTTCTGAGGCCAGAAAGCCAGGTGGTCTGTTGAGCACACATACAGTCTCACTATCGAATGAGCGTGGGCAGAGTCCAGGACACGGACACCCTGGCCGCTATCCACTGCTGCACCACACAGGCCTGAGCAGGAACCCTGTCCGCTGAGCATCTTCATCCTGGCAAGCGAGCCCCACGTGGCATCTGAGGGCTCCCAGGAGTCCTTAGAGCTGGGTCCCTGAATAAAGAGATGCTGGAGGATCTGAACAGGCTCTCGTGGGCACCACTTCCCCACCCCATCTGAGACAGGCGGAGTGGGTGATCCCTTAAATTTGTGTGCCTGAGAGCCCCACAGTGGGCGGAATTCTCTGTCTGTGCTTCTGTGGTAGCACAAGGCCCCACAGGGCTCACAGCCATTTTGGCTTCTCATTAAAACAGGACTGAGGGGTGAGGCCTCTGAGTCATCCTGCCTCAGACAGGGTGGAGAAGTGCCTGCCGGGAGCCTGCATCTGACCAGCCCACAGGCATTCACCTCCAGCTGCATCCGCACCTGCCACCAAGGGTTCAAAGAACAGGGGACCATCAGGCCGGAGCCATGGAAATGGCTGCAAGATGGTAAGCTGCCTCCAGTGTTACTGGCATGTTTTTCCTCCTTCCTTCTCTCTCATCCCTTCCCCAGAAGATGGAAGCAAGAGCCAGGCAGAAACTGAAATTGGTAAAAGAAAAAGATAAAGTGACCTAGTGCTGAGATCAGGGTAGGAAGACCATTGTTCTGTGCAGCCATCTGGTGGGCAAGAGCCCCCTTCCACCTGCTCTGTCCAGATAGATCCTTCTGGCAGCCTCCTGCAGGTCTGCAGGGGCAGGAGGATGGCTCAGCAGGTCCTGTGGCTTTTCTTACCCTCCTGCCCTTGCCAGCTGCTGGTCTCTGTGGTGCAGGGTAGAGGGACACAGACTGTGAGAGGCTGCAGGACTCATAGACCCAGGGCTTGGCAAGAACCTGACCACAGTGGCTTGTAGGGACTTGACACTTGTGGAAAGTTCCCCAAATGGCCTTCCGGAGCAGCCAGGGACATGGCCAGGCTTTGACTTCTCCATGTCCCATAGCCAAAGAGAGAGTTGTTCAGACCCCATATGAGCTGGGGACTGAACCATGAGGGACCTGGTCGTGAACCTGGTCATCAGGGCAAACTCCTAGCTGCCATCAGGTGATAGCCAGGTGGCTCTCTTGTCATCTGCATAGGGGCAGCCCCCAGGCCCTCCCCACTGCACTGTCTAGAGACCTCTCTGAGGGGGATCTTGCCTGTGAGGCCCTTGCGCTTCGCCTGCTTGGTGGGCCCTGGCCCCAGCCCCAGCCCTGGTGCCAGCTCAAGCCTCAGCAGCTCTGATGAAGATGCACGGATGGAACCCGAGCCCTGGCGGCCACCCCTTCAGGGTGAGTCTGCTGGGGCACGGGGCAGGGGTGACCATGAGCTGCTCTCCAGGATACTGGTCAGTGCTCTGATGCCAGCTTTGTTTGTGACAGAGATAGAGCACCTTCGCAGCTGCAAGCATCCAGTTCCTCTGTCCCCTGGCCCTGGCAGGTCCCCCAGAGGCAACAGTAGCAGCAGCCCTCGTGATGGGCCTGAAAGAAGAGAGCTTGAGGACCACAGTGGCCTTGGTGCAGGTGAGCCTGAGTCCCTGCATGCATCCACGTGTCCCCACAGGGCCCGGGGTCCAGACTGAGTTCTCCAAGCCCCCTTGTTACTCTGCCTGGGGACAGAAAGTCCTCTACATTTGTGCCTGTAAGGGAAGCTGAGGCGGGAGAAGTTGGGGCCCTTGAGCAGGGTACCCAGAGCAGGGCTTGCGCGTGACTGGAGGCAGGATTCTTGGCAAGCCACTCGATGACACATACTTAATACTATATGTGCACAATAGGTATGAGTGTTTACAAAATGATAACATTGTCGTCGTGTAACTTTTTGAAAACTTGCCAGTCAACAAAAGAAACATCAAAAGCAAAAATTCTTGGAGGTTGCCCTGTCAAGAAAGTTAGAAATGCCACCTGCTGCCCCCAGCCACCACTCTACCACCCAGGTTTGTGACCCAGTGTTTGCTCCCAGTAGGAAAAGCAGAAGGGACAGGAGACAAGCCCCGGTCACCCAGGAGAGAAGAGGCTGCAGAGAGTGCCTGCCTACCCATCCCTCTCAGCAGTGCCGGAGGAGGAGGAGGTAGGGCCAGGGAGTTAGTCAGGGGCCGGAGCTACTCCGTCCACAGGCCTCGGCCTCGGCCTTGCGCCCCTGCACACCACATTCCTCATTGCCCCATGGCCCTGCAGAAGATGTCAGGAGGACTTCTTGTGGTCCAGGGGATGCCCCCAGCACATCCTTGGGGTATCTTGCTGGGGGCAGGACCTACCTAATGGATCCCTGAGCATAAGGCGGGAGCTGCAGAGGACACTGAGACACTCCAGCACAGCCCTCCTGCTGGGAACAGGGCAGGGGCTGCACACCAGGGCCTTTACTCATGTGCCCATTTCACCAGAGCCAGGGTCCCTGACGGGCCCAGTGTCCATCTTGTATCTCATTTAATCCTTGTTTAAAAGTGGAAAGCTCGATTTTTTTTTTTTCCCCCACATTTCAACATCCTCATGTCAGAGTGGCTCTGGCAAAATTACATGTGTCCCTGTCCCAAGTGCCCTGTGCTCTTTCCACAGAGGCAGCGGGGCATCCCTGGCCTGCCCCTCAGCTGGAAAAAAGGCCTGGTTCCGGGGGAGGTGAAGAACCCAGAAGCCAAGAGCCTGGATGTGGAAGGCACAGTGTTGCAGGTGAGCTTGGTGGCTTCCTGGTCCCCTCTGCACTGGCCAGGACCCCAGCCTCCAGTTCCAAGAAGAAAACACCCTCCGAAGTTTGTTGTGCAGGTTGTGGGCAGGGAAAGTCTGACCTATGAGCCACTCCTGGTGCCCATTTCGCTTCAGTGTCTCGTTACAGGAACTGAGAGGGTTTCCCAAGACCTCGTGCAGTGAAGAAATTGTCCTGAATCAAAATTGGGGGTTTGAGGGGACTTCAGAGAATAGATGAGGAAACAGTGACCAGCACTGTTGAGTGACCTGGCCAGGGTCATCCCAAAATCTTTGGTTCCAAGTCACACTTCTGAGGAGCCACAGTGAGACAGGCAGGAGGTCAAGTCACCTGTTCCCTGGGTCACGTTGGGGCAGCCTCATACCAGGGACTTGGGAGTGTGGCCTGGAGTGGGGGTGCACTCTGGGCTGGCCCCTGCCCTCCCTCAGGGCAGGGCCACGTCCTTACTTCAACTGAAGAACTAGACCAGACAGGGCTTGGGGCCTTGGGGCCTTGGACCACTCAAGCCATCACTCTGCTCCACCTGCAGCTCTGGGGTGCTGACAAGAGAAGGGCAGAGCCTTGGCTGGGGCGCAAGAACAGGGGTAGCAGTTCTGTCCACCCAGTCGGCCAAGTGCCTTAAGAAATGGCAGGGTCTGGCCTAGGGCTGCCTGCAAGGCTTACCTTGGGAGAGCCCAGCTCCAGGGGAATTGGGGGTAAAGGATTAGATGAGTTTTCTTTTGTGGAGGGATACTAGGGGATTAAACTCAGGGGTGCTTTACCACTGAGTAATACCCCCAGGCCTTTTTTATATTCTATTTAGAGACAAGGTTAGCCTTGCTAAGTTGCTGAGGTTGGCTTTGAACTTGAGATCCCCTGTCTCAGCCTCCTGAGCTACTGGGGATTACAGGTGTACACACTGCACCTGCTAGATTATTTTTTAATATAATTTAAGACATCAAAATCTCTCAATCTATAACTTTTGAGTGAGGGGGGCATTTGTATCCAAGGGCACTGGGTATTGAGTGACCCCATTGGAAATATCCTAATGGTTCTCAGCTGGACTCCTGGCCCATCTCCTGGGTGCTCACCCTCAACCCTAGCCTTGTTCCATTGGGGCCTTCTCTGGGCCCTTCTCACTGACCCCCCAGGGCAGGGATAGGTGGAACATTTGGCCCTAGTGGTGGCAGAGGAACGCACCAATTTTTTTTTTCCCCAGAAGTTGAAAGACCACTGTCCTGAGAAAGCTGGTCACCATGGAACCCGTGTCTGGCTGGTCCTACCCATCAGGGTGGGGAATGGCAGAAGATGGCAATTTGGCTGTAATGAGGCGTAGCACCCGTGTTCTCTAGCCCGAGGCAACTTCCTTCATTCTAGAAGCCAGGCTTAGAGCAGGCATGACACTGAACACTAGTGCAAGGGAACTGGGGGTCAAAAGCTCCTTACAGCACAGAAACTCTAACCTTGTCCTCACTCTGGTTTTAGCCAGGACCCAAAGGAGGCAGCTCCCCAGGGACTCACCTGAGCCACCCAGCAAGTGTCCCCTTCCGGCAGCTGTCTCACCGTTGTGGCCAGCTGCCTCCCCGCAGCCACCATGCCCCTGTGGGAGGCCCCTGCAACAGGAGCTGCACAGTCTTGGTGCTGCGCTCACAGAGAAGCTGGACCAGCTGGCCACAGCCCTGGCAGGACTGGCTCAGGAAGTAGCCACAATGAGGACCCAAGTGGATCGGCTGGGGAGGCGCCACCAGGGTCCTGGGCCAAAGCGCCAGGCTTCCTGGCCCTGGTCACTCCCCCGGGGGCCTCGCTGGGCCAATGGACTGGGTCACAGACACGTGCCCTACTGGAGGCAAAAGGGCCCTGCCAGACCTAAACCAAAGATCCTGCGGGTCCAAGCAGAAGGCTGCCGGACAGGTGACCCCCTGGGACTCCCCAGAGGGAGGGTCCACCTGGTGCCCCCTGATGCTCCCCCAGCAGAACCTTCCAGACCCAGACCCAGCCCATCCCAGCAGCCCCCCTCCATGGCACCCAACTGCCACACTGTGCTGACTGGGCACCCCCTTCTCGGACATCCTGGGTGCCAAGGCCCTCTCCCCACTTTTGTGCCTGCTGCCTTACCCCCCTGATGACTCTTGCAACAAGTGCAGACATGGAGCCACTGCAGGGGCAGCACCAGTCAGGGTCCAAACCAGGCAGGGATCTTTGCAGCCTGCTGGGAGAGCCCTCCTGGGGACCCTCTGGGGTGGTGAACACAGGAGCCCACGGTGAGGCCCCTCAGCAGCTCAGCTGTCTGAGGGTGCAGGGCAGCCTGGGTGCCCCTTGCCAGCCCCAGGCTGCCCTCTACCAGGATGGGCCTTCCTCCCCTGCTCTGCTGGCGTCCCCTTGCCAGACGCCCGCCCTTTGCCCTGGTTGTGCCAGCTCAGTGGCGTCTGCTCAGGAGGCTGCTGTGGGGTGCACTCCTCACGATGCCTCTGGTGTCTTGGCTCAGGTTCAGTCAGATGCTGCTCCCTCCTGTCCTCACGAGGACCATCCACACTCAGGTGGTGGTGTGTGCGCGCACAGAGCCGTGTATCGGGACCATGAGGCCCTTTCCCTGACCACCGCCCCTCCTGATCTTGGAGCCCAGCAGAGGGCTGGGCCCTTGCTTTCCTGGAGTAAATGCTGGCACATGTGGTTTTGAGAGAACTCTGCCCTGCAATCTAAGCTGGATGACCAGTGTGGGTTCTAAAGGATGTTAGCTGCTGAGGAAGGGCCCTTGGCTCCTATAGGAAGGCACTTGGTGGGGGCCCACACTGGGCTGGACTGGGCCCCCAGTACAGTGGGGACAATGCAGCTCAGCATCCCACATAATGCACCTCTGGAGACGCCAAGGCACCTTAGCAGTGCTGCTCCCTAGGGGCTAGCCTAGGGTTACCCAACAAGTGCACAGGCTGGCATTGCATGCCTGAAGCCTGAGCTCAGGATCCTCAGGGTTGGTTCTTTCTGCTGGCCACGAGGGCAGTTCTGTACCGGCCTCTGTGCACAGGCACAGAGAGGTGCCGTCTTTGTATCTGCAGTGTCTCGTGCATCTCTGTCTCCGGGTACCTGCTTTGTGTCAGGGTGCCAGCTGTGTTGGGGAGGCCTGCCCTCAGAGCTCATTTCAACCTGATCACTTCTATAAAGACCCTCTCTTTAAGTTAGGCCTGAGGTCCTGAGCACAGGCTGGGACACCGGCCCATAACACACAAGGGAATGGGGTCAGTCTTGGGTTTGTCTTGGACACCAGTGGCATGACCACTGTCACTAAGCAGGCTCCTGCCTTGCTGGGTGGGACAGACCAGCTGTGGCCCCGTCGTGGACACTGGACAGTGCTCCAGTGCTGCCCGCCTCATCTCCAGAGCTGGGGCTCCACCCACATCCTCATTTAATCTGAAGAATGTCCAGGAACTGTGCCAATGCACACAGGGCCCTGGGGACCCTGGGTGCCCCTGCTGAAGCCCAAGGCCACGAGGGACCTCTGTCCACAATGACCACGCAAGCTGCTTTGCCCAGTGTGTCCCTAAGGCGTGGGCCACTGGAGACAGCTGTGACCTGATGCCCCTCCAGGTCCTGCATGGGGCTCACCCCTCCTTGCTGCTGGCTGCCAGTGGTGTCTCAGCAGAGCAGCCCGGGGCCGAGACCACCAAAAGGGGCATTTAAGGTACTTACAGGACCAGAGCAGGTGCCGAGGTGATGGCGAGGAAGTCGGCACGCGTCAGATTGTGTAGGCAGGGTGTTGGCTGGAAGAGTGGCCTCTCCGCTGTGCTGACAGGACGGGAAAGTCCTCAGCTCCTGTTCCAGAGTAGCACTGGGCACTTTTCAGCACCAGCAGGCAGGGGTAGGACGCAGACTGGCTGGAGAGGTGTCCCACGTGGGTGGCCCTTGCCTGGAGGGAGGGAATTCTGTCCATCTGCTGAAACACGCCCTCTCCTCTCTTCTCTCCCTTCTAAGCAGGGGCAGTGGGAAGGGTCCCACTTTGAGTGGGACATCAAGGTGGTTTTTGTCCCCTGGGCTTTACAGACAGCACATGAGCCCTATGCCACAGGGGCAAAGGGACAGTTTGGCACATGAAATACTTGCTCAGGGTTGCAGCTGCCGTTGGTAGAGCTGGGAAGAGTTAGCATTCTCATTGCTGCCCGGCACTTGGCCCCTCCTCCTTGGTGCGCCACCTCCTCCTGCCTGAGTCTGCCCCTGACAGGAGAGTCAGGACTGACCCAGCCCAGGTTGTCCAGGGCTCACCAGACTACTGTGGTCACCATGGGATGTGAATGGTTAAATGGTAGGAAGTTCCCTGATGGGCAGCTGTGTTCATCTTGCAGGAAGCAGGTCTCTAGCGTCTTCCATGATTGCTAGCTGAAGAGCCTTCTAGAGTCTGATTTGATGAGAGGCTATATACAATATAGGTATTTGGTGCTGTGTCCAGCTGCTGTGCAGGGGCTCTTTTGGAGAAGAAATGTAGCCACTTTGAGGAAAACAGGACCTTTCTGAGGGGCCTGGAGGTGGGGACAACGAAGGCTCCAGGTCTGCATGCCACCATCCTGGGAAGCAGCTCCCAGCTGGCCTGAGTGCAGGTCCTCCCTCCCTCCCCACCCAGCTCATGAGGGGCCCTCCGCCTACTCCATCTCCCCCTGCCAGCCCAGGCCCTCATGAGGCAGGAAAGTGGGAAGGTCCCACTCAGATGTGAGTAGGTTTCCCATGTCCCCACCTAAGCCACCCCTAAGTGTCCAGTGGAATTGGGGGAGAGAGTACAGGGACCACAGTTCACTGCCTGTCAACACCATGCAGTTCACTGCTCCCTCCTAAAGGGGCCTCAAGCACTGGTAGCCAGATTGCTCTTGGGTTTGTTAATACCTTTTTAGATATTGATGAAGCTTTATTTTATTCATTTATTTATATGCGGTGCTGAGACTCGAACCCAGGGCCTTACACATGATAAGCAAGTGCTCTACCCCTGAGCCACAAACCTAGCCCCGCCAGATTGCTCTTGACCTCACATCTCCATGTGTTAAATGTGCCTCCTATCAACCATCTACATGTGGATTTTATCTCATAATCCATCTTAAATGTTATTCTGGGACCCCTTAACCCATTTAAATGTAACAATTACAGATAATACTTAGGATTGAATGTAGCATCATAGTGTGTGCCCTGTATTTACCCCACATGTTCAAGGGTTTTATTTTTGATGTTGTCATTTATTTGGGATTTTCTCTTCTCCTCCCCCTCATTCTTTTCCTCTTTCCTGTCAAGTTTGGATTGACAGTGTTGCTATGGGTCGGCGGTGGGGGCAGTTCTCATTCATTCCATTTTTCCCTGCGCTACCTTAAAGGACTAATAGTAGAAAGTTCCAAATTGACCATCATCTGGGATATTTTACCATACTTTCTTCAAAGGTTGATAAGACAGATCAGGAAGGAAATACAAGATCTGAACAAGCCAAATAACAGAATCCGCCTGATCAGGGGACACAGAACACTGCACTGTAGGACTACTGAATACACGTTCTTTGCAAGCAGATGCCAAACATTAAAAAAAAAAAAAAAAAAAAAAAGACCAAGCAGTTTACACAAGTGTAAAAGTATTGAGATTATATGAGTATGTTCTCTGACTGATCATGCCTTATCTTTTAAGCTGGAATCAAGCAGCAAAATGTAACCAGAAATTCTGTATATTCAAAAAATCGGAATTATACTGCTAAAATAACACGTCAATGAAGACATCATAATGGAAGCTAGAAGCATCTAGAACTGTAAGCAAATGCCATGTATCCAAACTTGTAGCATAAAGCTGAGTACTTGGGCACAGGTGAGCTCTTGATGGCTGGGAACTCAGGAGCTGCCAACTGAACAGCAGAGCAAGTCCACGCCGAAGTGAATGAGGAGAAAGAGACAGCAGAAAGTAATGGAATAGCATACTGCAAAAGATGGAGTCAGCACCACCAAAAATGTCATTACCACAACCAATAACACTGATTGGGCTGTGGTGAAATTTGTCAATGGGAAGAGAGAGCACATCCAGGCTGCATGGCGCATGTCTGTAATCCCAGCACCTGAGGAGGCTGATGCAGGAGGGTGGCAAGTTCGAGATCAGCCTCAGCAACTTAGAAAATAAAGCACAAATCTGCTTCAGGAATGAAAAGGGTGCATGACTTCAGGTACCACAGACAAGAGGAAGATAAGATGATACAAGCAACTTTTTGCCAAAAATCTGGAAATTTAGTTAGAATATTAAGCTCCCACAAGAATACACCTTTAAAAAACATAAAAATTGTTATATTAATGTGGTAACATGGAATGTTTTGATACATCCATACTTTAGGTAATGTGAAACATATCTGTGCCTTCAAATAGTTACCATTTCTTTCTTTTTGTTTTTTAGTTGTAGTTGAACACAATACCTTTACTTTATTTCTATGTGGTGCTGAGGATCGAACCCAGGGCCCCATACATGCTAGATGAGTGCTCTACTGCTGAGCCACAACCCCAGCCCTCAAATAGTTACCATTTCTTTACGGTGAAAACTTTAATTTACTCTTACCTCTTGCTTAGTTTTCAGAATGAAAAGTGTGTGGCCCACTTAGACTTGATGAGATATTCAGGCAATCTGCATTACTATTCTTTAAAAAAGTTATCCCTTATATTTCCTCCTTTGCCCTCACGGCCTCTTTTTGACCCCTTTCTCCCAGCACACACACATTTGAATAAAGTTCCTGATGAGGAAACAGGCAAAAAAAAAAAAAAGACACCTTTAAACAGAAGCAATGAGAAAACCAGAGCAGTTCTATACCAATGAAAAAAATTGCTTCCATCATGAAACATCTTTCCGTAAAAGAAGCCGCAGGCCCAGAGGTGGCGTGGGGACTTTCTACCTCCCATTTGCAGGGAAATTATGTCAACAATACACAATCCTCTCCAGAGGAACAGAGAAACATGGGCTCTTTAGCTGGTTTATGAGACAAGCATAACCTTGAAACTGACTTCAGAAGCATAATCCAAAGAAAATCACTGGCCAGTCTCAGAACATGTACACAGAAGCAGAAATCCTAAATAAAATATTCCCAAATCACCCATCCACGTATAAGAATAATAAAACACCATAGCCAGGCATGGTGGCACACTCCTATAGAATCCCAGCTCCTCGGGAGACTGAGGCAGGAGGATTGCAAATTCAAGGCCAGCCTGGTAACTTGTTGACCCTGTCTCAAAATAAAAAGGGCTGGGGACGTACCTCAGTGATAGTGCATCCCTGGGTTCAATCCCCAGGACCAAGAAGAAAGAAAAGAAGAAGACATCATGGCCATGTTTGATTTTTGAAATTCAAGAATGATTTTTGACAATTGAAAATCACCAATAGTAACTGGCATTCCTACTGAAGGAAGAAAATTGTGATCATCTCGATGGCTATAGAAAGACCATGTGATCAAAGCCCACACCTGTACGTATTCTAAGTAAGTTAGGATGAAAAGGGAAATTTCTTTCTTTGGTAAAAATTGCAAACAAACAAAAAAAGCTTAATACTTAACGGTGGCATATTTAAGTGTATCCTCAGCCTGGGAACAAGAGAGGAGTCCCCTCAGACACTATTATCAGTCTTATACTATATATTCTAGCCAGGTCAGGCAGGAAGAAAACAAAGGTTTGAGGATTAGAAAACAAGGAACAGGAATCACCACTCCCAGGTAGAATGACTGTGCACAGAATCAGTCATATTGCTGAAATTAAAAAAAAATTAATGAGCTTATAAGGTAACTGATAAAAAGCCACACCAAAAATAATTTGTATTTGCATATGTCAACAGCAGTTATGAAATCAAAATTATTTAAAATTTTTCATTTGTAGCAGAGGGAAAAAAATCAAGAATCTAAGAATAAACCCACTAAAGATTCATGTGGAGAAAACTTGAACACTCCCGAGGGTTTCCTTCATTCCTTACTCCTCATAACAACTCAGGTAGCCTCAGTTTACAGGTGATGAAGCTGAAGCACAGAAATGTTAGAGACATGCTCCAAGTCGCACAGCTCTGTGTGAGTGTGTGTGTGTGTGTGTGTGTGTGTGTGTAAACACTGAAGTAATCAACAGAAGAAAGGCACAATCCCCCAGCATGTTTTCAAGTCTCGGGAGGTTCTAACGGGCAGCAGGGGCTGAGAGCTGATCTTGGGGGCAAACGCAGAACAATCCCCCTCTGTGGTCAGGGTTCCCGTGGCCTTTCCACTCCCCTCCCTGCTTGTCACGGGGAGTTCCCTGGCCCAGCCAGACAGGCTTATGGCACTTCTTCGGAGGCAGAAGTTCACCGTGATGGCAGGTGGGTTAGGGAGAGGGACCACAGAGCCCTGTAATAGGCAGGGGGCAGCTGCAGGGGCGGGGCATGTGCATGGCACCGGAGCCCCCCAGGTTCTGGGGTCAGTGTCCCCAGCTGAGAATCCTCCTACTGGCCTTTGCCCCTCCCTCTCCCAACCCAACAATGAAATTTATCTCTCTGGATCCCAGCCCCTTGGAAATTCTCAACTAGGGAGCTGATTAAATTAGTCCATTCTATTGCCTCCCCCTCCCCCACCGCAGGAAATATTTGCATTTTACCAGAAACTTTCAATGGACTCTCAGGCTGCTGTGAGCAGAAAAGGAGGCTATTTTTGGTCTGAGATGTCTTTGCTTGTCCGTCAGAGCACACAGAGACGCTTTCTGTATTAGATCTAGGGCAGAGCGGCAGGAATTCCTGTTCAGAGGAGAATGCTGGTGCAAGAAGAGGGGCTTCAGTTCCAGCGCCTCAGAGCCATCTGCAGGGAAGGGGAAGCAATTACAAACCAAAGCTAAACTAGCAGGTGAAAAAGAGGCTGAAGGAAAGCTGAGAAACCACAAAGTCCACCCTTCCTGTCCCTAAACACAGGACCACTGTAAAGATCCTGCGGTTGTGTCTCTGCAGCTGCCCTGTGTGTCACTGGACAGGGATGACCATATGCCTTCTTATTGCCAGGTCTGTCTTCCTGAAGCACAGCCAGATACTCACCACCTGCTCTAGCTTGGGGGGGGCGGTCCTGCATGTCCCCCCACTGGCTGTGGAGTCAAGCCTATGCCTCACCCTAGCTCTGGCACCTCCCAGGGGCTGCCTCAGCTCTGAGTCCAGAAACCACTTGACTTACTGCAATCTCCCACAGAGAGAGTACTGTGGCTGTGTACTTCAGCCAGCCCAGACTGCTCCCTATTTCTTATGCATACCTGAGCCCACACATTCTTCCTTACTGTTCTCCCTGCCAGAAGTACCCTCCCTCAAATTCTCAGTTGTATTTGTCAAAGCCCAACTCAGTTCCTACCTCCACCTCACAGTCAGAACTGATAGCACTAATAATGATGATGGCTAATGTTTCTTAAGCACATACTACATCCAGGGATTTTACAGTAAGGACTTTAAAGACAGCGAATCCTCACAGCAATCCTATGAAGTTTGTTATCCCCATTTCACAAGTTCAAAACCCAAGCATCTGAACAGTTCTGTAGCTTGTCCCAAATCACTCAGCCAAGAGGTGCCGCACAGGTGAAAATCCAGGTGGGACTCCAGGTGCACTGTTCACTGCTACTCACGACTGCCCCCTTCTGTTGGTTTAGCCCAAGTGTTCTATGTTGCTTGTACATTTATGATTCTAATTACTGGAACTGGCACTCTTTATTTATCATCTTTTTACTGCTCGACATTTGGCTTGTGGTGAACATATTTGTGTCCAAGGCTTTCTTCTTGTTTTAAAATCCCCAGAGATAGAATCACCAAGTATGTACCATTTCACAATCCAGATAGGGAAAGTCAAATTACTTTCCAAAAGGGTTTCTCCATTAGTCGGATATATCTGTATTAATTTTACAAATTCCATCATGTAGTGAAATTAATCATTTTTTCTTTAAAATCTACAGAAAATGTGAGAGGATAGTATAATGAATATCACATATGCTTAATCTATAACTCACCAATTGTTCATATTTGGCCAGAGTTCCATTCATATTCTCTGTCTCTCTCTCTCTCTCCCCGATCCCTACCCCTCTATATAAGAAGAATTCTTTCTTATTTGCTGAACCATTTGTAGGTAAATTTCAGACATCATGACATCCCCAAATCCTTTATCATGTATACCCCAAGAAAACATTGTATATAATAATAATAATAATAATAATAATAATAATAATAATAATAACTACATATTACAACCCCAAGAGACTTGATATTAAATAATATTATTGAATAATGTATAAACTATATTCAAATTTTCCCAATTCTGCCAATAATGATTTTATAATTTCTTTTTGTCCAAGTTCCAACTAAGGACCATGGGCTGCATTGCCACAGCTCTTCCATTTTTAATATCTAGAACCACCCCTTTCCCTTTTTTCTGTTATGATGTTGACATTTCTTAATAGATCCGAGCAGTTGTCTTGTACAATGTCCCATCATCTTGATTTATCTCGTTGTTTCTTCATGATTAGATTCAGGTAAAACATTTTTAGGAAGTGTACTTCATAGGTGTTGTTGACTACTTCCTATTCTACTCATCCCAGTATAGATGATGATAAATGCAGTTGCTCAGTTACAATGTGTGTCAGTCAGCTTTTCATCACTGTGACAAAAATACCTAACACAAACAACTTGGAGGAAGAAAGGTTTATTTTGGTTCATGGTTTTGGAGGTTTCAGTCTGTGGTTGGTGGGTTCCTTTCCTCTGAGCCTGAGGTGAGGCAGAACACACATCATGGTGGCCGGGCATGGCAGCAGAAAAGCTGCTCAGGACATTCCGTCTGTATTTACTAGACTCTATCTTCTGTAAAAAGGAACTCTAACCACTGCTACTCCTTTTAGTACATCATAAACTCATGGCTTCTTTTTTACTGTATTTATTTTTGAAGCTCAAATTGTCCAAAATTTGGCCAGTTGGGTGCCAAGCTGCTGTGTGCATCCTGCCTCTCCTTGAAAACAAAAAAGAATCTTATTTTTGGCACAACAAGAAGCCAGGTTCCCCTTGTGCTTTCCCTGCCCCGGGCGTAGAAGGGAGCACTTCCTTTAAGGCTTGTTCCGCTTCAGTGAAAATGCTATTGAGAAACTCAAATGAAGCACTGGCAGCGCCACTCGACTCCTGTGTCACTGCAGCCAAGTACACAGATACTGGCATCCTCTGTTCTGTCTCAGCCATTCTTCTTTCACTGCCTGAACTCAGAGTCTTATTGATTTTATTTATTGAGTCCCAAATGGCAGCACCAAGTTCCCAGGGTGCAGCCCTTATTATCCACAAGGTCTCTTTAAGCCATTCTTTGACATTATTCTTTGCTAAGGAAAATGGACATGTTTGAAAGCTTATGTGAAAGACAGGAAAACCTGTTTTTAGAAAACTTTGACAATCTTTATTCATTGGTGTCATTGAAACTTATGTCACCCTGAACTTAAATGTCACCTTTTCAGTAAGACCATCCCTGTCCTCCCAAGTAAAATCGCAATGGGGCACCACAGCCCTCCCGGCCCGGCACCTCCACCTGACTTCTCTCCACAGCACTGGCTAATAAGATACTGCTTTCTTCACTTGTTCTTCCTGTGCCAGCAGGGATATGTGGTCCCTTT
Source organism: Marmota marmota marmota (assembly GCF_001458135.2). Lineage (NCBI taxonomy): Eukaryota > Metazoa > Chordata > Mammalia > Rodentia > Sciuridae > Marmota > Marmota marmota. Next base: position 3,606,430 of record NW_026000164.1, on the reverse strand, counting down.
GTCATTACGACTCCCCCAGAGGCTACAGCAGTGCAACCACATGGCAGGTGCTTGGTAAACATTTTGAATAAATTGAATGAATCAATGAATCAGTGGCTCTGGAGGCTAAGACAGGAGGATCACGAGTTCAAAAGGGTGCACTAGCCAAACCAATAAATCCTTTCATCTATTAAAAAAAAAAAGAGTATCATGGTGCCACCGCAGAGCCCAGAAGCAACCACTGTTAGGGGCTCTAGCAGAGGCCACTAGGAGAGCCAATGATCCATTGATCATTCCTGGCAGGGAGAGGCTGTGGGAAGCAGAGGGTGGTTAACTAGAGCCTGTGACCTCTGACGAAGACAAGTTCATCGAGGCCTCCAAGAGCCCCAGAAAGGAAACTAATTTGAGGACTTGCCACAGTGGGCTTCATTTTGGGGGGCTGAGCATTCGACTGTGTTCCGGGAGCGCCTCCAGTCAAATCTGAATCTCCTGAGACTGATCTCCCCAGAACTCACGTTTCTGCCTCACACTTCTGTCCATCGGCTACGATGCTAGGTGTCCTCAGTCCCCACACACTGGGAGCCTGAGGCCAAAGGAAGGACAGGGTGAGGGACTCACCCAGAAGGGGACTGACACAGGCAGCAGCTCCAGGTTCCAGTGAGAACATCACCTGGTGGATGCGGTGGAAGGGATTAGAAGTAGGTGAAACTAAAATCCCACCCACATTAAGACTGTGTAAACCTCCAGGTCTTATGTGAGATGAATCTGTATCTTGAAAACACCTTACTATTTGCATGTGGCTCAAATGAGATCAACAAGAATGGAACTGCAAAATGTGAAAGTTTTGTGCCAGTACCTGTGAGTTTTTGGAGGGCGACCCCCCCGACCTGCCTGCTCTACCCTCTGCTCCCTTTCCTGCAGGTGAGAGTTGGTGCCCGCCCTTCTTTCATTACTTCATGGGTCTCTGCTGAACCATGCACCTCAGAGTGCTGCGGGGCCTCCAGGTGCAGGAAAGACAGGAAGGTGCCTGCCCAGAACTGCAATTCCTGGCTTGCCAAGGGCTCTTCCTCCAACCCTGGCAAGGACACCTGGCAGAAAAGCCCATCAAAAACTACATGCTGTAACCCCAGTGGCTCTGGAGGCTGAGACAGGAGGATAACGAGTTCCAAGCCCAACTCAGCCACAAAATAAGGCTGGGGGTGTGGGTCAGTGGTTGAGTGCCCCTGAGTTCAATCCTCAGTGACCAAAACAAACAACTACAACAGAAAAGCACACTGTGTCCTCCCTGACCCTGGGGAAGGGCTGAGGAAAACTACACAGAGGCCAGTGAGCAGCCTTCAGCCAAGGCCCAGGGAAGGAGAAGGTGTTCCCACCACAGGGGCAGAGTGGCTGTGGTCCAGGCCAGCCATGGCCTGTCTCCTGGCCCTCACTGGACCAACTTGTTGTAGGCTGTTTGGTGCCACTTAGGAGACACACTGTCTTCTTGGCCCCCACCTGCCCTGATGCCTTCCCCAGTCAGGTATGTTCTAGCCATTGTGCCTAAAACCAGTGGTGGGGACTGGTGGGTGGGGGGACAAGCAGGGAACCTCAAGAACCACCTCTGAACACTCCTAAGTTCAGGCCGGTCATCCACTATTAATTCGTGCTTTGTGAGGGAGGACGGGTGGCCCCACTCCCCTAGGAAGGAGAAGAACCAGGTTCAGAGGGAGAGGTTGTCTCAGATTCTTCTGCTGAGGGATGTTTGAAAGGCCTGCTGTCACCTGCTTGTGCCCCGAATTCATACAGTTCACATGGCATCCCAATTCCCAAGGTGACCGTATTGGAGTGAGGAAGTGATTTGAGTTAGATGTGGCCATGAGGTAGGACCCTCCTGAAAGGATTTGTGCCCTTATAAGAAGAGACACCAGAGTGCGCTCCCCCTCCTCTCTCTCTCCCCCTCTCCCCCCCCTCTCGCTCTCTCTCTCTCACACACACACACACACACACACACACACAAACCTGTTAGACATAGCAAGAAGATGGCCCATCTGTAAGCCAAGAAGCAGACTCTCACCAGGAATCAAATTGCCCATCACCTTGATCTTGGACTTCAAGTCTCCAGAACTGTGAGAAAATTAATTTCTGTCATTTAAGCCACCCTGTCCATAGAACTTTGTCTTGGAACCCAAGCACACTAAGACAAGGCCTCAATCTAAATGTGCTAGGTATGAGCATGGCCTGAATCCCGGGGGGCAGCAGAGCTGGCAGGCCATGAGTGGTGTGTGCAGAGCTGACCACGTTCCAGGCCCTGTTCTGAGCCGCCCACTCACGTAGGTGTGAGGACAGCTCTCCCAGGAACCCCTGGGCAGGGGCATTGGTTCCCTCAGGAACTCGGCTTCTCAGCTGAGGTACAGCCCTCTGCCCGGGGCTAGAGGACTAGCGCATGCTGCAACCAGGATGTAAACTGAGGCACAAGCTGTCCAGCTTTTCCGAATCTCATGTCCCCTTCTGTGAGCCCGGCGGTGTGAACCCAAGGGTGCTGCTGTTTCATGAGCCAACCCACAGAAGGCTGCTCGTGGGGGCTGACTGGCTGGGAGCTCCAGATGGGCAGGGACTGTTATTTAGAAGGACGCTCCCTCATCCCCCCATGGAAACTAGGAAAAGTAAGTTTTAGACCAGATCAATGAATCCCCACTACTGTTATCTTGAAGGTCCTTCGGTCTAGGTGCCTCAAGCCCAGCTGCAACGTGGACGGCCCTCAGGGAAAATGCAGGGTCCTGAAGGCTCAGGGCTGAGCTTCCTGAGGGCTCCCAGCTTCCAGGCTTCCTCTCAGCTGATCTTTCCCATCCAAGCTGACCCCCATTTCCACGCCTCGCCAGCCCACGCCAGGCCTGTCCCCCCAGGAAGCCGACTTGCCTCTCAGGCTTGGGCCTCCAAGGTGCTGCATGTACTTGGCTAAAAGTTCCCCAGACTTGATTACACTTGAGGCAAACCCAATTAAAAGCAGGCCTCCTTTGGGAGGCAGTCTGTCCTCACCGCCCTGTGAACAGGGACACAGGCCTAAGGAGAGTGTCGCGCAACGGCGGCACCACCACCACTCAGAGGCCTTACGGACCAACCCTTGCTCTATGTGACCTGCCTCTACAAGCTTCTCGGGAGCGACGTTCCCCCAGCCTACGTGACTCCCCAAACTCTGGAGTCCCTCTCAATTCTCTTCCTTATTCCTTAGCCCCATGCTTCCTCTTCTTGGGTCTTTCTGCCTTTGCTGTGACCTCTGTTGATACAATGATCCCAGGAAGGAGAGGAGAATGTTCTGGAACACTCCTGGAGGAGGCTTTTCCTCTGCTCTGTTTAATGATATTGAAGGACATGCCCATAAGCTAGTGGTTAAGACAGACAAATAGACCTGACACCAACACGCACGTGCGAACACTCCGCTGGTTAGGCCCACCCGCCTTCTCAGTGGGCCTAGCTGCGGACACCTGCCCTCTCCACTTAGCCCCGCACACTCACCCACACACTCACCCACACACAAACACACACACGCATACCCTCACTGACACAAACCCACCCTCACATACTCCTCACACCCACACACTCACATGCACACTCAGGTGACGCACTCAGGTCCTGTGCTCCTGTCCCGTCTGCAGCCCCTTCGTTGCTCTGGGGCACACAGGAGTGCGAGAGGAGGGGGCCGCCCTGCTGTGCTCCGCCTGTCCCAGCTTCGTCCCCTGCCCCACTCCCCTCCGTCACACCGGACTCCTGAAACACAGGCCCAACCCCCGGGGATCTCCATTTGATATTTAGGAATGATGAGTTTAGGACTCTGACATTTATTTCAAAAAGGTCGACCTACCATGGAAGACAGACTCTCAGGAGCACCCATGGCCGCCCTTGGTCTTCACTCCTGCATAAGCCCCTCTCTGGAGGGTGAGCAGCTCTGTGACTTGGCTTTGAACCAAGAAGGTGGCAAAGGTGCCAGGAGGCCAGGCCGTCATCCGGCCACATGATTAAGGCTCTGTCCTGCTAGCAGGGCTCTGTGCCAGCTGACACGGTAAGCGCCATGTGGGGAAACCCACCGCAAAAAGCCTCGGGTGACCTCTGGGTCTGAGGGGCCTCCGTCCCACAGCCCTGAGGAAATGAATTCTGCCCACTCAAGTGAGCCTAGGGCCGATTTTCCCCAGTCAGGCCTCCAGCGGAGGCACAGCTTGGCTGACACCTGGCCGGCAGCCTCAGGACCCTGGCAGAGGCCCCCTGAGCCATATCTGTACTCCCAACCCACAGGAACCGTCGACACTAAGCACGTCTTGCCTTAAATCAATACACTACAATTGTTAGACAGCAATCAATGGCAAAGCCACCTATGTGACCAGCTGCGTCTTCTTTCAATGTTTGTCTTCATTCTGATGGTAAAACAAATGCATCATCCTAGAAAATATGGAAGGGGGACATATAAAGGAGAAATGAAAATCGGCCACATCCCTGCTGGGTTTGCGGTGTGCCGGGTGCTGGACAGTGTGCTTTCCTGAGCGTGTCCCCGCAGCACCCTGGCAAGGGCTGGAGTCCTGTCTGGATCCCAGGACAGACAGAAGGGGCCAACACAGGATGAACCAACATCTGCTCAAGTTGACAGCCAGAGCATCCAAGCCACTGTGTCAGAGGTCCTCAGCTTTTTTCACGTTTGAGACACTTTCAGACACATTTTGGCAGCAAGCTCCAAGGGATTTTAAGATTTGAAACAATGTTACTCAAGTCTGGAAAAATAAAAAATAACCACCATTACATTTTAACAATGTCTCAGAGAGTCAATGAAAGCACCGGACTGTGGCACTGATTACCGGGTGGACTTTCTTTATGTATCACTGTTTACGAAGAATGACTTTTGGCCAAATCCACATTATATTTAAGCCTCTTGAAGCAAACTCCATGCATTTTTTCCAGTACCATTCCTTTGACCTTGACTTGACTTTGCCATATCATTTCCCTTTCTCTTGCAGTGAATGGTCCTTTACTCAACTTGGTGTAGCATGACCTGTATTGATAAGGACCCATTAGCTCATACCAACTGAGCACTTAGCATATGCCAGGCACATTAGGCATGTTTAATGAGAAACTACATTGGAAAGATTTAGCATAGTCCTGCCCTTGATTGGATTAGTAAAATAAGATTTTTCCTTTATTTTTTTATCTATTCTTTTTAGATATATGTTAGAGTCTGTAAACAAGTCAAAATAACACCTGGCATTTTGCCAGGGGAATGTTAGAGTTCGTAAACAAGTCTGGATGGTGCCTGGCAAAATGCCAGAGGGAGTGGTTTGAGAAGTAACAAAAGCGAGCCATTAAGTGTGGAGATTCCTGATTGGTTGACTGATGTATCTAGTTTATGTTAATTAGATAAGCTGTGTGGAATGTATAAATACTGCTCCTGTCCTGCAATAAACGGCTCCCACTCCTACTGTATCAATCTACACAAGTTCTTCGTCACCCCCCCGTTATTTTGCTGCAGCCGGACTGCGGCAGATATACATGACAGTAGAGTCTATTTTGACATATCATACATACATGGAGTGCAACTTCCCATTCTCGTGGTTGTACATGATGTAGAGTTTTACTGGTCATGTATTTATATATGAACATAGGAAAGTTATGTCCAGTTCATCATTCTGTCTTTTCTATTCCCATCTCCCCTCCTTTCCCTTCATTTCCCTTTGTCCAATCCAATGAATTTCTATTCTCTCCTCTTCTTATTGTGAGTCAGCATCCACACATCAGAGAGAACATTCAGCCTTGGGTTTTGGGGATTGGCTTATTTCACTTAGCATGATAGTCTCTAGTTCCATCCATTTACTGGCAAATGCCATGATTTCATTCTTCTTCATGGATGAGTAATATTCCATTGTGTATATATAACACAGTAAAATAAGATTTAATTTTTTTTCAATTAACTTTAGTGAATATGTCCAGCAAGTGACAGGCCCTAAGCTATATTATTTCATCATTGTGCATCATTTAATTTCATCCCAGAACCAACCAATAAAGTTCTATTTTGTCCTCATTTGGCAGAGGAGGAAACTAAGCTGAGATAGGTACATCAACTGGTCAGCCTGCCAAGAAGGGGTGACAGGCTGCCTTGCCCTGAGCATCCACTCTTATCCATAGGGCCAGACTCTAGCCACAACACCCATTTGTTTGTGGGTTGGTCTCAGATGTTCTTGCAGTATCTGAGTTGGTGCAGTTTGCAACTTTGTGTAAGAATAAGCAGATCTGGAGCCTAAAGGGTAGTAAAGACATCTATTGTCAACCCAGTGACTTTTTACCAGGAGGACTTTTTGTGTCACTGTGTCACATTGTTTCTCAGCACTGTATTCTGGATTTTATTGGGCAGAGCATCACAGTGGAGCTCCTGGGCTAGTTCCTGTGCATGTGGTCAGCTAGAACCTCAGGTGACACTTAACAGCTTGGGGCCAACTGAGGGGCAGATTCAGGACATTTTCAGCCTCCTTGGGTCTCTGTCACTGTTACTCTCTCCAACATCAATGAGGGACATCTAACAGGACCCCAGAGAACCTACATTCTTGGCTTCAGATGAATCCACCTCCCATTCCTCACCCAGATTCAACTCTTGACCCCCCTGGACCTTTCTTCAGCAGGAAAGCTGATGGAAACCTGGGGAGCCATGCGGGGGAGTAAGAGGTGCATGGACCCCGAGTCTCCCTGTCCTTGAGCATATAGTGAAGACACCTTCCGCCAGGAGAAAATATCGAGGGGAAATTGAGTCATATCCATGCAGGATGAAGGGAGTCCTCTTGGACACAGTCCTGCAAGGGCACATGACCTTAAACAGGCTGCAATCCAGGGAGCCTGTCCTTCTCCTCCACCTCTTGCTCGATGCTGTTGGAGCCCAGCCCATCAGAACCCATCTTTCCGGGTCCAAGGGAAGCCTGCGTGCCTCCAGCGAGCTTCGCCCCGTTTGCATGGAAACGTCTCCGGTGGTCCAGGCAGAGCAGCCTCCCCGCAGCCTTTGGCCCTGGGGTCTCAGTCGCCACTTCTTCCTCTGTAGCATCATCCTGGTTTGATGGGGAACATTTATTATGGAGAGTGAATTTGGAGGAAAAACTTGTAGGGCCTGCGGCTGCCAATTTCTTTTCTTCTAGTGGTGAGGAATGAGGTGAGGCTCAGCCAATGGGCAACACCAAAAAGGAGACCACGTGGGTGTTGGCAAGGTGGCGTGGTGAGTGACTGACAGCAGCTGGGGACTTGCAGGGTGAGGCCTGCACCTCACAGGAATCCTGTTGAGCAGGGGCTCTTGTGCATCTCTGTTGCTCTCTCACTTGCAGCATTTTGAACAAAGACAGGGCAGCCTTGTCCTCTGGGAATCAGTGGCCAGGAGGGGCTGGTTTTCATCATGAATCTGTGCTTTTTCCTCCAATGAAAATCACGAAAATGGAGTCTCAGGCCACAGTTACAGCCACCACAGATGGGTAGAGCTCTGGGCTCCAGCCTCTTCTGACCCACAGGGACGAGCCAGGGTCCAGGAGAGTGACTTGTTCAGTGGGGAACCAGGCCAGTTGGATCCTCTGGGGGTAGGAGAGGACTAGTAGTTTCTAGGAGGTGAAGGAGTTCTGAGCAAAGAGCTGGGGGCTTAATTCATGTTTCTAATACTACCTCTGTGGCAGAGAATGGAGCTATGTTAGACAGGTACCAGGGGAAAGAGAAGCAATAGAATGGATGAATAGGAGGATGAGGGATGGATGGATGGATGGGTGGGAGGATGATAGATAGATGATAGGGAAATAATTATGGGGATTGACTCATGCAGTTCTGGAGGCCAAGGAGCCTCAGATCCGCCATCTGTAAGCTGGAGACCCAGGAGGGCTGGTGCTGAGACTCAGTCTGAGTCTAAAGGACCAGCAGACCTGATGGTCCCTGTCTGAGGTCACATACTGAGAACAGCAGGGAGTGGTGGGCAGCTCTGGCATAAATCCCAGAGTCTGAGCCTGACAGCCAACAGCACTAATGTTTGAAGGCAGGAGAAGATGATGTCCCATCTCAAGAACAAAGAGCACGTCTGGGGCTGTGGCTCAGCGGTAGAGTGCTCGCCTAGTGTGTGTAAGGCCCTGGGTTCGATCCTCAGCACCCACAGAAAAATATACAAATAAAACAAAGGTATTGGGTGCAACTACAACTAAAAATAAGTAAATATTTTAAAAAGAATACAGAGCAAATTCCCCAGTCCTCCGCCTTTGTGTTCTCTTCAGCCCTCCGTGGATCGGATGATGCCCGCCCACATGGGTGAGGTAGAGACCTCTACTCAAGTCTCCTGATTCCAATGCCAATCTCTCCTAGCAACCCCACTGCACACCCCAAGTAACACTTGCTGGCTATCTGAGCATCCCTGAGACCAGTCAGGTTAGCACCTAAGATCAACCATCACAGAAGTTTACTCAGGTAGCCAGGACAAACATGAAAGGGCATTAACTCAATGAATTCCTTGGGACGGCTTGCTTTAGGAAGCAGGGCAGAATTAGGTGGTAAAAGTTTTATCAGGTGGTTCCTGTGAGAGATTTTTAAGAAGTGGGGGGAGCTGTCTCAAGCCTGATGTGCCTGGGACCCCTCTGATGGGAAAGCTGGGGTGGGGGAGCAGGACCTGGCAGGTGGAGGCTCGAACCTCAACATACAATCTCAGCAGCCCAACCGGGAGCTCTGGAGCAGAGACAGCCGATCAGGAAAGTCCTGTTCTGGGTAGAAATAGCCACCCTCGCACTCTGTCGTGCTCAGTCATTGATGGGGGACTTCCCAGAAGGACCATGGGCTGGGATGATGAGCTGAGGTGAATTCTGAGGACAGAGAGGACTGAAGATCAGTAGTTCACTGTTTTCCTCACAGATGAATGGCTTGGGTTTGGAAGGTAATCCGGGGTGCATTTCCACGGTTCGCAAAGACAGATGGAGATGCAATTTGGCCTCAGGAATATCAAGAATCGATGGTTCATCTGATACCAAGATCCTCCATCTCTCATCCTGCTTTTCTGAGGTCAGCTCCGTCCCCCTCACTGAAAACCAACCTTGTGCATAAAATAAATATGGCCTATGAAAGCTTCCATGGTTTACTTTTATGTTTTCTGCTACCCAAGACTCACATATTCTCTGGTCCAAAGTTCCAAATCCTGGGGAAGGGTCTAGTGGAGCCAGCTAGGTTTGGGTTCCCCCTGCTGGGGCGTGTGACTAGATTTGATGGAAAGAAGATGGCAGAAATGTCAATGTGTAATATCTGGAGCCAAGGACTCTCGAGCCCTCTTGGAATAGGGAGCTGTCATGTTGAGGTGCCCAGGCCAGCCTCCCTGAGGGAGAGAGAGGGGCCCAGCCCAGGGCTACCTCCAGCCACCAGGAATCAGAGTGGGGCCATCTCGGCCACTCGGGTCTAGTCAAGCCACAAAAGCTAAAGATTACTGCAACTGCATGAAGGACCCAGGCAAAAAGGCTATCAGCTGAGCCTGGCCCCCACTGCAAACCCAGAGAACCAAAGAAAGGCTTGTTGTTTAAGTCACTCAGATTAAAACTGATGGTTGCACAACCGAGAACTGGTGTGGTAGGAAAGACAGAGCTGCAGAATGAGTTTTAAATGATGATGGGCAAAAAACCTAAAGTCGCCTCCTGCTTGCCACAGCCAAGTGTATTAATCAACCAACCAGTTACACTGGCACAAGGTGCTGAATCCCTGTAGTGTATCAGGTAGGTCCTAGATTTTCCCGCCAGTAGTTGAAGGGGGTCATCCATGCCTAGGCACCTACTTGATTTAAAATAGATGATTCATGTTCCTGGAACTCTCCCTGCCCCCTCTCAGCAGCATCACCCTTTGGACACTACCCACAGAGCCCTGGAAAGCTTTCTGCAACCCTCCTGGTGGCAGGTGGCACTGCCCCCCAGGAGGCTGCTGCCACTCAGGGCTGAGGAGAAGCCAAGACCTTGACTGGCAGTAGAGACGGGGGTGAGGGGCCCACGGCCTCTGCTTTGCTTCCTTCCTAAAATGAAGCCACACACAGCAGGGGAGGCCTGGGCCTCGGGCTGTGCCACGCCACTGGGAGGTGGAAAGGATGGTCCACAGACTGCTCTAACTCGAGAGCCCGCCAGCAGAGTGCAGGGGAGCGCTTCCGCCTCCAGCCCAGGTGGGCAGTCCTGCATACCATCCCAGCCCAGCAGGTGGGTTGCTTGGGCCTGGTTTGGGGGGTGATGGTGGAAAGCTGCTTTAGGCTATTATGAGTCCTGATCTGGTCCCAGGCCCTTGGGCCAAGCCAGCGGTGGGGTTTAGACTCCATTCTCCCCTGCCCCTGAACAGGAAGGGGATGCAGACCTGGAGGTGTTTCCGGAACCCAGACTCAGTCACAGGAAAACACAGAAAGCTGCTAGCAAGGGCTGTCCTGCAACACCATGGAGTTGATCCTCCTCCCTGCCCACTCTGCCCCATGGCACCCTCTCACCTTCTCCAGCCTTCAGTTGTCATATGTGTGGGATGAGAGCAGGGGTTCTCTATCCAGCTAGAGGGACTTTCACGTCCCATGCATGGGTTTAAGGGCAGGCCCCGTACTCTCCCTTGGGTTTAAGGGCAGGACCCATACTCTCCAAAATGAGATATTATTCTTAAAGGAGTGTCCATGTTTATTGCAGCCCTATTCACAACAGCCAAGGTGCCTGTCAACAGATAAATGGGTAAAGGGTAGTATATAAACACAGTGGAATATTATTTGGCCATAAAGAAGATTATTCTCCTGTCATTGACAGCAAAATGGGTGGAACTGAAGGACATGATGTTAAGTGAAGTAAGCCAGATGCAGAAAGGCAAGTCCTGCATGTTCTTTCTCATATACAGAAGTTGGAAAAGTGGACCTGAAGGTAAACTAGTCATTGATCCAGGTTGGGAAGGGTGCGGGGGTGAGAAGGGTGGATTTGACCAGTATGTGCTGTACACATGTGGAAACGTCACACTGAACCCCACTGATTCGTACAATGATACAGGTTAATAATTTTAAAAGTGTCTGATGGTCCATGAAAGTTTATAAACTGCTGACCTAGAAAATTCCCAGGACTCACAGGCACAGTGCTGGACACCTGTGATCCCAGCAACTTGGGAAGCTGAGGCAGGGGGAGCCCAAGTACCAGGACAGCCTCAGCAACTAAATGAGACTCTGAAAGGTAAAAAAGGCTGGCCATGTCGCTCAGTGGTAAAGCACCCCCGGGTTCAATCCCCAGTACAAAAAAAAGAAAGAAAAAATCCTGGTCCTCTCACCACAGAGCCTGCCACGGGTGACAGGGCTGGAAGGGCCCATTCAGGTGGGGAGCAGCATCTAAAAAGCCAGACAGGGTAGGAAGTGAGCCCACTGTTCTGGAGAGGACCTAGGGAGGTCACAGCCCCCTCTGGGGAGAGCCTCACCCACCCCAAATCCAGCCCAGGTGGGAAGACCCTGAGGGGCACAGGGGTGACACCTGGAGGGTCTCCTGAAAGCCCTCCAGTGAGACCCTGGGGAGAAATTCCTGCAGGACCAAGGGGCTCTGAGCCCCAGGGAGCTCTGTTCTGTGGGACTGGAGGAGAGCCCCCTTCTGGCTTCTGCAGAGCCAGAAATAGAATCCAATTTGCGATGCCCCTAATGATGTTACATAATGACATTACATAAGCCCATTACATAAATCAAAGTCCCTCCATTGACTAGAATGTCCCTGCCCCGAGGCTGACCTAATCCCATGGCTGAGGGCTCTGTCCCTGTCAGGGCAGTTGTGTGAATCTGTGTCCTGCAGCCCTCTGTCAACACAGGCTTGGGGCTCTTCCTCCTCCTGCTGCCCCAGGCAGCTTCTCTACCCTCAGTCCTGGTCAGGCACCACGCGGCCTCTTCCAGTCCACTGTCCCAAAGAGCACCGCAGAGGGCAAGTCCTGGGCATCCATGCTCCTCCTCTGAGGACTTTTTATTCCCCTGACTGAAATGGAACAATTGTCTCTGATTACAGCAATTTCAAGAATCAATGGGCAAGGAGCAGTTTAAGTCTTCCTGTGGGAGCAGAGGGAGTCTGAGGCCTTGAAATTCATCCTAACTTTAGGGAAGGATCCTGAGTCCCTGGGGCAGAAGGAAACTTTCCCTATGAGAGGCCCATGTGTCTGCAGGGCCCGCCCCCACCCCGCCCACCTCTGCAGGCCCCTCCCTCTTCCTCCAGACACGGAGCAGAGCCCACCCACCAGCCCACCTCCCACCACCCCCCAGCTCCCCTCCAACCCTCTTACCTCAGAGACAACCTCACCCCATGGGGCTGTCTCCCTCCTCCCTCCATGTCCATCACAGAGACCCTAGCACGCACACACAGTTTTCAGTCTGTCTCCTAAGAGGTCCAGCGGTTACTGTCGTGTCCAGGCTATCTCACTATAGAGAAGAAAACGTAAGTCTTAAGATCACTTGTAGAATAAAGTAACACAAATAGAGCAAAGCAAAATGCTTGTCCTCTTCCGGGTTGTTGGAATGGCACTCTGCATCTCCAAAGCCAACTCTTCTGGCACAGCAGGGTCAGGTGCGAGAGCTCCTGCTGGTTCCTCTGAGGGTGCTGAGCTGGCCCAGCCCCAGCCCTCCCGACACAGGAGCATTTCAGCCCCTCCTCCTGCAGCCTCCACTCAAGTTCCAGATCTCACTCAAGGTCCCTGATATGGGTGGAACTGCATCCCCCAAAGAGATGTGGCGAAGTCCTAACTCTACCCCCACCTGTGAGTGGGACCCTATTTGGAAAGAGGGCCTCTGCAGACACGATCAAGTTGAGATAAGGTTGTTAGGAAGGCCCTCACTCACTATGACCAGTGTCCTTATAAGAGGAAAAGAGACACGGAGTGTCAGGTGAGGTCAGCAGACATGGCAGTGAGGTGCCTGCAGGGGAAGGAGAGATGGGGAAAGGAGAGGGACAGGTCCCCCTAGAGCCCGCAGGGGGAGCGTGTGTGGTCCTGCCCACCACAGTTACAGACCTGGCCTCCCCTGCCGTGAGAGGACAGACAGACCCCTGTCATGTTGAGCACCTGCCTTGTGACACTTGGTAAGGGACCCCAGAAGGTGCACGCAGTGCTGCCAGGCACAGCCACCCTGTGCACAGGGCAGATAGCAGAGAGCAGAGGGGCAGGAGACTTCCAGCAACTCTCAGACACTGAAGCTTGGTGTTCTGCCCAGGTTGGGTAGTGTCCCCTATCCGTAACACATGGGGACTCTTCCCAGGTTCCCACCCACATATTCCATGAATACAACCCGAGATTCGCCACCTTCTTCCTTCCATGTCCTCCTCGCTCCTCTTAGCCTGGCCTGTCTGCCCTGCCTGGTGTCCCCCCAACATCATCTGCCAGGACACCAGTCACCTTTGCCCAATGCCTCTGTTCAGGATGTCACATCATACATTTCCCCCTGCCTGGCAATTCTAAATGTTTGAAACAGTGGCTGACGTCCAAGCCTTGACACAGACGGCGCCTGTGCCCTGGGGTGTCTCTGCCATTGACAATCACTCCTGGAGGTGAGCGCCTCAGCCCACCTGCAGTGGCTTTTTCTCAGGTCTCTTCCACCCCCGCCCCCCACTAGCTACTTGTGGTCCTGGTGTGGGGGAAGGAACCCTCTCTCTTCTCCCAGGAGACAGACACCTGCATGCTGCAGGTTAGTGGGACCAGGTGGCCTGGCTGGCTGGATACCCAGTCCCAAGAAGCCTGCAATCCTGGCAAGTTAACTGTCTCCTCAGAGACCCACCAGGCATCATTCATTGCTTTTTGCTCTGCGTCGCATGACCCTTTTTTTACACTCCTGTCACACTCTGACCCACTGGACCCACCCACGAGTCTGTGAGTGCTCTGTGAGGCTCCTCTCCGCCAGGGGACAGTAGAGTCTGGTGTTGAAAAGTCCCCGCTCTAGGGAAATGCCAATCAAAACTTCCATGGGATGCCACCTCACATCCATAGGATGGCCACTATCAAAGTCAGAAATGGCAAGTGTTGGCCAGGATGTAGTGGTCCCCCTGTCCTCAGGGGTATGTTTGAAGACCTCCAGTGGGTTCCTGGAGCCATGGATAGTGCTGAACCTTATGTATACTATGTTTTTCTCAATATATACATATCCATTGTAAAGTTCGATTTGTAAATTTGGCACAGTAAGAGATTAACAACAATAACAAGCAATAAAATAGTAGAATTATAATAATATACTGTCATAAAAGTTATATGAATGTGGTCTCTCTTTTATTATCTTACTGTATTATATTGACCCTTCCTGTGATAATATGAAAAGGAAGTATTTTATAGCCTCTTTGGGGCATATCCGAATTGCCAGAATCCCTAGTCTTGTACTTCATGTCCATTATTACATAAGGCTCACTTGAACACAAGCACTATAATACCACCACAGTTGATTCAGTGATGGAGATGGCTACCAAATGGCTAACGGGTGGGTAGCATATATAATGTGGATACAATGGACAAAGGAATGATTCACATCATGGAAAGGGTGGGAAGGGAGGTGTGGGATTTAATCACATACGAAGAACACTGCACAGTTTAAAACTTATTACCTCTTTATTACTGGAATTTTTCACTTACTATTTTCAATCTGTGATTGATCACAGGTAGCTGAAACTTCAGATAACTGAAACCACAGAAAGTGAAGCCATAGATAACGTGGTAGGGGACTACATAATTGGAACACTTGAGCACTGCTGTAAAATGGTATGGCCACTGTGGAAAACAGTGTGGCAGCTCCTCAAAAAATTAAAAACGGCATTACCATGTGATGTAGTAATTTCACTTCTGGATTTATTCTCAAAAAAGCTGAAAATAAGGACTCCTGTTCACAGCAGCATTATTCACAACAGCCTTTAGTTGGAAACAACCCAAGTGTCCATTGACAGATGAATCAGTAAACAAACAGTATTACAGATGTACACTGGAATATTACTCAGCCTTAAAAAGAAAGGAAATTGGGTTTGATCACCAGCACTAAATAAATAAATAAATAAAAGAAGGAAATTCTGATACATGCTACAACATGGATGGAACTTGAAGACTTTACACTAAGTAAAATAATCCAAACAAGTATTATGTGATCCCACCTATATGAGATACCTAGACTGGTCAAATTCATAGACAGGAAATAGAATGCTGTTTGCCAAAGGCAGCACGAAGGGGAGAATGAAGAGCTGCTATTTAATGGGTACAGAGTTTCGGTTTTTTAAACTGATGCTAATCACTGTACACACTGATGGAGTGTGATGTTTTGGTGCACACACACACACAGTGTGTGAAGAACGGAGTAATCATCATACTTATCACCTCCAATATTTATCAGTCCTGCAGAGGAAGGTTTTCTCTGCACTGACACTAAGCAAGATAACCCCTTCTTCTCCCTAACCTACAATTACAAACAGCCGACCTCTTGTGGCCTGAACCCCTTGCACGTGGTCTTGTGTTGATCCTGGGTTCCTGTGCCTCCTCCTTGTCTGTTCCAGTCCTAGCACCCTTCAAGATTCCCCCAGGACCCCTCCTCCCTCCATAAACCACCCCTGTCCACTCCAGCCCACACCCTACCCTATCCTGAAGAATAGGAGGCAATACATAGACCCAGCTCACTACACATGATGGTCTAGGTGGATCATGAAACCCAGCCTTCTCCTCCAGCTGCAGTCTGCGTTTACCAGTCAGAGACTATGGCTCTTACTTCAGTCTCCCACAGCACCCGGCATGCAGGGCCCATAAGTGAGCCACAAGTGTGTCATACATCTAAACAATCAACTCCAGGGGACATGAGCTTTTGTTTTGTTCTCTACAATATTTGCATAGGGCTGGGTAGAGTTGAAAGCTCAGTCAATCTTTATGAGTGGCAGATTAAAACGCCAGAGTTTCCTGTCCGCCAGAGTCAGTCAAGTTGGACACACCTGGAATCTTTCTGACTTAGATTTGCAGATGTCTCCTCTTGACGTTGAACCCTGCAGACAAAGAGAGAGGAGATGTGGGAGATTGGGTCACCCAGGAAGATTCTTGCGTCCTATGAATCACATGACAGGTTTATTTCACTAGAGTCTGGATAGAGTATTGCTAAAGTCTTCTCACTTCACTTTGCTCCACCTCCACCCCTGCCAAACATCCTCTCCACCCCTGCCAAACACCCTCTCCACCCCTGCCAAACACCCTCTCAATTACCGATTAGTTCCCCAGACATGGGGTCACATAGATGGGAAGCAGCATTCTGGGCATCTTTCCAACACAATGCAATCCATGGCCCGTGTGGTTTATTGAAAACACACAGGCTGGCTCGTTCACTGACCACTTCCCCTCCTCCTCAAATTGAAAAGACAGCAGCAACTTGGGGAGCTAAGTTTATGGATACTTTGGGTGCCTGTTAATTGGTGCCTATGTGCTAAGGAGCCTGATGAGCCTAGGGATGAGCTGAAAATCCCAAACAGGCAAGAGACATATTAAGTAGAACTCTCTATTAACTAGAACTCTGCTCCAGTCTCTGGGCTCCTAACCTCCCACATAGGAGGGCTGTGCTGTCTTCTGTCGTTTCCCACCTCTGCCCATCAAGACAGCCAGCAGAACACTATGGGCTGAGTTACATTTCAGATTCCTCACATCTTGCATATCTAAATCGGAAGGAGGTTAGAAGACTAGTGTGGGTTGAAAGAAGGGAGGGACCCAGAGAAAGGACATAGAAGAGATAATGTGTCCACTGGACACGAGTGAGTCCCTGGCTATCAAATATAAAGAGCACCTGAGTCTATGGCCATGCAAATTCTGGAAACTAATAGCAAAGAGATAGATGACGCCCAGCTCACCCCTCTGAGATGGGTGGCAGTGTGTGCTATGATGTGAATATGGTTTGTCTCCTCCCAAACATGATTACTACTGTAGTGCTGGGAGGCGGTGCCTTCAGGGAGCGATTAGGTCTTTTAGAGAGATCAATGCCTTTCTCACTAGTTGATGCTCCTCTCGGTAGAGAGTTCCCTATCTTGTAGGACTGGTTTCAGTCACTGTGAAAACAGTCATTACAGAACAAGGTTGCCTCTTGTGTTTGGAGCTTTTCACAAACATCCACTTGCCCTTCTGGCTTCTGTCAGGTTATGAAGCAGCATGGGGCCCTCACCAGTGTGACCAACTGATGTTGGGTTCCCAGGAGCCAAAATAAATGTCTTTCCTTTTTAAATTACCCAGTCTCAGATATTGCATTGTAACAACAGGAAGTGGACTACATGCATTTGTGTCTTTGGGATGCAGAGAACTGAAGATCCTGATAAAAACTAAGTCATGGATAAAGACTTAGGCATCACTAGGTTGAAGCCTAGTGGGGTCAGCCAACCCCCACCCCCACCCCCGTGCTTCTTATCTGTAGTGGCTATTATAATCCAGGGGAACTTGTTGGATGTCTACATTGGGTGAGTGAATTTGGTAATCTCCCTCACATTCGAGAGATGGAACAAAGTTTTCTAACCTGTTAGGAGAGACAGGAATGTGGAGGTCACCATCAGCTACCAGGACCACCAGGCAGAGCTTGCTCTCTCCCTTCCTTTGCTGTGCACCAATCCAAACTCAAGCTATGCTGTTCCACATTTTACCCATCTCCTCCTCAAGGTCTGTCTGCTCCCTCGGGTGTTCAGAGTCCTTGGAAAGCCATCAGCACTTATGTTCAGTCATGGACATAGACGTCTCATCTCCACCAGAAGGAAAGTTCTTACAGATAGGTGTCTGTGGTATAGAGTGGCCATTGTGGGCCTAGTACATACTAGGCCCACAATGGCCACTCTATACTCATTACCTACTTTTTTTTTGGGGGGGGGGGACAATATTAGGGAAAAGTAAATAAACTGCAGCTAATTAATAAAAAAAATTCTTTTCTGTATGAAAATAGCAAATTTGCGCTTTGCTTCTCAGAGCACTGTGACATACTGATATGTGATTCTAAAGTAAATAGTTTGTGCCGGGATAGTTGGACCTGGGATGGCTCATACCTAGGGTGGCATGGGATATGCGCTGATTCCAATGAGACCACCATCGATGGCGTCTAGACAGGAACCTCAGCCCTTCACTGCAGACAGGGCACATTTTTTGAGCACACATCTTCTGTTTGGGTCCCCACCAGGCTTGACACTAAGCACATGGACTATTTGTAAACAAGTTCAAAGGACAAAGATATGCCTTGTAGAGAATCTTTGCGAGAGGGAAAAATCCTGGAAATATCTGGCACGTGGTAGGTCCCACCAAATACACAGGATCTCAAAGCTGTTCTTACTCAAGAATTCCAGAATGTTTAGAGAAGGAAAGGCATTAGTATAACCAACACAAATGTTGTTTTCATGTGTTTGAATTGGAAAGTCTGTGAGATTACTTTTCAGCGGAATCACAAGTCACTGCCTAAAAAGACAGGTAGGCAGTTTCAGAGACAAAAGCCAGGCCAGGCTTTAGGAGTGGCGAGACTCCCATCCCTCAGTCCAAGGAGACCGGCTTCTACTGCCAAATCTTCTAATTTTCACAAGAGGAGCTAGAAGCTCAGATTTTTATGTGAAATTTCCAGATATTTAAAATACTCTGGGGGTGCTTTTTTATGGCCACCCCTACATTAACCAGGAGTCACCTACTCATTCGTGACTGCAGCTAATTAATAAAAAAAAATTCTTTTCTGTATGAAAATAGCAAATTTGCGCTTTGCTTCTCAGAGCACTGTGACATACTGATATGTGATTCTAAAATAAATAGTTTGTGCCAGGATAGTTGGACCTGCATTCATGCCCCGCCCCCTGCCTGCCTTCCAGCAAAAGAGGCTTCCTATCTAGCATCCAGCCCTCATCTGTGTCCAGATCCCATCTTCCTCCACCTGCTCTTGGACTTGGCTTTTGTGACCTGCCACTGCATTCTGAGTTTTCCCCAGCCACCGATGCTGTTCTCACCTTCTGCCAATGATCACCTGGACGTGAATCCCAGGAATCAGATGTTCTAACTCCTGTGACCTCGCCACAGTTGTCCTGCTTCCTGCATCCTGACGCTCTTTCCTTGGCTCCTTTGTTGTCCCCTCTCAGGGTCTTCCTTTCTATTCTCTGACACCCTCCAAGTTCCCAATCTTCTTTATAGGATTCTCTCAATGTCATCCCCTAATTCTGATGTTCCAAAGGGTTCCGATCCAGGCCTCCTCTTTTCTCACTTCACACTGAATTCTTTGAGGAGCTCACCCATACCCCCACAATTTTCAAAACACATGGATGGTTCTCAGGCCCACCTGTCTCCATTCCAGCCCTCTCCTACCCTCAGCGCCTGTATGATCTATTTCTAATGGGTCACACCAATTCAGCAGGTGCAAGATTGGTCACCCAGCATGCTGCTCCTCCTCCTGCGTAACCCTTCTTGAGGGCAAGTCACTGTCATCTAAGTTCCTCAAGCAGAAATCAGGCCAACCTCACCAATGTCCCCACTCCTCCTCAAGAAGTCTTGTACCATCTGCCTATTAAGTATCTCCTGAAATCATCACTTCTCTATCCCGTCTGACAAAATCATGGTCCAAGGTCACCACTACCTGGCATGTGGACAACTGAAGTGCAGGCCACCAGGCTCACCCTTCAGCCCCACACCTTTCGTGTAAACATGGCCACATCCCTGCCCTGCCTAAACCCTGCTGTGGTCCCCCACTCTGCTGGATAGATTCTAGACTCCTGCACATGCACTAAAGGCCTTTCTAGCTCTCAAGCACCTCTCTGGCCTCTCATCCCCTCCAGCCATGCTGGACCTTGCTTGACTTCCCACACACTATCCTCTCCCACGTGCACCTGGCTCCACCTCCTGCTTCCCATGCCTTCTTCACACCTCACTTCAGCAGCACCCTCACCAATCCAACCTCCCTTGACTTCTCCTAGACCTTTAGATGTCCTTACTATGCACTCCAAAAGCCTCTGTGTGTACCCTGGCACTTACATTGACTGTGAGCTCTGTGAGGACAGGGTCCTTGCTCTGTTGCTGCACGTTGTTCCTGGTGCCTAGTGCCATTCTTGGAACACAATGAGCACCCATTAAATGTTTGCTAGGGTTATTTTTTGGCACTAGTGATATTGAACCAGGAAGGGTCTCAGCCCTTGTCAATATCAATTCTCATTTTAATGAAAAAGCCAAGGTCCAGAGGAATAAACGCAGGGCTCCAAGTCCCCTGTGACACAGAGGAGCAGTCAAACCTAAGACTACTCATTCCTAAATCCAGTGCCCCATTCCCTTGCCTTTCCCCCCAACTCCAGCCAGCCCCAGCTCACACAGCTGCCTGGGCTGGGCAGATGCAGTTGGGGAGGCTCCTGAGCAAGCGCCCCTCACCAGGAGAGCACCTGGTGGAGAGTGTGCAGCCTTCATTCACTACTTCCTCACTGCCCAGGCCGGCCACAGGTGAGGCTACTGTTGGGAAGCCCCAAGTATGACCAAGGGCAAGCGGCCCCTCTCTGCCTTCCCTTCAGCCCTAGTCTTCAGTTCCTGGCATGTGGGGAATGGAATGTGCTGTAAGATCTCGTTCTGCCAAATTTCTGAACTAGAAGCAAGAACCAGGGTAGCATATAACATTTGATCTGGAAAAGCCAATTAACGGCAGCGGGCTAAATTCAACCATCCGTGACAAAAAGGGAAGAGGCTTTTCCTGTGCATGGAGGTGGGGAGGGGATGGAGGAGTCAGGCTTGCCTTCCCCAGCTCAGGTAACAGCCCCAGAACTGCAGATTAGAACTTTAATACCACTTGAAGTACACAGATTCTTTCACTCTGGGTAGAGGTTCTCCACCCAGCCGGCTCTTGACCATTCCTGGCTTAGGAAATGTCTGCTTTCCCACATGAGCCGCAGGGGTTCTCTCTGCACTATCTTTGTCATGAACGTCAAAGCTGGGCAGGCTCTGCGGACATCTCCCTAGACACTGAAGATAGGACGGTGGCCAAAGGAGGGCAGGCCTCCGGCAGCAGCCCAGGCCCTCTGGCGCACAATTCTCTGGAATCTGTGAGCAAAGGAAGGATCCTAGTGAGAACTCGGCTCAGAAGAAGAGCGGGGGCGGTGCCACCTCTGTAGGAGCCGGCCAGGCTGGGGCGGAGAGGTCGGTCTCCGAGGCCTGGTGCACCACTTCGCCGTGGATGCGCTGGTGCCGCACCAGGTGGGTCTTACGGCTGAAGCTCTTGCCACACTGAGGGCAGGAGAAAGGGCGGGAGCCGGTGTGGATCGCTTGGTGGCGGACCAGGTTGGTTTTGGAGCTGAAGCTGCGGGCGCAGATGGCGCAGGCGTGGGGGCGACTGCCTGTGTGCACCGCCTGGTGACGGCCCAGGTGGGACTTGCGGCTGAAGCGGCGGCCACACTGAGCACAGGCGAAAGGCCTGGCGCCGCTGTGGGCCCTGGAGTGGGCGACAAGATTGGGCCGCGAGCCAAAGCGGCGACCGCACTGCGCGCAGGCGAAGGGCCGTTCGCCCGTGTGCACGCGCCGGTGCCGCGCCAGGTGCTGTCCGTGGGCGAAGCCGCGCCCGCAGTCAGGGCAGAAGAAAGACCTTTCGCCCGAGGGGGTGCGCTGGGGCGTCACTGTGCCCGACGCAGGGCCGCAACTTGGCCCACAACTTGGCCCACGGGGCACGCAGGCTAAGGGTTCGGCGGCAGCAGGGTCCACGGTGGCTCCCAGTGCGCAATCGTCGCACCCAAAGGAGCGACCTTCGCTGCGGTGCAGACGCTGGTGTGAGGCGAGGTTCTTTTTCCAGCCGAAGCTCAGGCCACAGTCAGAGCAGGAGAAAGGTTTCGGTCCAGGAGGGGACGGGGTGGAGGACTCGGCGGGGGAATGCGGCGAAGAAGGCGCGTCGGGAGAGGGCTGGGCTCGACTAGCTGCTTCGTGCACCCTTTGGTGCCGCACCAAGTGCTGCTTGTGCGTGAAGCTGCGTGCGCACTGCGTGCACTGATAGGGCCTCTCGCCGGTGTGGATGCGCTGGTGCCGGATCAAGTGCGTCTTCTTGCGAAAGCGCTTCTCACACTCAGTGCAGGGGAAGGGCCGCTCGCCTGTGTGGGTCTTCTGGTGCGAACCCAGGTGTATCTTTTGGCTGAAGCGCTTGCCGCACTCCGCGCACGGGTAGGGTCGCTCGCCCGTGTGTGTGCGCAGGTGGCGGGTCAGGTGGGCCTTCTTGCTGAAGCGCTTGTCGCACTCGGAACACGGGAAAGGCCGTTCCCCGCGGTGGCTGCGTTGATGCAGCAGCATGTGGGCGCGCTGAGTGAAGCTGCGGCCGCAGTCCGGGCAGGCGCAGGGGG
>NW_026000164.1:3579000-3584188 GCF_001458135.2 Marmota marmota marmota | reverse complement strand
CGCAGGGGCCCTCGCCCCGGTGCAGCCTTTGGTGCAGCCGCAACGTCAGCTGGTCCCGGAAGCGCCGCTCGCACTCCCCGCAACCATATGGCTTCTCCGGGATCGGGGCCCACCCGGACAGCGCGATCCCGCCTAATGCCCCCGTGGCCCCTGGCTCCAGTTTGTATGCAGCAGCCAGATGTCCCAGTTCAGGCGCTGGGAAAGGGCTGGGAAGTAACGAGAGATGCTGGGGCCATTCGACCGCCTCTCCAGCCTCCTGTTCCTCATCCTCCACCTTCACCTTCCGAATCATCCATTCGTCTCCTGAATAGTCAAAACAAGAATTGTCTAGTAAGCTCAACGCCAGTAGTACTGCCTCCCAGGAGCCCAGCAATCTGGCTTCTGTTCTCTCCACTCTACCCAAAAAGTTCCCGGGAATGACCAAATCCCAAACTCTTCTCATTCTCCTCCTGCCCTGCAGCCTGCCATGCTGATGAACACCTGCCCCCTTCCGTGACTTTTCTCTCAGGCTCTGGGTGGCTGCCCCAGGTCTTGCTGTCCAGCAAGCTCCTTTCTGGAACCGTGTCTCCAGTTGAGTAGCTCCCCTGGGTGTCCCAAAAATCGGCTGCAGCTCTGCAGGTTTGTTGCCAAACACCTGACCTTCCCACACCTATCCTTGGCTGATGTTAACATTAGAACAGTATATCTTCTCCCAAAAGGAGACCTTTGGGCCTTGACACCTCCTGCTCTCTACCTTTGTCTGGCCACAGAGTACCAGGGCACCCTAAAAGTCAGTTCCTTCATCTCAAATGCTCCCCCTGCTGCTCCCTTCAGCCAAGGGGGGAATCCCAGTTGACAAGGAGGAGGCTGAAGTTTATAGGACCTGGGTAATTGGTGAATGTTGTCAGCCTCTCCAGAAGCAGGGAGGGCCCTGGGGAGAGCCTTGGCCCAAAGGCAGGATTGAGTTCCTGAGGAACTCTCATAAAAGCATCTGTAGGAGAAGGGCCCATGGATCTGTTCTCTCTCTTTAAAGCCCCCAGAAGATCCCCAGTTCTGCTGGAGAACCATTGGACCAAATGATCTGAATTCCTCTCTGGCCCTTAAAGTCCTTCACAGCCCAAGCCTTGGTTACATTACACAGGGACTGCTACAAGTACATCTACTCCCAGTTTCTTCCATTAATCTATTGTTTCCAAACAACTGTCTATTTATCATACTGTGATATGCCTCACATTTTCATTGTGTCACTCTTCTATTCAAGAACCATCAATAGGTCATTTTTTCCCCAGGATTTAGCCAGTTGTAGGTGCATCTGAGGCTCACCCAGATCTACTCCAACTTTCTTCTTTTAGGTGAGAATGCTTCATTTCCACCACACTGCTCTCCTTCAACCCCAGTCACATGTCACCTTTTCTGCTTCAAAGTCCTTTCTCAGTCTAGACTGTCTCTCCATTCTGCACCCCAGCCAGCTTCTGAGCTGAAGTCTATGCCTCTCTCAAGATGCATTACAAAGCAACATTTTTTGACAGATCCAGTCAAAATAAGGATCTCTCACCCTAAACTTCTATAGCACTGACACTTCTTTTCTTATTTGCAACTCTTATATTGTTCTTTTAATCTTTCATCTTGGTTAACACTGATGCCATCTCAATTACATGTTAGCTTTGGAAGGGTAGATACATTGTATTCTAATTTTAAGTCTAATAATAACTAAGTCTAATAAAAATGAGCATTGCCACCATTTATGGAGGGCCAACTATAGATGAAACACTAGCCATACACCATTATAAACCTCTCAACAACCATGAAGTTATTGTTATCCTTATTTACAGATGAACAGATCACAAGGTCCTGGAGAGGGGGTAGTCCATCCTAGAGTGCTCAGTGGGTAAGTATGTCTGTACACCTCTAGGCCTATCTCTTCCTACCACACTCAGCACAGTCAGTGCATAGTAGGGACTAGATAAATCTTTGTTGGATAAATGTCACTGTTATTATTTAGATGTGATGTCCCCCAAAAGCTCATATATGAGACAATGCAAGAAGGTCTGGAGGAGAAATGACTGGGTTATATCTTAACCTAATCAGTGAATTAGTCCCTGATGGAATTAATTGAGTGGTAACTGGAGGCAGGTAGGGTGTGGCTGGAGGAAGTGGTTCCTTGGGGATGGGGCTATAGGGTATATATTTTGTATCTGGAGAGTGGAGTTTGTTTCCTGATCATCATGTAAGCTGTCTCCCTCTGCCAACTCTTTTGCCATGATGTTCTGCCTCATCTTGAGCCCTGAGGAATGGAACCTGCTGCTGTGAATTGAGACCTCTGAAGCTGTGAGTCCCCAAATAAACTTTTCATCCTCTGCAATTGTTCTGATCCTTTAGTCAAACAGCAAAAAAAGCTGACTAAAACAGTTAACCAAGCAAGAGGTGATGAGGTAGTAGCAGGAGAAAGAAGTGATGGGTAGGTTTAGGTACGGGAGAGATGAGTTTACTATAATAGTCTTGGAGAACTTGGTACCAACAAGATCAGTGATGGTTTGGGGAGAGGAGAATGTAGGAGAGAGACAGTGGAAAAGTTGATCCACATCCTTTATCTTCATGGCAACTGTAATTCAGGTGATCAACAGCCTAAGATTAGACCAGGGAAGATGAAGAGGGGAAGTTAGGACTTCTAGCAAGGTTTGAAACAAGGTATATTTCTCTTCGGTGATGAGCCTCTTCGGTTCCACAGTCTACAGGGTGTAATTCTTTTTAGGTGCCGGAGTTCTATAGCAGAAAGGGTCCAGGGTCTGAACTCTTCTTGATTGGAAGGGCCTGGAGTAGCTGTCTCTCAAGGGAATGGGGCTTGTGAGGCCCCATTCCCTTGCATGACCTCTTGGTGGATGGAGCAACAGGAAGACTCACCTGAGCAGGAGCCCACAGGCTCAGCCTTCTGTGGAGTACATGCCTGTCCTTCTCTGCTGGGAGCCTCAGCTTGTTCGGTCTGGGCTCCTTCCTCTGGACCAGGGGCTTCAGGCCCTGGGAGAGAAGAGGAAACCTCAAGGCCTCCAGAAGCATCACAGATGGATGAAGGTCCCCACTGCAGCTAGGAAGCAGGGACATCTGAAACCCCAGCCCATCCCCACCCACAGGACTCTGTCTCCCATCATACCTGCAGGGGCTGAATTCCCAGCTGCCCCAGGGAAACCTCAGGCTCCTTTAAGCAGGGCAGCTGCTAAGGGTGGGCAGGTTGCAGGAGCCATAAGTGAGGAATTTCTGGAATATGTGTATGTGAGGTAGTGAAAGCAAGGAAGGGCCCCTGACCTGAGGCTTACCTGAGGCTTCCAACAGCAGGACTGTACTTCCCAGACCCCTGAGGGACCCCAGGTCCAAGGCAAATCATTGGTAAGGATCAGAATGTTGAAGCCAGGCCTGCTCCTGCCTTAGCACTCCATCCTGGCTGCCGCTACCTGATATTCCCTTAGCCACCTCCTTAACCTCTTTCAAATCTTGCTCCAATCTTTCCTTCCCAGTGAGGCTTGTTCTTCACCCTCAGTGAAGGGGACCTTCAGTAAAGGGCCTCATCCCTACCTGTAGCCCTTCACTGAAGGTCCCCTTCACTGTGCTTTATTCTCTCCTGCACAGCATTTATCTTCTAAGGTAGCTTGTCATTTCTCTTGCTTTTACATTTATTGTTAGTTGATTCTGAACACTCTAAGATTAAGCTCTTTGAAGGTAGGGGTTATTGGTCCTGATGGTATTCTAAATTGTCTAGAATAGCAGTCACCATATAGTAGGTGCTTAACAATATGCGGTGAAAGGAAGGAAAATTCCTTCCTGAGACATCCTACATGGTCCCCATTTACATACCTGAGCATGTACCCAGTGTTCTCTCTTCACTGGAGGAGGACATCTGCCCCTGGACATTATGAGACCTGTCCTTGGGCTCACTTTGGGGGGCCATCTCTGGCTGTCCCACAGAGAATCCTATTACAGGCAATAGAAGAATGGGTGCAAGTAAACCATCTTGTACAGAACTGATGATCAGAAGTGGGGCCCTCCCCTTCCTAGCCTGCTCAAGGATAGGGCTTCCCAATAATAGTGATAAGAGACAATAGCCCAGGCTCCCCAGCAGTCTGACCAGGTATCAATCTCAGCTCCTTTGAGATGAATCAAAGATAGAAGGAAGAAACAGAATAGCTTTAGAGAGAATAAGTTTAAGTCCCAGTGCTGAGTGAGTCCCCATATACACTTGCAGTTTAGCACAACTTCCCTCCTCTGGGCATTCAAACAGACCTGGTGACCTGAAAGGATGCTGTCCTACAGGCCCCTAGGGCCTCTGGCTCCAGGGCTCAGCCTCTGGAAGAACTCTACTCTATGCCTTGTAGATGCCCCCTAATCCCACCCCACCCCCAAGTGCCTTCAGTTCTCTCACCCAGAGAGCTGAGGGCCTCCAAAGTCTCTCTCATGGCAACAGGGAGTAGCCCCTCCTGGAGATCAGGTCACAGACCTTAAGGAGAAAAGACTGCCGTCAGGTTCCTCCTGCCAGTTTCCACCTGGGTCTAGAATAGCAGCCACCATATAGAAGGTTGGTCAGGAAGCTCTGCCCAATCACTCCCTCCTAGCTCTTCCCAGGAGCTCCAAAGGTGATGTCCCCAAACAGGTGAGGGAAATAAGGGAGTATGAATTTAAGAGCAGAGACCTTTAAAGATGGGGGGCCCAAGAAGAAAGGCTTGAAGCCATTTCTGCAAGCTCTGGTTGGCTCTGGAAATCAGTTCACCCACCTACCCACCCTTGCCTGGCAGTCTCTCCAGCCAGCCCCAGTTCATTGGCAGCCCCACCCCAAGCACACCCCAGTGTCCTTGCCTGGGGACTGGCAGGAACCATTCTCTGGGGAGAGGGTGGAGGGTGGGAAACCAGGGTGGGGAGTGGGAAACTTCATTTCCTGGGTCCTGCAGCTGTCACTGCAGGAGATGGTGAAACAGAAGCCAGCCGGCAGGGGAGGGAGTGTCAGTTTAGGACTAGGTGGGGGCTCCCCATCAGAGAAGGGTCCTTGTTAAAGGTAGGAAATGGTCTTGGCTTCTCCAAAAGCCCCTACTTCAAAACCACTCCCTTCCCCATGAGGCTGCTCTGTGCTAGGACACCCCCAGGCCAGAACACCCCTCCTTGCACCCCCTTCCCTGCTCTGTGCCCTGTGGGCTCCTCCCCCTCCCCCTCCCCCCCTGCAGCCTTC
>NW_026000164.1:3524524-3577442 GCF_001458135.2 Marmota marmota marmota | reverse complement strand
CCGAGCCGGCTCTGCTCACAATGGCGCCCGCTGCCTGCAGCCCGGGTGCCGACTGCCCGAAAGACTGACAGACTGACAGCCCCGAAACTTCACGGGGAGGGGAAGGAAAAACGCCGAGGGAGAGGGAGCTGGGCAGCGGCGCCCTCAAGGGGGAAGAGACCGAGGAAGCGGGAGCGGAGCCCCGAGGCACCAGGCTAGGGAGGTTGGGGACCGTGGTCTCAGGGAGTGGGGTCGAGGGACGTGCACCGCGGGGTTAGGTGTGCAGGTGAGGGTCCTGAGGCCCGACGCCCGCAGGAGAGGACGGAAAGTGGGAGCTCTGGACAGGGGGGGAAGGGGGGAGGGAGGGGAGGAGGGAGGGGAGGAGGGAGAGGAGACCGGGGAGGTAGGGCACTCGGGCTGCGAGGGAGGGTGCTCGCAGCCTCGGAGGGAGGAGCCGGGGAAAGGTGGAGCGCGGGAGGGGGTGAGGAGTTGCCGGGAAGAGGAGGGGGCGTGTTCGGAGTGGGAGCCTGGGAAGGAGTACGCTGGTGTTTAAATCGCGAGTACCGGTCGCGTTTGTGGCCCCGCCGCGGTCCTGCCAGAGACGTGTCGGACCGACCGTGGGGCGGGGGGGGGGGGATCTGAGAAACTCCTGCCGGTCCCGCTCTCCACCCGATCCTACCCGGATCCACCCAGACCCCTTCCCTCCACCTAGATTCCCGAGGCTTGAACTGAGACCTCCTGCGAGAACGGTGGAAAGGGGCCCAAGGAGAGAGGGCCTCCGCCGCCCCCCAGTAGAAATTGGGGAGGAGGTTCTGAGCCAGGACCCCTAGGAGGAGGGGTGGCTGGCGCTGAGCTGCAGGGGGTGAGGCTGGGCGGTGACTGCGTGGGCGGGGCAGGGAGGGGTGACGGAGAGGGGAGGGCCGTCTGTACTAGGTGGGCCCTGCAGGCCTTAGGTGTGGAGGGCTGTCCTCTGCCTCGGAGCCCCGGGGCCTGGCCGCTGACCCCGCCCCAGTCCTGCAGTTTCTCCTCAGCCTAGCGGGTGAGGCTCCACTCCCTAAACTGCCCATATCCCGTCCTCCTCAAGCTAAAACGCGGACTGGTTATTGCAGACCTCCTCTCCACGATCTTTCTGCCTGCTCCCCTGGATTCCAGCTTCCTTCCTCCTGCCTGTGACTTGTGTTTCTTCCAAAGCCCAATGATGCCCTATTCATGACTGCTGGAATCTAGAACTGGAGTAAACCTGAGAAGGGGAGGACAGTGAATGGCCCTTGTGGACTGAACAAGTGCCCCTGGCTGTAGCACCCAATCACAAGAATGGAGACACCTATGGAATCAGAGCACATTGACCCAAGGCAGACCTTGTAGGACACAGTAGCACAGCACACAGCAGGGGTGTCCAAAATGTCTGTGGATAGTGATAGTGAGAGACCCAGGGACAGCCGGACCTGGAAGAGCAGGTGGTCCTTCCCACTCAGCTTAGAAAGGCTCTTCTGTATAATGGATGCTGACTAGACTGCAGGTAGCCCTGGGAGCAAATGTGTACCTCTGTGTGTGCTGGGCTGGAGCAGGGGTGTCCACATGTAGGTCACAAAAGGAGGAGTAATGTGTGAGCGTTGAGAAAGGCTGGAAGAACAGTAGGCTCACCACACACCCTGGCTCTTTTCCAGGATTACTGGGTCTAGGATGCCAATCCTAGCTATCTGTGAGCCCTGGAAGAAGCTCAACATGACCCTTTTTATTTGGCCCTAGGTTCCAGAAGGAAGCTGAACCTAGCTCTTGTTCACCCCAGGTGGGATGACTATTCAGGATGCTCAGTGGGACATCAGGCTTAGGAGCTGGTATGTCAGTCTGAGGTCCAGGCCATATTCCAGCCTGAGTGTCTCAGAGTTCTGCTGGTAACCAGGATGTAACCAGGATTCCCCTGAGGAGCCTGCTGCTGCCCTCTCCCAACCGGACACTGAGATTACTCCATCCGGCTCAGCCCCCACCCAGGTTGGGGGTGCTGTCTTACAGCCCCAACCCCACTTTCCACCCAAATTCTCCTTCTTGGCTCCCCTCAGTCCTCCACCCAGGGACCCTAGGAAACCCTAGTATTTAGAACCCCAGGGACCTTAGGAAACCCTAGTATTTAGAACCCCAGGGACCCTAGGAAACCCTCACAGAAGGAGACCGGATGGCCAAATCAGCCACACATCATCATCTCATTAAGAAGTCAGACCCAACAGAGGAAAGCACATGGTCATCCAGTTTCCCTGGCCCTCAAATCCTGAGTGCCTGGCAGGAAAGGGGACAGAGGAGATAGGAAAAGAGCATGATCAAGTCAGCTTGAGGGCAGGTAGACCAACCAATCGCTGAGCCAGTAACTCTTGATCTTTCAATGGTGCCATGCCCCCCCCCCCAGCATCTAATACACATTATGAAACTGTCCTTGGAAGATTATGCACACATACAGTTTCAAAGAATTCATGGAGTCCCTGAGTCCCATCTGTGCATCCCTGGGAAGTCCCTGAAGTTTTTACTAGTAAGGAAACAGGCCCAGAAAGGGAGGGTAGCTTGCCCATAGCCCATGTTCATTTGTGGTAGCCTCTGAAAGTGTGGGAATAGCAGAGGCGCAAAGCAACTGGCTTTGATCCCCATCATACACACTGGGGGGAGGGGCTGTTTCCAGGAGGAGCTGGCACTGAAAGGATTGTCAGGGCAGATCCAACCAGGTTCTGGGCAGCTGTGCCTGGAGGTGCAAGCCCCTAATAAAGCCTCCCCAGTACAAAAGGCCTACAGCCTAGCTCTCTCTGTGGCCTTGGACAGATTGGCCTCCAGGTCACAGTAGGCAGCAGTGTGGGGTAGGGGGACCAGCACTGGCCTCTCTATTCCCCTGCAGCAGCACTGCCCAAGCCCAGGCCTCACAAGACCCTGGTGGTGACTGGAGTGGGCAACATGCTCCTCCTTGCTGTCCTCTTTGGGATGCTATGGGCACTGGCTAATGGGTAAGCAGTCCACTGGGACTCCTCGAGCTAAGATCCTCTCTAGCCCCAGGCCTGGGGACACCCTGGGCACCAGAATGACCTCCCTAGTGCTTCTCTCTCCAACCTTATCTTCTTCCTTACTTCAGGGACCTCTTCTGTAAGTTATCTCTTATAGGAGTGGGGTCACAGGACAGGGCTTCCTGGTAACAAAGGGGACAGTGGCAGCTGCTGTAGTTCCCTATCCATGGACAGGCGATGGTGTGAGCAGACGGAGACGATCCATGTGGAAGAGGAAGTGACCCCCCGTAGGGAGGATCTGGTGCCCTGTGCCAGCCTCTACCACTATACCCGCCTAGGCTGGCGGCTGGACCTGCCCAGGAGTGGCCACGAGGGGCTCTCAGGGCCTCCAGCACCTGGGCTCTGTCGCATATACAAGTGAGTGAGGGTCAGAGCCTGGGCTGTCTGCCAGGCAGGAAAGGAGTGACGGCCGGAAATCCTGAGAGTGGGGGAGGATGGGGAGAACCTGGCATAAGCAGGCATTTGGGAAGTGGGCCCTGGGTGGGCTCGGGGAAAGGCAGCAGAAAGTGCAAGATTGGGGTGTGTGGATGAGAGGTACCTCAGTGGGTGGAGCAGGGAGAGTCCCAATGCCTGCTCTCTCTGTCTGCCCCCAATGACATTCTCACTTTTCGAGTAAAGAAAGGAGGAGGAAAATTATGTGATAAATCCCTCAGAGAGTAGTTCACTAGTCCCAATGTCCCAGGCCTTTCCCCACGGTGGGCTGGGCTAGACACTAACATCTCTCCCTGATTCCCCCCTGCTTGGTGGGTGCAGACCTCCAGAAACTCGGCCTGCCACATGGAACCGGACGGTGAGGGCTTGCTGTCCAGGCTGGGGGGGCGCTCAGTGTACGGATGGTAAGCTCCTGAGCCAGTGCGGGTGACATGTACCTTGTGGGATTGTGGGCAGCTAACCTCACTTACGTCTTCAGGGGAGGGGACAGGCTCCCTGAGGAGGGGAACTGACCAGGCTGAGCTACAGGCCATTCTGCTGACTCTCCGGGTGTGCCCCATTCTCTCCACCATATGCTGAAGCCCTCATGGAAGACAGCCCTGGGGGCCACTGCTTTGCCACGTGGCAGTGCCAGCCTCTGGGAGGCTCAGCTAATACTTCAACAGAAAACCTGGAAGAGTGCTGTGCCAGACCTTGGGGACACAGCTGGTGGGACAGTGGCTCTCAGCTCTGCCTTAGCTGTTCCAGCCAACACTTTCCAGGTGGGTCTGCAGACCCCAGCCTACAGACAGGACACATCCTGGCCATCATCCCCATGCCAGGCCTTGAGCTCTGGGATCCTGCCTACTCCCCTGCCCACCAGAGTAACCATGCCTTATCCCCATGCTTCATGCTCTGTGGGCATGTTCTTACCCATGGCCCTCTGACCCCTGCACTCAGCAGCTCACATGTGATGTGTCGTGTCCAGGCAATGCTTCCTCTGCAGTCCTCTTGCAGCCCCTACCGGGGGCTGTGGGTCAGCTCTGGAGCCAGCGGCAGCGTCCCTCAGCCACCTGTGCCACCTGGTCAGGCTTCCACTACCGTACTTTTGATGGGCGCCACTACCACTTCCTGGGCCACTGCACCTATCTGCTGGCAGGAGCTGCTGATTATACCTGGGCTGTCCACCTCAGGCCCAGGGACCACTGTCCACAACCTGGGCACTGTCAGCTGGTAAGGGAGGGAAATGGGGGTGGCCCCAGGAGAGAGCTAGACGTAGGGTGATGGGGAGAGTTGCTGACCCTATTTCACTGTGCATCTCCCCAGGTCCTGGTGATAATGGGCTCAGAGGAGGTGCAGATCCAGGGTAGAGATGTTTCTGTGAAGGGGCAGCTCGTACCTGATGGAGAGCCCCAGATGCTCCATGGTGAGGACCCTGTGGGTCTGCTGTGGAGGGTCAGTGGGGATTGGGGCTGTTGCCTGTCCCACATTGTTATTGGGAGGCCTTTAGAAATGAAGAGCCCCGAGGATGGGGGCCCGGTGCCTTCCACTCCCCACCCACTCTGAGCATGACCCTGGGCAAGTCCCTCACCTTAATCTACCTGAGCCTCAGTTTCCCCACCTCCCTCGTGAGAGTGTCATTCTGAATGGGACTGCATGAGGCCGGTGAAGTGTGGATGTGTGTGTGTGTGTGTGTGTGTGTGCGCGCGCGCCAGTGCCTAGTGTGCGCATGAGCATATGTGTATGTTGGTGTGTGTACATGTGTAATGTGCGTGTATATTGGTGTACTGTGTGAAGTGTATGCATGTGTGGTGCATTGTGTATATATGGTATGCGTTTGTGTACGTGCAATGTGTGTGTGGTGTGTGTATGTGGTATTTTGTGTTTATGTATTATGTATACATGTGTGTTGTGTACACAGGGGTGTATGAAGTGTGTATGTGTATACTGTGGGGGTGCATGTAAGGTGTGTGTGTGTTGTAGTTTAGTCTAGAGAGTGTCTACGATGGGAAAGGTGCAGAGCTCTCTAGAATGGTCAGAATTCTTTCCCTTCCCCGCTGCTTCCTTGGGCAGTTGGAGTCCTGCTGTGGTGGTGAGCAGGGACTATGGCTACAGGAGGCTGAATGGCGCCCTTTCCCTTCCCAGGGCTGAGCCTGCAGTGGCAGGGGGACTGGCTGGTGCTATCCGGGGGCCTGGGGGTTGTTGTGCGGCTGGACAGGTCCAGTTCGGTGTCCATCTCGGTGGACCATGAGCACTCAGGACAGACGCAGGGCCTCTGTGGGCTCTACAATGGCCGGCCCGAGGGTAGGTAGGGTGTGCTGGGTAGCTGGTCAGGGAGGAAGAGGGGACTGGACCCCAAGTCCATCATCCAGCATCTCTGCTTCACCCTTCCTTAGATGACTTTTCAGAGCCAGGTGGGGGCCTGGCTATGCTTGCTGCCACCTTTGGGAATTCCTGGAAGCTCCCTAGCTCTGAGGTAAGACTGCCATCCTGGGCTTCTCCTGGCTGCTCTCCCCTGGCTGAAGGGGACAGCAGACTCCCAGGGAGAGACCCTCAGGGGGAGAGCAGGTAGGCCTCGTATCCCACAGGAAGCTCAGTGTCAGGTGCTGCCTGCAGTCTGTCTGTCTTGTATGAAGTGACCATCAAGGGACACCTTGGCCAACCTCATCACTGATCACCTTTGGTGGTTAGTTCATCATCTAATCACCTGCTTGCGGTTGACTGTGACCCTGAGTCCCCTGCCTCCCCCTTGGGCTTGTCCCCACTGCCCTCCACAGCCCACATCATGGTGGGAACAATGATGTGGCCTCAAAGTGGCTAGGAGGGCAGTGGTCATTTTCCTAGTTAATGTCCCTCATCACTGCTGCCTGGCCTGGCTCCATTTGTTCCCAGCCTGGGTGTCTGGATGCAGTGGAGGTGGATCAGGGCTGTGAGGGACCCCTGAAAGGCACCGAGGCAGGTATGGATGCTGGCCAGCTGCGAGCTGAAGCCCAGGATGTATGCCACCAGCTGTTGGAGAGTCCATTCTGGCAGTGCCATGCCCAGGTATGGGTGGGGGTGGAGGTGGTGACCAGCTCCAGAGGGGACTGTCCAGAGGGTGGGGCCAGGAAGGTACTAGAGAGGAGCCAGTCAAGCGACCCAGTCCTGCCGCTAGACCCTGTTGGGCCATTGGTCAAGACACCTCTTCCTGTCCTGGGCTTTACCTCTGGGAACAGGTCCCTTCCAGAGTTCAGGGGGTGGGAGGTGCTGGTGAGGAGAAGGCGCTTGCCAGCTGACAGGCCGATCTTTCTCTGCAGGTCTCCCCCGATGAGTACCACGAGGCCTGCCTCTTTGCCTACTGTGCAGGGGCTGCTCTGGGGCACCAAGAGGGGCGGCAGGAGGCTGTGTGTGCCACCTTTGCCAACTATGCCCAGGCCTGTGCCAGGCGACGCATCCACGTGCTCTGGAGGAAGCCTGGCTTCTGTGGTACTACTTGACCGTCTTGCCCTGTGAAAATGACCGAGGGTCCTCGAGGGCCTCATTTTCTGAAGGCACTGCCACCCCTGGGCACCCTCCCAGCTGGCTCCCCTGGCTTCCTGGCTCTTCAGAGTCAGCAGGGTCTGGTGGAACACCTCAGCCCCTCACAGCCGACTCCTATGTCCACAGAGCGTCTATGCCCCGGGGGTCAGCTCCACTCCGACTGCGTCTCCTCCTGCCCCGCCAGCTGCTCGGCAGTGGGCCAGGAAGAGGAAGGGTCCTGCAGGGAAGAGTGTGTGAGTGGCTGCGAGTGCCCACCTGGCCTCTTCTGGGATGGTGCCCTCTGTGTGCCTGCCTCCAGATGCCCCTGCTACCACCGGCGCCAGCGCTATGCCCCTGGCGACACTGTGCACCAGCTGTGTAATCCATGGTGGGTCCTCAGGCCTTGATGGGGTGGCAGCAGCGTGGTTGTCTCTGGTCCTGCCCTTTATGTTTTCTCTGAAACCTGCCTCCCCCAAACAGCCAGGCTGTTCTGGCTGTGCTCCCTCCTGGCATGATCACAGTGACCTGTGATCTCTGCTGACATAACTGATGGCCTTTCTTAAAGCCCTGACCAGCTGACCTCTACCCTTTCCAGGGGTGGTGGGGACATCAGGGAGGCAAGAGAGCAGGGTTTGGGGGACTGACTCCAGCTTAGCCTCCCCACCCCAGGGTGGGACCGATGCCACACTGCCCTGTCCCACCCATGTGTCCACAGTGTGTGCCAGGATGGCCACTGGCACTGTGCCCAGGCCTTGTGTCCTGCTGAGTGCGCAGTAGGTGGCGATGGACATTACCTCACCTTTGATGGGCGGAGCTTCTTCTTCCGGGGCCACCCAGGCTGCCACTACAGCCTGGTGCAGGTGGGTAGAGGACCAACTCTGGGAAAGGGATCTTACCAGAGAAGGGTCCCTCCCCAAGGTGTCCAGGGGAGGGGGGCTATAGGGAAAGCACAAAAAAGTAAAAATAAAGCAAAACCCTAACCCTGCAAGGAAAAGCCCAGAAGGACAATGCTGGAGGTAGACCAGCTCCCCAGACCCCAGAGCCTCTCTTTGGGTTCCCACCCCTTCCTTTGGCTCTGGTGAAGGTCCTGCTGTCATGGCCATTTCAGGGACACCAAAGAAAGCCATCCTTATGGTCCTCTTCACAAATGGGGCAGGACAGGCTTGTCAGAGCCACTTCAACAAGACAACCCCAGGGGGAATAAGGACCCTTCTCCCATCCCAGCCCTCTCCCAATAAAGATGGGTCATTTCCCAGGGTCAGCACAGATCACGTTCCTTTCCACTCATCCAGGGTCCCCATTTCAGTAGTGGACCATTCACATTCTTTTGTTTGCACCCCTCCTTTCATGGGCAGTGTGGGGCATAGAGACTGGCTGAGTAGGATCTAAGCAGCCATCTCCCCGAGGCACACAAAGACCAGTGGGTGCACACACACACACCTGTATGCACGCAGACACAAACAGGCAGGCACACAGCACACTCAGGCATGCACACATAGATTTAGCAAGTGTAAGTCATTTGGAGTGTAACGTCCTACCCACGGGGAGGAAAGATGGGAATCATCCCTCCCTCATGCAGACACAAACAAATGTGCAATCACATATACTCATGCAACCCCATGCACACACTTGCACAAGCATTTGTGTGTGCTAATCTTGGCTAGGGTCAAGCCCCATCTCTCACAGTGTCTGTCTGGCTGGAAAGCTCCCACATGGGTAGGAGCTGCCTTGGATGAGGCTAAAGATCTGCAGAGGCCTCCTCAGGGAAACGGAGGGTCTGCCCAGCCCTGTGTTCCTCTGTCTGTCCCTAGGACTACGTGAAAGGGCAGCTGCTGATCGTGCTGGAGCATGGGGACTGCGACTCTGGGAGCTGCCTCCAAGCCCTGTCTGTCTCACTGGGGGATACCCACATCCAGCTCAGAGACTCAGGTAGCCTCAGGTCTACCTTCTCAGGGTGACTGCCACGCCCACTGTCCCCTCTTCTCACCCAGAAGACTTGGGTACCATCCAGTCCCTGCCTTCCACACTCCCCACCCTTCAGAGCCCAACAACTCTGCCCCAGATTCTGCAGCCGGGTTCACTGCCTCCTCCCATCTCTGAGGAAGACACACTGTCCTGAGGACGTGTCCCAAGGCCTCTTCTGCCTCATCTTTGGGGAAAACACAAGTCATACTGTTATGAAAATCTAAAAGATCTCATCATGACCAGACCAGGCAGGCCCCTCTAAGCCACTGTCCCTCCAACTCCCCCATGCCCAGGTCAGTTCCTCGCTCTCTTGTGCCAGCTCTTTGTGCCAGCCACAACGGGAAAAAGACATACAAAACTGGACACTGAAGCCGGGCATGGTGGCACATGCCTGTATTCCCAGAGGCTTGGAAGGCGGAGGCAGGAGGTTCGAGAGTTCAAAGCCAGCCTCAGCAACTTAGCAAGGCCCTAAGCAACTTAGCAAGACCCTGTCTCAAAATAAAAAATAAAAAGGGGTTGGGGATGTGGCTCAGTGGTTAAGCACCCCTGGGTTTAATTCTTGGTTCAAAAGGGGGGGGGGGCACTAACAGGCATCCTCCTTTGCTCCAGTAAAGGTCCTGCTGTCATGGCCACCTCAAAGCCACCAAAGAAATTTATCCTTATAATCCTCTTTCACAGATGGGACAAGACAGGCTTGTCATAGCCACTTCACACAAGACAAAACCAGAGGAAATGGGAACCATTCACTCACACCAGCCCTTCCCCCCAATAAAGATGGATCATTTCCCAGACTTCCCATAGGGGGAGTCTCAAGTGGGACTGGTGGCCTCTGAGGGTCACTCTGATGGTCCCATTCCGATACAGGCCCTCCCACTCCCACCCGAGTCCTTCTGTTCTTGCAGCCCCATCCACCCACCTGCCCCCCGCCACCCCATCATCAGGCTGCTTTTCCAGGAGCTGTGCTGGTGGATGGGCAGGATGTGGGATTGCCCTGGATTGGCACTGCGGGCCTCAGCATCTCCAGAGCCTCCTCCACCTTTCTGCTGCTACGCTGGCCAGGAGTCCGTGTCCTCTGGGGAGTGGCTGACCCTGCAGCCTACATCACCCTGGCCCCCCACCATGCCCACCAGGTGTGCCAGGAGGCGGGTGAAAGGCTGGGAAAGGTTATGCTGAGTCTGAATGTGACTGTCCCACATGGTCTCCACGGCCCAGGTCCAAGGTCTGTGTGGTACCTTCACTTGGAACCAGCAGGATGACTTCCTGACACCAGCTGGGGATGTGGAGACCAGCACTGCTGACTTTGCTAGCAGGTTCCAGGTGGCAGGCAATGGAAAGTGCTCCTCTGGGGACAGTGTCCTGCTCTTCCCCTGCAGCACACACTCCCAGCACCTTGCTTTTGCAGAGGCAGTCTGTGCCATCCTGCATGGCCCAGCCTTCCAGGTAGCCGGGGTGGCCTACCAGTCACAGGGAGGCAGCAATGGGGACCCAAGAGAATGAGGAGTTCATAAGGAAGAGCCCCGCTTCCTCTCTTCCCAAGGACTGCCACAGGCTGGTGGACAGGGAGCCATTCCAGCTGCGCTGCTTGGCGGCAGTGTGTGGCTGTGCCCCTGGCAGGGACTGCCTGTGTGCCGTGCTGTCTGCCTACGCACACCGCTGTGCCCAGGAGGGCGCCCTGCTGTCCTGGAGGAACCAGACTCTCTGCCGTGAGCCCCTGCCCAGGCAGCCCTACCTCACG
The DNA here is from genome assembly GCF_001458135.2 of Marmota marmota marmota. Lineage (NCBI taxonomy): Eukaryota > Metazoa > Chordata > Mammalia > Rodentia > Sciuridae > Marmota > Marmota marmota. The sequence goes on along the minus strand of NW_026000164.1, from coordinate 3,566,813 downwards.
CTCCCTCCCACCTCCTCCTTCTGGCCCCTTCTAGGAGAAGCTGGAGAGGGCAGGAACCTCTGACCTTAGGGGGTTGCTGGGCTTTTCTTCCTGGGGAAGCACAGCGGGGGTATGTTCCAGAGGGGTTGACTATGCTCCTGATATGCACATGTCCCTGGGTCCAGCTGTCCTGTGTCCTGGTGGCCAAGAGTACCAGGAGTGCGCTCCAGTGTGTGGTCACCATTGCGGAGAGCCAGAGGATTGTAAGGAGCTGACCGGCTGTGTGTCTGGTTGTAACTGCCCCCCTGGCCTGCTGTGGGACCCTGAGGGCCAGTGTGTCCCCCCCAGTTTGTGCTCCTGCCAGCTTGGAGCCCATCGTTACACCCCTGGCAGTGTCACCATGAAGGACTGCAATCGCTGGTGAGGATGATGGCTTGGGGGGCAAGAGAAAGAATATGGGCTGAAGAGGGAGGGCTGGAGAGGAGGGGCTGATCATAGCAGGCTGGGGTGCTGGGAGGTGCAGCGCTCAGGGCTCCGGCATCAGAGCTGGGTTTCAGTGAAATGGATCTGGTGCCTGGGTCCCCAGCGTCTGGGTTTGGACTTTGGCAGAGCAGACCAGTGGCCTGGAGGCTGAATCTCTGCTGGGCCTGCCTCTTTCCCCTTCCACCCTCCCGCAGCATCTGCCAGGAGAGGGGCCTCTGGAACTGCACCGCCCACCACTGCACCCTGCAGCGTGCATTCTGCCCCGGGGAACTTGTCCATGCTCCTGGAGCCTGCCTCCTCACCTGTGACAGCCCCAGTGCCAACCACTCCTGCCCCATGGGCAGCACTGATGGCTGTGTCTGCCCTCCAGGCACCGTGCTGCTGGTGAGGCTGGGAGGGGATGGGATGGGGCACCAGAGTGGCCTTCCCAGCACCAGGGCACTGTCCTGTTCCCCTATCTGCCCCAAACAGTGTCCCCACTCTCTGCCCAGGATGAGCGCTGTGTGCCTCCTGATCTCTGTCCCTGCCGTCATAGTGGGCAGTGGTACCCACCTAATGCCACCATCCAGGACAACTGCAACACTTGGTATGCCCAGCCCCCCTGACCTACACCCTTCTGGCCTTGTAACTACTGGCTCTCCAAACATAATGTTTCCCCCCACTAGAATGAGTTGGGGTGATAGGTGGGGTAGGGCATCTGGGCTGGGCTGGGTACTGGGGACCTCTGGGATCTTCCACACTGGGGTCCTATCTGGAGTCGCAGGAATCTGGACCAGTTGCCTCCCCTGCTACAGCTCAGGTCCCTTCCTCAGTGACTCTGTCCCTGCCCCTTGCCCACAGTGTGTGCCAGGGCCGACAGTGGCATTGCACCGCCCAGCTGTGCAGTGGATGGTGCCAGGCATCAGGTGCCCCCCACTATGTGACGTTTGATGGGCTGACACTCACCTTCCCCGGAGCCTGCGAGTACCTGCTGGTTCGAGAGGCCAGTGGCAGCTTCAGCGTCTCTGCCCAGAACCTGCCCTGCGGGGCCAGCGGCCTCACCTGCACCAAGGCACTGACCGTGCGTCTGGAGAGCACTACTGTGCACATGCTCAGAGGTGGCCGTGACATTGCAAGGAGACCCTGACAAGGGGTGGGGGCACTCCAGCACAGTATAACAGCCACACACCAGGGTGGCCAAAGTCCAGGTTCCTAGGTCGAGTCCTCACTGGGCTTGGTTGTCCTCAGAGGGGTGGGACGGGTGGCTCTCCTCCTGGTTGGAATTATAATTTCTCAGATAAACCAGGCTCCAGAGAAGTCTAATGACTTTCCTAAGGTCACAGAGGTAGAGAGGCTAAAGGAGGTTTGAAGGGGAAGAGGGCAGGGCTTCATGGGACCTGGGAGGCCCTTCACTCCATGCTGGCCCTGAACACCTTTCCTCCTCTCCAGGCCGGGCAGTGACGGTGAACGGGGTGAGTGTAACACCCCCCAAGGCCTACACAGGCCCAGGGATGAGTCTGCACCGTGCAGGCCTCTTCCTGCTGCTGACCACACGCCTGGGCCTCACCCTGCTCTGGGATGGAGGTTAGGCCCCACCCTTATGCACCTGACCCACACCCAGCCTTAGTACTGGATGGACTGGACTCCCCCCAAACCCTTCCTCCCTGCGCCTGCCCAGCTCTGAGATCAGGGTTGAGCTTCCAACAACCCTCAATGGCAGATATCCAGAGTAACAGCCAGACCAGGATCTTTGGCCTCCCCTGCCCTGCTGGCCTCCACTGGGCACCCCCAGCCCAACACCACCCCCACCTCACTGCCCGAACAAGTGGTCAGAGTTTCCAAATTATGTTTTCATCCTGTTTTTCTTCATTATGAAAGCAATGCTGCCTCACCCAAGAAATATTTAGAAAATACCAAGTTTTAGGAAGAAGAAATGAAAATAGATTCAACATTCTACCACCCAAACACAAGCAGTTGGCGTTTTAGAAACAGAACTCTCAGTGAGAAATTGAGGGAAGCCAAAATAACCCTGTAGCGACTCGGCGCGGCAGAGCCAGGCTGCCTCTAGGCCTCGCCACCAGGACTCTGGTGTGGGAAAGCCTCAGCCCATCCTGGTTTCCCATCCAGAATGCAGCCAGATGGGGAGTTTTCCAAACTTAGTTTTGTTTTCCCCCTTGTGGTACCAGAGATTGAACCCAGGGGTGCTCTCTATTGAACCACATCCTCAGCACTTCTTAATATATCTTGAGATAGGTTCTCACCAAGTGGCCCAGGCTGGCCTTGAACTTACAACCTTCCTGCCTCGGCCTCCCTAGGCTCTGGGATTACAGGCACCAACCTAAGTTTGCTTAGGAAACTAGGCTCTTACTTCTGGCCCTTCCTCTCCAATGTCTGTCTCTTCATTTATGACCACCAATTAACCCACCCCCTCAGAAAAGAGGGAACCAGCACTCTCTGTTGGGTGGGGGTACCCATGCAGGGCAGTATTATGTCCCTGGGTCTTCTCCTGACCCCAGCCCTGCTGAAGGGTACCAGGGTCATTTTTTACAATGATGCCACCAGGCACCCGGGTCCTGATACAGCTGTCCCCACACTTCCGTGGTCGTGTGGCTGGGCTATGTGGAGACTTTGATGGAGACGCCGGTAATGACCTGCGGAGTCGCCAAGGAGTCCTGGAGCCCACAGCTGAGCTGGCTGCCCACTCCTGGCGCCTCAGTGCGCTCTGCCCTGAGCCAGGAGACCCGCCACACCCCTGCACGGTGAGCTTGGGCAGACAGCGGGAGGGACGGTGGGCCTGCCAGAGCTCAGGGCTGGGGCAGGTGTCTAGTTGGCCCAGGGTGCTGGAGATGGTGCCCTGTGCTGCAGGTAAACACACACCGCGCAGCCTGGGCCCGTGCCCGCTGCGGAGTGATGCTCCAGCAGCTCTTCGTCCCATGCCACACAGAGGTGCCCCCACAGCAGCACTACGAGTGGTGTGTGTACGACACCTGTGGGTGAGGAAGGCTGGCCCAAGTGGGGGGCAGTGAGTGTGTGGGGGCAGCGCGGGGCTGCTGAGCCGACTGCTTCCTCCCACAGCTGCGATTCAGGGGGCGACTGTGAGTGCCTGTGCTCTGCCATTGCCGCCTACGCAGACGAGTGTGCCCGGCATGGGCACCATGTGCGCTGGCGCAGCCAGGAGCTCTGCCGTGAGTGTTCCCAACTCTCAGACTTGTCACCTGCATGACCCTTGAATGGTGCTTAGCCTGCCCACCAGCTGGACACTTAGTCAGAAGTTCAAACATGTGCTACACGCTTACCGTGTGCCAGACACTTCCAGTTGAACCAAACATGCAAGAATGTCTGACCAACAGGGCCCATGTGTCCCACATCACCTTGGGAGGGTCTCAGCCAAGGTCTACAATATGAACTCTGTGCCCTCCATAGGTGTCACCTTGGGCTGACTCACCTGGTGCCCTTGTACCTGAGTGAGCTGAGCCTCTCTCTCTCTCCACCCAGCCCTGCAGTGTGAAGGGGGACAAGTATATGAGGCCTGTGGCCCCACCTGTCCTCCCGCCTGCCCTACCCACCATGCTGAGCCTGGATGGCACTGCCGGGCCATTGCCTGTGTGGAGGGCTGCTTTTGCCCCAAAGGGACTCTGCTGCATGGTGCGTAGTCAGAAAGGCCAGAGGGGAGGGGACATCCCTGGGGAAGTGTCCTGCATGGATGGCACTTGTGTGGGGACCATCCAGCTGTGTGATGGGAAAGGGCCACATGACCATGGTGGTGGGCTGGGCCAGGGGCACTGTGCCCCCTTCCCTCTGGAGTCCTGTGCTCTGTGATCTCAGGAGGAATCTGCATGGAGCCATCTGCCTGTCCCTGTGAGTGGGGTGGCAGCTTCTTCCCACCAGGGACTGTGCTGCAGAAGGACTGTGGGAACTGGTGAGTGGGGAGTACCTGGGTGGACCCTGTGCCCCTGGACTGGCCACACCCAGCCGTGGCTGATCCCAGGATACCATATTCAGCACTTGCCGGGAAAGCCAGTGGCATTGTCGGGGTGACAGTGCCCCCTGTGAGGAGCTGGTGCCTGACTGTGCCGAAGGAGAGTCTCCCTGCCAGGGAAGTGGGCACTGTATTCCACATGAGTGGCTTTGTGACAACCAAGACGATTGTGGCGATGGCTCAGATGAGGAGGGTGAGTGCTTTCACCTGTGTGACAGGCATAGGTACCTGAGTTCACTGGGTGTGCAGCAGGTGTCCCCAGGATAGCTTCCTGAGCTGCTGCTTCCACGGCCAGCAGTTATGACTTGGGGAATGAGGGACAGGTAGGGAGTTCCAGTCCTTCTAGGGTTATGGGTTTCTCTGACTCCAGCGTCCTGAGCCTGCCTGCTTACCCTATGCCAGGTTGCGCCACCCCAGGCTGTGTGGAGGGACAGATGTCATGCCGCTCCGGCCACTGTCTGCCCCTGTCCCTGCTCTGTGATGGGCAGGATGACTGTGGAGATGGCACAGATGAACAGGGCTGCCCATGTCCCTATGACTCGCTGGCCTGTGCTGATGGGCGCTGCCTGCCCCTCACCCTGCTGTGTGATGGGCATCCCGACTGTCCAGACGCCGCTGATGAGGAGTCCTGTTTGGGTTAGTTGTTTCTGCTCTGGACTCGGGCCCACCAGGCACGCTCTCCTACCAGGCCCAGCTCCTGGTTGCCCCAGCCTCGCCCGCCCACTTCTTTGCCAGGTTATATATTGCCTGTGAAGCTGGCACCTGAGTGGGGGCACCCCAAGTAGTGAGAAAAGGGGGCAATGTTCTGGGAGCAGCTCCTCCTTTCTGGCTGCAGGGCAGGTGAACTGCACCCCTGGGGAAGTGTCCTGTATGGACGGCACTTGTGTGGGGACCATCCAGCTGTGTGATGGAGTTTGGGACTGCCCAGATGGAACCGACGAGGGGCCTGGATACTGCCCGCTGCCCTCTCTGCCTGTGCCCCCAGCTGGCACCCTGCCTGGCCCCTCTACTGGCTCCCTGGAAGGTGCCTCAAGTCCGCTGGGCAGTGCCAGCCCTGGTGAGTCTCCTGGAGAAGATGGGGTGAGAAAGCTGGGGAGGATGGGGATGGGACCACAGAGGAAGGCATGTGGGTGGTGCTTTGGGGATGGAGCCAAAAGAGGTGGAGGGCATTTGAGGGGAACTGAGGTCCAGCCTCATTTTCTGTACCCAAGGCCTTCTCTGAGTTAGGGGAATCTAAGGGAAGTTCTTGAACCAGGGAGAAATTTGGGGACACCAATAGGGCAACAGAATACAGAGGTGGGTTGGACTCCAGGAGGGACTGAAGGTGGGGAGGGCTGGCTCAGGTAAGGGGCAGGACGACTGGAGCCTGGAGCCGGGAGGTGAGCCAGGAGCCGCTGTGGGAGGGCGAGACCCGCCTGCGGAAGCCGGTCCACTCCCGCGGGGTCTAGTGCAGCCCCCCACCCCCACCCCCACCAGCACGGAGCTGCGGCCCCTTGGAGTTTCCGTGCGGCAGCGGAGAGTGCACCCCGCGGGGCTGGCGCTGCGACCAGGAGGAGGACTGCGCCGATGGCAGCGACGAGCTGGGCTGCGGTGGGCCCTGCGCGCTGCACCACGCGCCCTGCGCCCGCGGCCCACACTGCGTGTCCCCCGGGGAACTGTGCGACGGCGTGCCGCAGTGCCCCGACGGCTCTGACGAGGGCCCAGACGCCTGTGGTGAGAGTCTCCCCTGTCCTGCGCGGCCCTCCCCAAGCACCCCCTGCGCACAGCTAGACAGTGACTTAGGTTTGGAGACATCAGTCTGAGCAACTTTTGTGTTCCTTTGATTTTTTTTTTTTTTTTTTTTTTGTACCAGGGATTGAATCCAGGACACTTAGCCACTGAGCCACATCCCCAGCCCTTTTTTTGTATTTTATTTAGAGACGGGGTCTCACTGAGTTGCTTAGGGCTTTGTAAAGTGGCTGAGGTTGGCTCTGAGCATGCTCTGAAAGGCTGGGATTACAGGCGCGACCAGCGAGACCCGCCCTTTGATCTTTTAAATGAAACTTTCTTTGCCCTCCTTCCCAGGCCCAGTGGAGAAGGAAGGGGCTTTTGGTTTGGGACAAGAAAGGACAAGAGAGTGGGTGTTGGCTCTGAGGGCCTAGGGAGTGGGTCTGTTTGTAGGGCTCCCCTGTCCCCATTTTCTCCCCATCCCACCTGGGTTGAACCCCTGTAGCCCTGACAAGTTGGTCTTTCTGGTCCTGGCCACTTCCCCTGCGAGGGCTGGCTCCTCCCCAGAATCCACCCCTCCTACACTCCTCCAAGGGTTTCTTTGGCCATGGAGAGCCCCATGCTGGCTCTGCCTCCTGCCTGCCCTCCTCCCCCAGTGCCTTTAGGCCCTTCTGCAGAGATGGAGTAGGAGGGACAGGAGCACAGCAGGACCCTTCTTACTGTGCCCACAGGTTCCACCCAGCCTCCCCTGTGCCATGGCCTCTTGCCCTGTGGTTTGGCTCCCTGGCTGTGCCTGAACCCTGAGCAGCACTGCAATGGGGTCCCCGACTGTCCCCAGGGCGAGGATGAGCTGGACTGTGGTATGAACACTTCTCATGGGTCTGCAGCTGGTGCTTGCCCGGAGGCAGCTGCAACTCCCTGCAAACTGGTTTTCTCTCTTGCTCCCCAGAGGGACTGCCACCCCCAGGAAGTCTCAACAGGACAGAATTTCCCTGCCCAGAATACTCCTGCCCCAATGGCGACTGCCTTGGTTTTCACCTGGTGAGGGTCAGGAAGGGGAGGTGGCAGGCAGAGCCGTGCACCAATGCAGAAGCCCTGAGCCTGTTGCTCCCCCAGGTGTGTGATGGGCAGCCCAACTGTGAGTTGGTAGGAGAGGCAGGACTCTCCCCAGAAGAACAGGGCTGTGGGACCTGGGGTCCCTGGAGCCCATGGGGGCCGTGCAGCCAGACCTGTGGGCTGGGGGTGCAGAGCCAAAGCCGCAGCTGTTCCCCATCCGGGCTGTTGGTGCTGCAGCACTGCCCAGGCCCCGCCCACCAGTCACAGGCCTGCTTTACCAAGGCCTGCCCAGGTAAGGGGCTGGGAACACAAGGGAGCGACTGTGGGACAGTGGGGCCTGGAGAGAGGAGAAAGGAAAGGTCCCCGGGCCTTCAACCCTGCCTTGCACTCCCACCCCCTCCCGCCCCATCCCTCCCCTCACAGTGGATGGTGAATGGAGCTCCTGGTCTTCCTGGTCTCTGTGCTCTGAGCCTTGTGGGGGCACCAGGACAAGGCAGCGACAGTGCCACCCACTCCAGAATGGGGGCCAAGCCTGTGCCCTTCTGCCCGGGGGCCCTCACAGCACCCGTCAGACTGGTGAGTGGAAGGGAGAGGGCACAGGTGGGGGGCGGGAGGCTGCTGGGGGGACACTTGTCCTTGCTGCTGTTCCTCCCTCCCCAGTCTCTGACCCCACTCTCAGAGCCCTGCCCTCAGGATGGCTGTCCCAATGCCACCTGCTCTGGGGAGCTGGTGTTCCAGCCTTGTGCCCCCTGCCCTCTGACCTGCGATGACATCTCTGGCCAGGCTATCTGCTCATCCCACAGGCCCTGCAGCAGCCCAGGTGAGGGGGCTCCGGGATCGGGGTCTGTGGAGGCCACAGTGTCTGCCTGGAAACCTCACTGTGCTTCTTCCCTAGGCTGTTGGTGCCCAGAAGGGCAGGTGCTGGGCAGTGAGGGGCAGTGTGTGTGGCCCCGGCAGTGCCCCTGCCTGGTGGATGGTGCCCGCTACTGGCCTGGGCAGCATATCAAAGCCAACTGCCAGCTCTGTGTCTGCCAAGATGGGAGGCCCCGGCGCTGCCGGCCCAACCCAGACTGTGCCAGTGAGTACCCTGCATCCTGTGGCCCTTCTCTCAAGGTCCCTGGTCTCCTCCCAGGCTACCCAGCTGGGCACTCACCTCTGCCTCCTGGCCCTAATTCTTGCCCTCTCTCAGTAAACTGTGGCTGGTCCTCCTGGTCCCCCTGGGCCGAGTGCCTGGGCCCCTGTGGGAGCCAGAGCATCCAGTGGTCCTTCCGGAGCCCCAACAACCCCCGCCTCTCCGGCCGAGGTCGCCAGTGCCGAGGCATCCACCGCAAGGCTCGCAGGTACCAGCAGGGACCCTGCCCTCGCCTTCACGCTCGCTCTTCCTGCATGCCCCTTCCCACGAGAGACCCCAAATCAGTGCTCAGTGCCCTCCCAGCCTAAACCCCAGAACCCCCTGGAGACCCAGCCTTTTCCTCCTTTAGTGCTGTGCCATCTAGATCCAAAGCAGGGCAAACGGAGCCCACACACGCAGCTCGACAAATGCAGGAGTGGGAATGGGTCCCCTGTGTCTCTGGAGGTGTGCGGGGTGAAGCTTTTGGGGGACAGCCATTTCCGCCTGCACACCCTGCTCGGACCAGCTCTGCTGGCTGGTGGAGCTGGCACAAATTGCTTCCCCAATTTGGGGCCTGTTGCAATTTCTGGAATTCAGGAGTGGGATGGGGTTCAAGGTGATGACCAGACATTAACCTGGGTTTTTCCAGTCTTATCACTTGAAGTCCCCAGTCCTGAAATACCCTCAATCCAGGCAAACCAGGAGGGTGATCACTGTTAGTGAGCCCTCCCCATGCTGAGGCTGCCCTTCCTCCCCAGGTGCCAGACGCAGCCTTGTGAGGGCTGTGAGCAGCAGGGCCACACACACCAGGTCGGGGAGCGCTGGCGTGGGGGACCCTGCAGGGTATGCCAATGTCTGCATATGGGCACCGTGCACTGCTCCCCCTATTGTCCACTGGGCAGCTGTCCCCAGGTGAGGCCCTGGGAGCCTGGAGGGGTGATGCGAGGCCAGGCTTGTGGAGGCCAATGGAGTGGGTTAGAGGTGGGCAAGTGGCTAATTTCTGTGCTCCACAGGGTTGGATCCTGGTGGAGGGAGTAGGAGAATCGTGTTGCTACTGTGCCCTGCCTGGTAAGTGGGTCTGGGTAGTAGCAGAAGGGGCCAAGGGGAGGAGGACTTTAGGAGGGAATTGGGGATGGTCCAGCTTCCTTATTCTAAAAGTGTACCTATAGGCTGATGAGGTTGGGATCAAGCCAGAGCACACACGGTTGTACATGTTGTTCACTGGACAATTTTTGCCAGCAGTGGGGACTAGCCTCTAGCCCCAGGACTGCTTCCATCCAGAGGCAGCCCCTTTCTAATGCCCACAAGGTTGTAATTAATGACAGCAGTCCTGGGTTAGCAACTGCACCTGCACCTGCTCTGTCCTAGTCCTAAAGTGGCTTTGCACTGGCAGTTTTATTCTGTGTGCTCTGAATATTCAGTGGAAATATGTAAAACCTTCATTCATACAAAGGGAAAGAGGTGTCCTTTCCTGCTGGGGTGGTTCTGGGATTTCTGGGCTGTCGTGGGAGAGAAAGTGCTCCAAATAGGAAGGACCTTGCTGAGCGAGGGGCTGGCGAGAGCCTCTCTGGGTCTCTTCCTCCTGACCCTTGGGTCTCCCTACACAGCAGAGAATCAGACAGTGCCTCCAACAGCCACTCCTGCCCCTGCTCCAGCCCCCAGTCCCCAGATGGGTCCTCCTCTGGTCACCTATGTTCTGCCTCCCCCAGGAGGTAAGGACCCAGCTGAGAGGGGTGCCCTGGGAGGGAAGCAGACCACTGGGAGTGCTGAGGAAGTTGTCCCATCTCCAGCTCTGCCCTTCCCGCCCCCTGTCCTGGGTCAGGGTCACCTGTGTGGCCCTTTTCTTCCCCAGATCCCTTTATGGCATGCCTCTGGCACCCCCTCCTGCCCCCTCCAACCTCCCCTCCTGCCCCCAGATGCCTGCTACTCTCCCCTGGGCCTGGCTCTGCCCCCGGGGAGTCTGTGGACATGGTCAAGGCAGCTGGAGCACCCCACCTGGGCTGCCCTCCTGGGGGCTCCCACCAAAGGGCCTGGCCCCAGAGCGGGTGCTTATGCTGAGTGGCACAGCGGGCCACCCTTCCTGCAGCTGGACCTGCTCCAGCCCCGGAACCTCACTGGTCAGTGAGGAGGCGGCGGGGTGGGGGGAGGAAGTGGGGGGAACTGGTCCTTCAGCTCTGACTTCGCCCTTGGCCCGGCCCCTCCAGGCATCTTCGTGTGGGGGCCCACTTCCTCCAGCCCACATGTCAGCAGCTTCTCGCTTCAGTTCAGCACTGATGGTCTACACTGGCAGGACTACCATGACATCCTGCCTGGCACCTTGTCCCCACCCAAGGTACTAAATGCCCAAGGCCTCTCAGGCCAGTGACCCAACATCCCCTTTGTGGATTCCACAACCTCTGTACTCCTGGGCCTTTCGGTCTCCCCAAGGGACAGTCCTTGCATTAGTTGCTTAAGGAATAACTGGTAAGTAATAGGGACTATATTCTGTGGAATAGAGGGCCGGAGTGTCACTGTCGACAGCAGCCTGGGAAGGGGGAAGGTGGGAACACATTAAAGTCACAGAGGGCCTTGGAGGCCCAGACCCACGTGTGTCCATATGGAGCAGCCTGAGTGCCGCCCTCTCTGCGGGGTTGGCTCCGCCGCCTGGAGACAGGCCCACGACCAGGAAGGATCAGTCCACAGGTGTTCCCTCTGACCTGTTTAAGGAGTACCTGCTCTGTCCCCGGTGCTGGGCTGTCCCTGTGGTCACAGCTCTGAGTGGGACCTGGCCCCTGCCATAGGAATCCTGCCACCTCAGTGGGAGGAGCTTAGGCCACGACCAGACCCCCTACAGCCTTGAGGGACTAGGTGGCTACAACCAGGGGGACATGGGCTCTGGCAGAGGCAGGACTCTTGTGAAGATTGAGCAGAGAGGAGGGTCACTCAGTAGGGCCACAACGGCAGCCTGAGAAAGAGGCAGGACTCGGTCAGCAGGCACCTTGTGCTTCAGTCTTTCCCCAGGAACTGGGAAGATGTGGCCTCCAAGGTGTGGGCCTTCAGCCGGATGGTGCAGGCAAGGTACATCAGGGTGTGGCCACACAGTGTCCCCCACAGCGACAGGCAGCCTGGCTTCTTCCTGTGGGTGGAGCTCCTGGGCTGTGAGCCAGGTACAGGCTGGGCTGGGAACGGGAGGACCAGGAGGGAGCAGGGGGATGGCGGTAGTCCTCACAGCACCCCCCTACCCACAGTGTCCCCACCAGTGCCCCCGTGCCCAGGGGCTGGGCACCGCTGTGCCAATGGTGACTGTGCTCTGCGGGGGGTGCCATGTGACGGTGCAGCAGACTGTGAGGATGGCTCTGATGAGGAGGGCTGTGGGCCCCTGCCTGTGGACACTGGCAGGTATCCTGGGGTCTGGCCTGGACTTGGAGGGACAGCCCTGCATTTCCTGCAACCTCTGTACTCCTGGGCCTTTCCGTCTCCCCAAGGGACAGTCCTTGCATTAGTTCCTTAAGAAATAACTGGCATTTCCTTCCACCCAGGGGCCCACAGACCCTCATGCCAGGAGCTGCATCTGGGCACCCCGAGGCCCTTTCCCCATGGTCTCTCAGGTTCTAGACCTCTCCTAGTCTGGTCTTCAGTGGTTCTCAAATATGGCCCTTGGGCCAGCAGCACCCGAAACTTGTTAGACAGGCAGATTCTCGGGGTGGACCCAGAGATGCGTACTTTACAGGTCCTCCTGGTGATTCAACACAGCAAACTGAGCACCACTTAGCAGGCAGCATCCTTCCTGAATGCCCAGACCTCGCCCAGAGACCCCTGACTCCTCCTGGTTGGGGGGGGTGCTCCGACTGGGAGAGCCCCTGGAGCTCCCTCTGTGATTTTTCTTCTCAGAGGCCATTCCACAGCCAGGACTCCAACCTTCTTCTCCACCCAGCGGGGACCACTGCCTCCCCAGCCTAGTGAGGTGAGTGGGAAGGTGCAGACCCAGCAGGTGGGGTGCAAGGTTGGGGGCGGCCTCTCTGCCCCCCAGCACTGCTCCTGCACCTGCGTCTTCCTCTCTCTCCATTCATTCATCATTTCCTCTACTTGTCTTCCTTGGTACTGCTCTGTCAGGCTTTTAGTCAGGAGCATTCTGGGGACCACCAGCTCAGTGCCAGGTGGGGAGCAGGGGGCCAGAGGGACAGAGGAAGGTGCAGAGAAGCACAGGGAAAGGCTCTGTCCTGGAGGAATTTGGAGACAAAAGACCCGTGCCCCTGGAGGGGAGGCTGTGCTCATGGGGCAGTGCCAGGGCATCTTCTCTGGGAGCCTGGAGGAGCATTGTGCCAAGGTGTCCCCAGAGGCATCCTGGACAAGGCTTGAAACAAGGGGGATGGGTGGAGAAGAGGGTCCTTTCTTGCTGACCGCACAAGGTGGCTGAGCCCTCTCCTTCTCAGGGTCTGGCAGAGACTGACCGCTGGCATCCCAAGCAGGGTTCGTCCGTGCCCCCCACAGGTATGTGTGCCAACTCCATTCTCCCTTCCCATGCCCCTGTCACCATCTGTGTCCGTCCTTCCAGAGATAGGGGCAGTGATGTCTCCGAGGTTCAAGTGCCCTGACCCCTGACTTTATCCCCAAAACTGAGAGAGCTGCAGGGTTGATTCAGGGAAACACTGGTCACCTTGGTCATAGCCAGGTCCTGCCCTGCTCACCCTCCTGGATTCAAGGGTAGATTCCAGGCCAGCTTTTAGGGCTGCACCTGGGCCACCTGCAGTGTGACCACCTCCCTCAGGCTCTGGCCGGATAGGTCTCCCCTTTGGGAGTGGGAGGCCACTTGGCTTGGACATCCTCTGCTCACCCACTTGAATAGCCAGGCACTTTTCTAAAGTGTTTGCTGACAGGAAATATTCGTAAATGGGCTTGAGAGTGGGCAGGGTCACCAGGTTGGCATGTTCCTAAACAGGAAAGGATGGGGTCCCAGCCTGGTCATGTGCCAGCCTCCCCAGAGCTACCAACCACTCACCAGCACTGTGGTCCCCAGAGGCCCTTCTCTGAAGGGAGGAGGGGATGCTCCACTGTCAGACAGCAGGCATATTCTGGCTCTCCTGCTCCCGGGCAGACCTTGGACACACTGTGCCGCCTGCCTAAGCCTTGGCTTCCTCTCCTGTGGGACCGTCGGGCCTGGTGGCAACCTCTGAGCCCCTCAAGGGGTTCTGATGACAGCTGTCCACAAGGCCAGCTGGCCCATGGCTGTGTCTTTTGTGAAAAGGAGATGAAGTAACTTACACCACCCCTCAGATCCACAAACCTGTACTCATGGGATGAATTCTAGTCTCAATCTAAGTCTGGTTCTTGAAAAAAGCCTGTTTTTGAAGATGAATCTCTTGCAAAGAAAATGACTCTCTCAACACTCTTCACTGTAGTGCCACAAAGTCAAAACTAGTTTGTTTGGCTTTTGTACAGCAGTAACAATGGGCTCATCTTGAGTCTTGCTAGTGTTCTCTTGTTCTGCTGCTGTGTTTAAATGACCTCAGTTCTTTTTCTCCCCTAAATGACCTATCTTATAATGAATTTGAACTTGAAAGTTGCCATAAGTGTCTTTTTTTGGCGGCGGGGAGTGGGTAACCAGGGATTGAACCCAGGGGCACTTAACCACTGAACCACAACCCCAGCCCCCCAGCCCTTTTTTTTTTTTTTTTGTATTTTATTTAGAGACAGCTGAGTTGCTTAGGGCCTCACTAAGTTGCTGAGGTTGAAATTTGTGATCATCCTGCCTCAGCCTCCTGAGTTGCTGGGATTACAGGCATGTGCCACCAAACCTGGCACCACAAGTGTCTTCTGTGACTAGAGTACAAACCTCAGATCAAAACTAAGTTTTCTTCTGCTTTTCACTTAAAACTCTTCTCATGCTCTTTGGACTACCAAGAGCTGCTTTACTTTCTTTTCTCTTTTAATCTGAGGCCCCTTGGAAGGTAGGGAATGGTCTGTGACCCCTGTGATTACCCTGCACCACACAGAAGCCTGGGACACCCTCTCATGTGTCCTCTCATAGGAAGGGGAATTGGGCAGCCCTCATTCCTTCTCCCCTCTGCCCACAGAGAAGAGGCCAGTGAGCCCTGCCCCTGCCTCCAAAGCTCCTCACCCAAGTTCTGGGGAATCCGTGCAGATGGGGAGCAACACTCCCACATTCCATGCTGGGTTTCAGAGCCTGACACCAGGAATGGCAGCCATGACAGTGCTCCCCACACACCCCATGATTCCGATGACCCCTCCTGGTAAGCTCTGAGCTCTTCTACCTGGGCGCAAAGCCTGTTGTGAGCCCCACTTCCCCATGAAAGGGCAGATGCCCTGGGAGGTTGGTCGCTTTGCTCAAAATCACATGGATCAAGGTCATTTTGGTAGAACCAGGCGTACGACCCAAGTTTCCCGACCCCATTCATTCCCTTCCTTTTATGCCAAGAGAGGCGGAAAGTGGGGCACCCCAGATGCCAAGAGGAGGAAGGTTGGGGACTGCTAAGAGGTGATCAGGGAGGAAGCACAGGGCCACGAGGTCCCTCCTCAGCTGGCTATGGTGGCACCCACAGGCCAGAGAGTTGCCCCCAGCCCCTTCCCACCCGTGCGATGCAGCCCCGGGCAGCTGCCCTGCAAGGTGCTGGGCTGCGTGGAGCCGGAGCAGCTGTGTGATGGGAAGGAGGACTGCCTGGACGGCGATGACGAGCGGCACTGCGGTGAGACAAGGCCTGGGACCGCCAGAGGGCTTCAGACCTGAGGAGACACTGTGCCCATTTCCAGTCATGTGGGAGGATCTGAGAGAGCAGGGGGCAGCAAGAGAGGAGAGGAACTGAATATGAAAAATCCAGGAAAGTGAACCTCTGTAGAAATGGCAAAGAGAGGGAATAGGGTAGAGCTTGAGTCCCACCCTGTTTTATAAAATCTATTGGACCTTTAAGGACACTCATCTACCCATCTATCCACATATCCACTCATCTATGTACCCACCCATCCAACCACCCTCCCACCCTCCAGCCAGCCATCAAAGTAATCACTATGATCAAAACCTGCTCTTCAATCAGGAAAAGAAAAATCAAGTGCTAATCAATCACAGGAAGGGGCACCCCTGGGAGTCACCATTCCAGAATGCAGAGCCTGTGTTAATCAGCTTCTCATTGCTGTAAAAATACACTTAAGGAGGAAAGACTTCTTTTGGCTAAGGTTTCAGGGATTTCTGTTCATTGGTCGACTGGCTCCAAGGCAGAAACATCATGGCAGAGGAAAGCTCATCACAACATGGCAGCCATGAAGCACAGGGAGGGAAGGAGGGAGGGAGAGAGGTTGGAGACAAAATATAGCCGTTCAGGAACACCCCCAGCAACCTTCTCCCCCAGCTGGGACCCCCTCCTGAAGTTTCCACCACCTCTCACTAGGCCATCAGTCATGAACCCACCAGTGGATTAATCCACGGATGAGATAAGAGTCTCATGATCCAATCACCTTCCAAAGGCCCCACCTCTGACCAAGCCTTCCACACATGAGCCTTTGGGGGACAATATAACAGGGGGTGAACTGCTCTTCCAGGTGCTGTGACCTCTCCCTGGACACTCCCATGAGCCTTTGACAAGTAGAGTAGGCTAGGCCTGTGTAGACCACAGGCCCATGTAGACCTCACCCACACATGGTGGAAGGAAGCCTGCCTCAGGTGCGGGCTGCAGGAGGCATCTGGAGGAAGGGAGTCCAGGGCCCTGGTCAGTGAGTTCTATCCTGCTCTTGGCCCGAGGCTGAAGGGGCTGTTTATCATCTGGCCTGGGATCACTTATGTGGCTCCCTTCTCCTCTATCTGTGTTTCATGGGCAGCAAGTCCTATGCCCTTCATGGTGCCCACCACAGTCCTGCCTGGACTGCCAGCCTCCAGGACTCTCTGCTCCCAGAGCCAGCTGAGCTGTGGCAGCGGGGAGTGCCTGCCCACTGAGCGGCGCTGTGACCTGCGGCCCGACTGCCAGGATGGCTCGGACGAGGATGGCTGTGGTAAGAGCAAGCTGGGTCAGGCTCTAACCTGAGGCCCCACTCCTGCGTGAGCCCCCTCTGATCCCTAGGCATCTGTCCCCTGCAGTGGACTGTGTGCTGGCACCCTGGTCTGGCTGGAGTGGCTGCAGCCGCAGCTGTGGCCTGGGCCTCACCTTCCAGCGCCGAGAGCTGCTGCGGCCTCCCCTGCCTGGGGGCAGCTGCCCCCTGGACCAGCTCCGCAGCCAGCCCTGCTTTGTGCAGGCCTGCCCAGGTAGGTAGGCAGCAGCCGAGAGGGAAGAGGGGATTGTCCCAGACGCCTGTGAGGGGGAGGCCTGAGTTGGTTCCCATCTGAGACCCTCATCAGGAATGTGCCTCTGCTCTCCTTGGGACCCCAGTGTCCATCCCCCCATCTAGAGTGTGATGACCCCCTGATGACAGCCTTTAGCCCCTAAAGGGAAACCTGCTCCCTGGCCCCTCCCGCCTTGCCTCCTAGTGGCCCAAGTGAGTCCCTTCACCCAGAGCCATTCCTGCCCCAGCAGGCTCTGTGGGGGTAGAGAGGCCACATGAGGTGGGATTTGGCACTGGACCACAGATGTCAGCTGGCTGTGCCCCTCACCCCTGGGCTCCACACAGAAGGCCCTGTAGCCCTTTTGTTCCATGAATCTGAGGGACTGGTCCCCATGCCCCTGGCTCTTCTGCTTGTTCCAGAGAGGGGATTCCCACATAGGGTCTCCTCAGCCCCACGTCTGGTCCCAACCCTCACTCTGGTTGGTTTACTACTGTCATCAGGGTGCGCCCCACTCCAGGGTTCTGGCCATCAGGGCCTTTTCAGAGACTACACCTATTGTCCTGGGAGGAACCCAGTGTCCTCACCTATGGGGACTGTTCCTGGGACAGAGGAAGCTACAGACCTCCCAGAGCACCACTGAGCCGGGGAGGGCGCCTCTGCTCTGCCTGCCTCCTCTCTTTAGTACAGTCTTTGTCTCCGTGGCCCCCCCATTCTTCCTTCCCCACAGTGGCTGGGGCATGGGCAGAGTGGGAGACCTGGGGACCTTGCAGTGTCTCCTGTGGGGGCGGCCATCAGAGTCGCCAGAGGAGCTGCATGGACCCACCACCCAAGAATGGCGGTGCACCCTGTCCTGGGGCCTCCCGGGAAAGGGCACCCTGTGGCTTGCAGCCCTGCACTGGTGGCACAGGTAAGGGGGAGCTAGGCTGGGAGAGGTGTCCTACACGGAGTGTGGGCAGGTCTCTGGGCCTCTCAGTGCTCACCCCACCTGAGGCCCATCCCCTAGATTGCGGGCTGGGCCGTGTGCATGTGAATGCTGAGCTGTGCCAGAAGGGGCTGGTGCCCCCATGCCCACCCTCCTGCCTGGATCCCGAGACCAACGGAAGCTGCACTGGGCCCTGTGTGGAGGGTAAGGTAGACCCAGCCGGCAGAAGCCCACCAGCCTTCCGTCTCTAGCCCGCCTCCCTGCTGACCCCATGGAGCTGAGGGCCCTCCTCTCCCTCGCTTCCAGGATGCCGCTGTCCCCCGGGGCTCCTCCTCCATGATGCTCACTGCCTGCCCCTCTCTGAGTGCCCCTGCCTTGTGGGTGAAGAGCTGAAGCCTCCAGGGATGTCCTTCCTCCTGGACAACTGCAGCCAATGGTGAGGGTGCTGGGCCGGGGCAGGGCCCCGCGCAGGGCCCCCAGTGCCAACCAGCTCCCCCGCTCTCCTTCCCTGCAGCATGTGTGAGAGGGGGACTCTGGTGTGCGAGCCAGGGGCCTGCCCACAGCCCTGCGGCTGGTCAGCCTGGTCCTCCTGGACTCCCTGCGACCGCTCCTGTGGCTCTGGAGTGAGGGCCAGGTTCAGGTGCGTGAGGAGGAAGGAAACGGGGGAGAGACGGGAAGAGGCTCAGAGCCAGGCAGGCCTGGTGGGGAGGGTAGTGGAAGGAGGAAGGACAGGAAGGCAGCAGCAGGAGGACAGGCACTCAGGATGTCCTCTCTCCCAGGTCTCCCTCCAACCCTCCTGCGGCTTTTGGAGGTGCCCCCTGTGAAGGGGACAAGCAGGAACTGCAGGTCTGCCACGTGGATTGTGGGACAGGTACTACAAAGCCTGCCCCTCGTCCTTGTGAACACAGAGGATGGGACCCACTGACACTCTGGATGGGGATCAGCAAAGCCTCCCCAGTGCCGGAGGCAGCCCTGGAACTGGCCTCGGGGGATGGGCTTGGTGGGGGTGAGTTACGGGCTGCCTTGACGGAGCAGGCTGGCCAGGTGGAGCACGCGTCTGCAGAGCCAGGAAGGAGGTGAGGCTGGCCAGGCTGGCTGGAGGAGGGACGCAGGAGCACAGAGACAGAGAGGTGCAAACGGCCAGCCCTCTCTGGGCTGACAGAACGGGGAGGAGAACGTGAGGAGAAGCAGAGCCAGGGTCAGCCCAAGGAGGAGGGGCAAGGGGCAACGGTTCTGGGCCACAGTCTTGCAGCAGGAAGAAAAGAGAGGTCAGGTGTTCAGAGACTCTGAGTTTTCCCACATAGAAAGATCTGGAAGAACTGCTCTAGGAGAACTGTGAGGATGAGTGATGATCATGTCAGAGGTTGGCTGGACTGTGGGTATGTAGGTGTGGGTATGGAGCTGAGGCCAGGCTCAGTGGGGAGCTTTGTTCCTGGCTCCCACGTGTGAGAAGTAGGGCTCAGAGTGGAGATCCAAGCCAGCTGGGAGGTGACAGAGGCCATGCCCTGAGCCCGGAGCAGAATCCCTCCTGCTCATGAACACTGTCCTGGCCTTCTGCTTCTCAGACCTGACCTGAGTTCATCGACTCTTCTGAGCCCAACCAGGTCCTCTATGTTGGCCTGTCCTGTGTCCCTCTGCAGAGGTGCTGGGCTGGACACCCTGGACATCTTGGTCCTCCTGCTCCCAGAGCTGCCTTGTCCCTGGAGGAGTCCCTGGCTGGCGACATCGTTCCCGACTCTGCCCCAGCCTTAGGGATATCTCCTGCCCAGGGGAGGCCACCCAGGAGGAGCCTTGCAGCCCCCCTGTGTGCCCAGGTACAGCCCCACTGCTCCTGTGTCCAGACACTTGGGTGGATGAGGATCAGGAAATAATGACCCTTGAGCAGGTCCCAAGCCTTAGGGAGACGAAGGAGCAGAGGGAATGGAGGAACCCTGGCTGTTCTGAAACCCCTCCCTGCCCTAGCCGTATACCCATGAGCCAGCACATGAGTAATATGTTTGGGACTGTCCTAGAAGAGGGACCTGCATGACCCAGGACTCTGACCTCTCTCAACCCCTCCCCTATCCACATCTGTGCCATGTCTGTGACTGTGGACTTGACCCTGGACAGTGCCGAGCAGCTGGGGTGCGTGGGCTTCCTGGTCTGCCTGCTCAGCCCCCTGCAATGGAGGCATCCAGATACGTGGACGCAGCTGCTCTGGCTCGGCTCCTGGAAATCCCGCATGTCAGGGACCCCACAGCCAGACCAGGGACTGCAACACACAGCCCTGCACAGGTAGATTCCTCCCCATCCTCTAGCTGGCCACACTGCTGGGATTAGGATCGTCTCTCCACCCTCACCTTCTCATATCACTGAACTCTTTCTTCAGGACAAGGTGCCTTGAGCCAGGGAGACTACGGGATGTCCACTGTCCCCTCCAGTCCCCTCCCTCCCCCACCTGCTGGGGACCAGGTTCCTGCAGGCTTCTTGCTCCTTCCTGCTAGGGACGGGGCTCCTCCCCTGGAAGTGGCCTAGGAGGGCAGGCTCCTCCAGGAAGTCAGACCAGCCTGCCACTCCCAGGCAGATTGCAGGGAGCAAGGCTAGCCCCTGGACTCCTCGGCCCCCTTCCTCACTCTCCCCGGCTCTTTGAGTCCTCCTCCTGGCAGACACCATTGTCTTCATGTTCTACTCTCAAGAATATTTGTATAAAGTGAAGCAAAGCTGTGACTGTACTGGTGACATTCCAGGCACTGGAACAAGCCAGTGAGGGCAGGGGGGAAGGGGCTTCATCAGCTCAGTCCTGCCTACCAGGCCAGTCACTGCCTGGGGGTTCCTCTCTCCATTGGCTTCCCCGGCCTTCCCTCTTGCCCCTGCCAGACCTGTTCTGTCTTCCTGTACAGCCCAGTGTCCAGAGGACATGGTGTTCCGCTCAGCAGAGCAGTGTCACCAGGATGGGGGTCCGTGTCCTCAGCTGTGCCTGGCACAGGATTCTGGGGTGGAGTGCACAGGCTTCTGCACCCCCAGCTGCACCTGCCCACCTGGTCTCTTCCTGCACAACGCTAGCTGCCTGCCCCGCAGCCAGTGCCCCTGCCAGCTGCACGGGAAGCTCTATGCACCAGGAGCAGTGGCTCGCCTGGACTCCTGCAACAATTGGTAGGCCACCGGGCAGGGGGTACAGTCAGGCTGGAGAAGGGGTGGAGAGGAGGGGTGGGTACGGGCTCCTGAGGTAGGCAGGGAGATAGGAATGGATTCACACACACACACACACACACACACACACACGGGCTCATCATGCCTCCATTCCCAAACATGTCCCAGCCATAGGTGCCTGGCACAGGCCCTGTGAAGACTAGTGAATGAGATGCTGCCTAGCCACGCACTGCCTCTGCAGGGAATGCTCATCCCCATTTGACACATGGGAAGACTGGCTCTCAGACAGGCACAGCAATGATGGTGGAACTAGAGACTGGAGAGGACCTTCTAACCTCCAAGCTTCCTGTCTCTCTTCCTGACTGTAATTCTCTTCCTGGGATCCACTGGATACCTGCTCAGAATGTAGAAGTGCCCAGTACTCAGAGCTAAACCAGATTCTGCCAGCAGATGGCGCTCTGACCCATTTCTCTTCCCACTGCTTTTCCTTTCTCATTTCATTTTCTCCATCCTTCATTTTCTCCTCCCTTTTCCCCTTCTGTCCTCTGCCCCCTCTTTCAATTCCCTCCTTTGTTTTTCCTCCTTCCCACTCCCTTTTCTCTTTTTCTGGACAAATGGATTGACAGTAGTTGACAATGGACTTTAAAACCTGCGTTTTAGCCCAGCGCAGTGGTGCACACCTGTAATCTCAGCAACTAGGGAGGTCAAGACAGGAGGATCACAAGTTTGAGGACAGCCTCAACAACTTAGTGAAACCCTGTCTCAAAATTAAATATATAAAACGTTTGAGAATATAGCTCAGTGCAGTTGGGTGAAGTGCACTTGGGTTACAATCCCCAGTACCAAATTTGGAAAAAAAAAAATGCATTGGAGAAAACTAGCAGTGGAGAAAAGTATGCAGTTCTCCTTCCTAGGAGAACTCCTTCCTAGGAGAACTCTCTTTCTGAGTTGCTCCTACGTCACACATTACTGAAGGCTATTTCCAAATGGTATTTAGTAAATGTAGATGGAATAAAAAGTACAAAAAGGTGTCTCCTGATGAAATGACGTGACAAAGGGACAGCACAGTACCTGGGGCATCCCAGAGCCCACTGAGGCTGGATTTGAGTGGGGGGACCACTGCATGAGAACCTGGAGTCACATCTGAACTTCTCATGGGGGACCTGGTGGCCCAGCTTCCTCCTGGGGCAGGTGCGCAATGCTCCAAGGGCAGTGGCTGATTATGGTCAGGATGGGCAAGGTTGGGTCTCACTGGCCCCTCTCTCTGCAGCACCTGTATCTCTGGAGAGATGGCGTGCACCTCAGAGCTCTGTCCAGGTACCCACATACAGTGATGGGTACTCAGGGGTCACTGGGGGCAGTGTCTCGGGGAAGTCAAGGTGCAATATGGCTTGGCCTGGTTTCACACAAACGACCCCCTCACCCTGACAGTGGCTTGTGGCTGGAGTCCTTGGACCCCGTGGAGTCTCTGCAGCCGCAGCTGTGATGTAGGCATACGACGGCGCTTCCGGGCAGGCACTGCACCCCCCGCTGCCTTTGGGGGTGCTGAGTGCCAGGGCCCCAACATGGAGGCTGAATTCTGCAGCCTGCGGCCATGT
The DNA here is from genome assembly GCF_001458135.2 of Marmota marmota marmota. Classification (NCBI taxonomy): domain Eukaryota; kingdom Metazoa; phylum Chordata; class Mammalia; order Rodentia; family Sciuridae; genus Marmota; species Marmota marmota. The sequence continues at coordinate 3,544,625 of NW_026000164.1, read as the reverse complement.
CGAAGTGAGAATGGGAACTTACATCCTGAGACCTCCTTAAATAACCTTCCATAGAGAAGCCAATACTTGCACCATCCCCAAGGGCCCCTGAGAGATGCAGGGGATTTCCTTGGGGATGCCATTAAGAGGTGGTCCCCAGGAGATACCCTCCCTGGATTCAGCCCCCTCCCTCCCCAGAGGCATAGGCTTCCTGAGACCAGAGACAGCTGCTGGTGAAGTGGCTTCAGGGTTGAGAAGGGAGGGGTGTCCTTGGGTGGGAGGAGGAGGTGCATTGGGCATGGGAGGCAGGGCCTCCAGTGACCTGGGTGCCACCCCCAGGTCCTGGTGGGGAGTGGGGTCCCTGGGCTTCCTGCTCCGTGCCCTGTGGTGGCGGCTACAGAAATCGCACCCGAGGCAGTGGCCCACAAGTCCTCATGGTGTTCTCTACCTGCAACCTGCAGCCCTGCGCAGGTGAGGAGCTGCCCTGGGGACCCTCCATTTCCTGTTCCCACCAACTCAGGACACTGTCAGTCCCATCCGCTGCAGTCCTATCCCTTGGCCCTGTGCAGCCTCCATGACAACCCAGCCATACAGAGAGCCCTCCCAGTGCCCCTCCCAGGTTGGGAGCCCAGGCAAGATGAAGTGCTCCCGGCTGAACTGTCAATTTCTGTGTCTCCAGGGCCAGTCCCTGGTGTGTGTCCCAGGGGTCAGCTGTGGCTGGATTGTGCCCAGGGCCCTGCCTCCTGTGCAGAACTCAGTGCTCCGAGAGAGACCAAGCAGACCTGCCACCCTGGCTGCTACTGCCCACACGGGATGCACCTGCTGGTGGGTACCCCCTGCCTGGTCACAACTGGGACCTCCTCAGGGCCTGGGAACTCTGGGATAACAAGCAAGGGACAGTCAAAATCTGGGCAGGGGCAGAGCCAGAGGTATGGGACTGCAGACAGGGAGATCAATCCTGCAGAGATGAGGAAAGAGCACTGAGTCCATGACTTAGCTCTGGCCTGAACCAGCAGGTGGCCCTGAGTGAGTGTCGGCCACCTCTCCCTGGACCTCTCTTCTCTCATTTGTAAAGTGGTTGATAGGTCTGGAAGGGCAGGGAACGGGAGCTGGGAGAAGCCATTGGGTGTGGAGGGTTTGAACAAAGGATTCCCAGTCACTGCCAAACTGTGGGTTAGGGTAAGGGACAGGTTCTGTGTGGCTCTGAGTCCAAATCAGTTTCTTCTGCCAGTAGCTTTGTGAGCTCAGGCAGAGTATTCTCATGCCTCAGTGCCCTCCAGAGTGAGCACGATGAAGAGTGCCTCTCAGGCCAGACCCATGAACCTCCCACGCTGGACTTTGAATCATGCACTACTAGATGAATGTTCCTGTTAAATCTGAGCCACTTCTGTCCAAACTCCATACATATGCTATTTTTTCGTTGTTGTTTTTGTTGGTAAAAAAATTTTTTTTTTACACCTTTGTTGTACATATTGCACATTTTATATTTTCATAGCCGATTTCAAGAGCATATGATGGTCCCATAACAGTCTTTTTCTTCCAGAAGTTGGGAGAGGGGTTCATGTGCCATCCCTGGCAGCCCCTGAGGGCCTGTATCTGCCCGACAGGAGGGGCTGGGGGAGAGCTCTTTGCAGAAGGAGCAGGGGTGGCATTTGAGGGGAGCTGAGGAATTGGGTGCTGGCTTTGACCGAAGAGGGGCAGGCTGGAACTGGAGATGACAGAGGGTGTTCCTTTCCAGAACAATGTGTGTGTGCCTGCCCAAGAATGTCCCTGTGCCCACGGGGGGCGCCTCCATCCCCCGGGTAGTGCTGTGCTTCGTCCATGTGAGAACTGGTGAGGCCCCCAGCCCCACAGTGGCTTTCTGTCACCTAAGCACCCAGCTGTCCCTCTTCGGCAGCAGGAAATGTTGGCTTCACGGGCCAGAGACACCTTCCCACTGCACTCACCCACACGGCCATCCAGCCCTGTGGGGCCGAACCGACCTGAATCCCTCCATCCACCCACCCCACCTGTCTTCTCTATTCCCACCTGTGTTAGTTTCTATGGTCACTGTAACAAAGTAGCACACACCTGCATGCACGCATACACACACACACACACACACACACACACACACACGAGGGATAGGGAACAACACTGGTGGTCTCACAGAGCTGGAAGCCAAAGTCCAAGATCTGGGCGTCTGGGCACTGGCCTTCTGCAGTGGTGAGCGAGCTGTTCCTGGCTCTCCTCTGGTCGTCTGCTGGCAGGCTGGCTCGTCTCAGCTTGCAGATGGCTGTCCTCTGCCTGTGTCTCTTCCCTCTCTGCATGCCTATGTCCAAATCTCCTCTTCTATAAGGACTAGAGTCACACTGAATTAGGGGCCACTTTAATGTGATTACCTCTGGAAAGACCCATCTTCCAGTAAGGCCACATTCATAGGTACTGGGGACTGGGCTTGAACAGAGGATTTGGGGGAACACCAGGCAGCCCACAAGCCACCTGACCTTCTGCTGTCCCCTGGCAGCTCCTGCATCTCTGGGCTCATCACCAACTGTACCTCCTGGCCTTGTGAGGAGGGTGAGAAAGGGTCCCCACCTCTTCCCTCGGCAGCAGAGGGCCTGGGCTGAGTCGGCAGGGGTTGTGGGGCCCTCAGGAGAGATGGGGGGCTGCTACGCATCCATCCTGGTAATTACGCTCCCCTAGCATGCACTGTTCACCTTCTCCTTCCCCAATCCTGTGCACCCCAAGGCCAGCCCGCATGGTCACCCTGGACCCCATGGAGTGTGTGCTCAGCCTCCTGCGGGCCTGCCCGACGCCACCGGCACCGCTTCTGTGACAGGCCCTCTAGCGTGGCACCGTCCACCCTGGCCCTGGGGCCCTCACCAGCCACGCCCACACCCCTCTGCCCAGGCCCGGAGGCTGAGGAGGAGCCGTGCCTCCTGCCAGGGTGTGACCGTGAGTGCCTGCCTGGTGCTGTAGCCAACTCCTCCCCTGCCACCCAGGATGCCCCGTCCTTGTGGACACCTCCCACCACCACCGTGCTCCAACTGCCCTGGTTCTCCGCCAAGCCCTTCCCGATTCCTTCCTCTGATGTCCCCCAGGGGCAGGAGGCTGGGGGCCTTGGGGGCCCTGGTCCAGCTGTAGTCGGAGCTGTGGGGGCGGCCTGCGCAGCCGGACCCGAGCCTGTGACCAACCACCACCTCAAGGGCTGGGGGACTTCTGTGAGGGGCCTCAGGCCCAGGGAGCAGCCTGCCAGGCTCAGCCGTGCCCAGGTACCTGCCAGGGAGGGGGGTACCGGGGAGCAGAAGAGAAGCTGGAGGAAGCAGCCCTGGGAGTGGGACAGGAGGCCCCCACCTGCTCTCAGGCCACTCTGTCTCCCTCCTAGTGACTGACTGCACTGCCATTGAGGGGGCCCAGTACAGCCCTTGTGGCCCTCCCTGCCCCCGCTCCTGTGATGACCTCGTGGTGAGTCTGCGCTCCCTTGACACTCCCAGCTGACCTCTGACCCCAGGGTCACCTTGGGGAGAGGCTGAATGTTGCCTTGGGCTCGTGGCCTCTTCTGACTTGGTGCTATGTGGCCAGCTCTGACGGAGACGGGTGAGGTCCTTCACTTGCCAATCAGCACACCAGGCTGGCTACCCTTGTTCCAGAGAGTGACAGCTGTACCCAGAAGCCCTTGGCTTCAGTGCAGCAAATTAAAACTTGTGTCACAAACATATAGGGAGGGGAAATCACCCGGGTGTATCTTCTTAGATGCCACAAGCGTTTTGGTGGGCAAACCTCATCTCTTGTGTTTGTGCATGTGAGTGAATACTTACTGAGCACCTACCAGTCACCATGGACACCGAAGGAGGCCAACACAGCGGGGCCCTGACCCCATGATCATACATTCTGGGGGTAGGAAGACAGATGCAGCTCGAGATTGGACACCGTGATAAGCACCCTGAAGACTAAGATGGTCTTTGAGGCCCTGACGTGGGGAGCTGTGTGAAGGAGGTCAGGGAAGGTTCCAGATGTGGTGAGGGACGGGGAGTGCAAGAGGACTTGGACAGAACATTGTTGCTGCAGCAGGCAGGCCTGGCTACAGTGTCCCCAGAGGACACGGCTCTCTCCCAGAAGCCTCCCTGGCTCAGCCAGGTTTCTAGGGTCCCTGCTCCTGAAGTTCTAGGGAGGTCTGGTTGTGCTTCAGTTCCCAGGTCACTGGTCCAGGTCACCGGCTGAACCCACCATCCCAAGACATTGGGGTTTGTCACTGGTAGGACGCCAGGTTCCAGGTCCATTCCCTGGGGAGCCGCCAGGTTCTCCACGTGGCCTTTCTGCCCATTCCCCTTCCGGCCTTTCTTAACAGAGCTCCAAGGCACGAACGGTTAGAAACAGGAGGCCTCGCCACTACGGTCACACCTCTCTCCTCCCCTCCTCATCCTCTCCCTCCAGCCTCCTTCCTAGGGTCCTTCCACTGAGTCCCCCCACCCCTCAGGCCTTATTTTCTGCTGACCAGAATCCTCCCTTGCTGTCCCTCCAGCACTGTGTGTGGCACTGCCAGCCTGGCTGCTACTGTCCCCCAGGCCAGGTGCTGAGTGCTGATGGGACCATTTGTGTGCATCCTGGTCACTGTAGCTGCCTGGACTTGCTGACTGGGGAGCGGCACCGTCCAGGCGCTCAGCTGGCAAGGCCCGACGGCTGCAACCACTGGTGAGCAGGCTGCACCCCTGTGGCAAGGAGGCAGGGATGTCGGCAGGAGTGGCCCCACCTGGCGTCTGAGCACCTGAGCTCCAGAATCTCAGCCAGTGGGCGCCTTAGGCCCCACTGTCCCTGAGAAAATGTGGGCACCATAACTCCTATCTGATAGGTGGGGAAACTGAGGCAGCCAGTTCCATGTGTGTGCTGAGGGCTGGGTATACGCCCCCAGGGAGGAGGGGGCTGGTCATTTACTCCTGCTGTCCAGCCTCACCTGCAGCCCATAACCTGTAACCAGCAGCCATTCCCTAGTAGAACATACCAGCTGTGACACCCCTGGGTGGCCATCTGAGTGGCACAGGGAGAAGGCTCTTGGGATACTGGAGAGTGGGAATAGGGGGAGGAGGACAGGGGGAGGATGCCCAGGAGGCTGCATGTGGGGCCTGGGGCGGCACTGAGCTGCTGCCTCTCCCCACCCTGTGCCTGCTTCCCTGCCCAGCACCTGCCTGGAGGGGAGGCTCAACTGCTCAGAACTGCCCTGCCCAGGTATGTGCCCAGTTTGGAGGGAGGTGATGGTGGCCTGAGGGCTGGGGAAGGCATCAACTACACCCAGTGCCTGCCATTCTCCTCTCAGTGCCTGGAGGCTGGTGCCCGTGGTCAGAGTGGACGGCATGCTTCCAGCCCTGCAGAGGCCAAACAAGGACCCGCTCTAGGGCCTGTGCCTGCCCTGCTCCTCAGCATGGGGGTGCCCTGTGCCCTGGAGAGATGGGAGCCCAGCATCAGAGGGAGACCTGTCCCAGCTCCACCACGTGCCCAGGTGTGGTGCCACCACAAGACCTGTGTCTCCTCACCCCTGGAGGCTACAACTTCCCTAACCTGGGGCCTCCTGGGCCTCCTGAGGTGACGATTGTTTCTTCCTGGTACAGTGGATGGAGCCTGGAGCCCATGGGGACCATGGTCTCCCTGTGACGCATGTCTAGGACAATCCCATAGGAGCAGGGAGTGCAGCCAGCCCCCCATCTCTGAGGGTGGCAGGCCTTGCCCTGGCGTCCACTGGCACAGCCGCCCCTGTCACGACAATTCCACTCAGTGCGCAGGTGAGGGCTCCAGCGGGGCTGGGAGAGCCCGTCTTTCTAGGGAGACGCTGACCCCAAGTGCCCCACACAGCACTCGGGTAGGGAGGGCACTCAAGCCACTCACAGTCCTGGCCAAGGTGGCCAGTCTGAGCAGATGGCAGGTGTGGCAGGAGACTCTTGTCACCCAGAATGGTCCCTCAGCATCCACCCTCTCTGCTTCCCTCTTGCCCTAGATTGTGGGGGTGGCCAGAGTCTGCTGCCCTGTGGGCAGCCCTGTCCCCGCTCCTGCCAAGACCTGTCCTCTGGGAGTGTGTGCCAGCCAGGCCCAGGAGGCTGCCAGCCCAGCTGTGGGTGTCCCCCAGGCCAGCTCTCCCAGGATGGGCTCTGTGTGCTTCCAGTCCACTGCCGCTGCCAGTACCAGCCGGGAGCCATGGGTCAGTGCCTCCCCCCCTCACCCAGCAGCCCACTATCCCCTGCCTGGCCCCTGGGCCTCTGCCAATGGGGCCAACCTGAGGCTGCAGGAGGGGAAGGGGAAGGCCCCGCATCTCAGCTGTCCTGTCTCCTTGCTGAAGGACATGGGCACTGTGGGGTGGGGTGCAGGAAGGCAGGGATGTGAGGTGGGGATCAATGGGGAGCGCTGAGCTGTCTGGAACCCCCATGCTCACTCCTGCGCCCTTCAGGGATCCCCGAGAATCAGAGCCGGTCAGCAGGCTCTGGCCTCAGCTCCTGGGAGAGTCTGGAACCTGGAGAGATGGTAACGGGGCCGTGTGACAACTGGTAAGGGGCTGTGGAGCCGAGCAGCCATGCCCACAGGGGAGTGGGCGAGGCCCATCCCTGAAGCCCTCTCCCTTGTCCCCAGCACCTGTGTGGCGGGCATCCTGCAGTGCTGGGAGGTACCCAGCTGCCCTGGGGCTGGTGTGTGGGGCCCCTGGGGCCCCTGGGAGGACTGCAGTGTTTCCTGTGGAGGAGGGGAGCAGCTGCGCTCCCGGCACTGTGCCCGACCCCCCTGCCCAGGACTGGCCCGCCAGAGCCGCACCTGCCACACCCAGGTCTGCAGAGGTGAGCCCCCACTGGCCTAGGCCCTGATGTCCCCACTGAGCTTTGAGTCCCATCATGGCTCGACCCTGACTCATGGGCGCCTTTTGACCCCTCCTCCCCTCACTCCACCTGCCTCTTCCCTGGCCATTAGTGAAGGGGAGGCAGCGAGGCCGTGGGGAGCCTGTGGGAAAGGGTGTTGTGGGGATGGGGATCCCGGGGGTGGAAAGCAGGCCACAGGAAGTGTGGGTGAGAGGTCAGCAGGAAGAACACTGGGCCGAGCTGGGCACTGACAGGGGTGTTGCCCCAGAGGCAGGGTGCCCAGCTGGACGTCTGTACCGCGAATGCCTGCCCAATGGAGGATGCCCCTTCTCCTGTGCCCACGTCACAGGGCAGGTGGCCTGCTTCTCTGATGGCTGTGAGGAGGGATGCCACTGTCCTGAGGGTACCTTCCAGCACGGCTTGGCCTGTGTCCAGGTCAGAACTCAGCTGGCCAGGGGCACCGGCTGCCTTCCCCTGCCCCTCCCTGGCAGCTCACCACTCCAGCGGACTCGGTGGCCTCTGGACAGATGACCCCTTCCTCACCTGGCCCTAAGCAGTACACTAGCCTGTAGGGCTGCTAGGGACTCTGCTGCCAGCATCAGGGCAGAGTTGGTGGAGCCGGTGCAATGTCCAGGGTGTCTCTCATTCTGGGGAAAGGGGACCACCTGGGGCCCACAGCTGGTGCCTGGGCTTGTGCTCCTCACAGCACTTCTCCTAGCCCCTAGCACCAGCTCAGAGCCACCCACAGGGCTCTAATGCCATACACTCAGGCGCCGCAGTGTGTCCCTTTAGCTACAACACCCACCCCTCCTGGCACCAAAGGGCAGGGCCTCCTCCAGGGCCCTGTGGCTCCCCCACACCATCCCTCCACACCCCCTGGCCCAACCTCACCCATGTCTTCCACCACAGGAACATGGTCTCAACGCCCCTCCTTTCCCTGGCCCACCCTGGTGGGGAATTACCCCTCACCTTTGCTCTCCCTGCCCCCCCCCCATGCCTCTCTGCCCCTCTGCTGAGTCCAGCAGGGGCCAGGGGCTTCCTTTCCCAATCTCAGTGGCATCCCCACAGTCAGTTCCAGGATGCCATGGCCAGAAGGGGCCTGTGCAGCTGCCTCGTCCCACCTCATTGACTTAAAGATGATGTCACTGAGCCCAGAGAGGGGAAGGGACATACCAAGGTCATGCACCCAAACTCAGTCACCCTGATCCCTCTGATTCCTGTCTGAGGCTCCCTCTGCCTCCATATCCTGTCACCTCAGGGCCTGCTTGTGTCCTGCTGAGCACCCTACTCAGGAAGGTGGCTGATCCCTTAGGCCAAGCCCATGGCCTGTGTATTTCTCATGGTGTGTTTATGCCCCTGACCCAGGTCCCCTGTCCCTCTGGCATCCACTAGTGCCCTCCTGGGACCCAGAGCCCTCTAGGTCCTTACACTGCTATTCCTTCTTCTCCCTTAAGAAGGCTCCCTTAAGGTGCCCCGTGAGCAGTTGTCCTGGGTGACTGCTGTCCCCTCTGTCCCACCCAGGAGTGCCCCTGCATGCTGACAGCCTTGCTGCTTCGGGAGCTGGGAGCCAGCAGCACTGATGCTGGGGTGCACGCAGCCTCTCTGGGAGAGGAGGGTCAGCCCCTCAGGCCCGGAGATGAGCTGAGTCCAGGCCAAATGTTTCGAATGGGCTGCAGCAACTGGTGAGGGGGATGCCGAGGGCGGGACTGTGCTGGGGTGTGTGGGGAAACTTGGGGCCAAAGAAGGATGAGAGCCCAGGGAATTCCTCTCTGTCCCCTGCCCCCACCTGGCTGACTTCAAGACTCTGACCCACACTTCTCCCAGTCCACCCTGCCCTGTCCCTTACGTGGGTTGCCTCTCCCCAGCTCCTGTGCCCATGGGAAGCTGTCTTGCTCCATAGAGGACTGCCCCGAGGCCCCCAGCTTCAGCCCGTGGGACCCGTGGGGCCCCTGCTCCCGCTCCTGTGGCGGACTGGGCACCCGCACACGCAGCCGCCAGTGTGTGCACCCCGCACCTGCTACTGGTGGCCAGGGCTGCCAAGGGCCCCGCCAGGACCTCGAGTACTGCCTCAGCCCGGACTGCCCTGGTAAGGAAGCCAAGGGGGGCTTCTGGAGGAGAAGGGTTTTGAGAGAGAAAAAGCGTTCTGATGGGCACTGGAAAGGAAGGAACAGCAGGCAGAAGAGCGGCCTGAACAGAGGCCTTGGCGCCCTGCGAGGGTGTGAGCTCGGGGCTGGGTGTCCAGGGCCTTCAGTCACCCCGAGGGAAGGTGAAGCAGGCCTGGCGCTGAGCACCCGCCTCGGGCTGGGGCCTGGCACACTGCAGGCTCCAAAACATTTCTGAGCAGGGTCTCCTTTGACACAGGGGCTGAAGGGTCCACGGCAGAGCCAGTGACGGGCCTTCCAGGTACCTCAGACTCCCTGCAGCTCCCCATGTGGCCTCCCTGGGGCCTGCCAGGGCCTCCTCCCATCCCATCACGACTTCTGGAGAGACCGAGCCCAGGGCTGACTTAGCAGGAGGTTCCCTCCCCACAGGTGGCTGGGGCCCCTGGGCTCCGTGGTCCCCCTGCTCCCGCAGCTGCACGGACCCCACTCACCCCGCATGGCGCAGTCGGACCCGCCTCTGCCTGACCAACTGCACTGTGGGGCGCCCCTCCCAGGAGCGCCCCTGCAACCTGCCCTCATGCACAGGTGCGCCGTCCAGCCTCAACCTCGGACTCTAACTGCTGCCCCTCTCCTAACACAGCCAGTGTCCAGCCCCCCATCCCCAATATCTGATACCACTCAGACAACACCAATTTCTGACACTGATGTCTCATGTCACATCAGTGTCTGGAACAGGACCACTGGTCCTCTGCAGGAGCCCTGCTGTCTGCCCGGTGCTCACTCATGTATGTGCTGAGCACTCTCCACAAGACCACCCAGTCCCTCAGTAGCCCTGTGAGTGGGGGATTACTGTCCCCATGAGAAAAGAGTCATCAAGGCTCAGCTGCTGAAGCCACACAACCATCAGCACCAGATCCAGAACAGAAGCCCATGGTCCGGATGAGGTCACAGCTGGCTGCACTGGAGGAAGTCCGCACTTGAGCAGGGGCCAGGGAGGAGAGGCGGGGCAGGCTTTGCTGGCTCCAGCTTCACTTTGTTCTGCAGAGTTGCAGCCCGTGTGCTCCGGCCCTGGCTGTGGGCCTGGGAACTGTTCCTGGACCTCCTGGGGCCCATGGGAACCGTGCTCGCGCAGCTGCGGGGTGGGCCAACAGCGCCGCCTACGAGCATACCGTCCCCCAGGGCCGGGTGGACACTGGTGCCCCGACATCCTCACTGCTTACCAGGAGCGTCGCTTCTGCAGCCTGCGTGCTTGCCCAGGTGAGGTGGCACACATGATCAGGGCACACCCATCCCACACCCCTCCCCAGACCTGCCCATAAGAGGCCTGGCATCCTGCTTCCTCCGAGGTGCCCAGCTTGCCCGACGTGCCACATCCGTCTCCCATGCCCGACCCAGGCTTAGCCTCATGGAATGTGTGGGGACCTGCCTGAGCCAACCCCTGATGGAGCTCTCTTTCCAACACAGTGCCTGGGGGCTGGTCGCGCTGGAGCCCCTGGTCCTGGTGTGACCGGAGCTGTGGTGGGGGCCAATCCCTGAGGAGCCGAAGCTGCTCGAGCCCCCCACCCAAGAATGGGGGTGCCCCCTGTGTGGGGGAGAAACACCAGGCCCGGCTCTGCAATCCCATGCCCTGTGGTATAGCAGTGGTGACAGCCGCTTCTCATCCCTACTGGGCTTCAGTCTCTAAAGCATGTCCACCCCCACTTCTAACTCCATCCCCACAACACCCACAGGACCCATGGGATAGTGGGGGGCAGGCTGTTACCTCACTGGCCAGTTAAGAAAACAGAGATCCAGAGATGAGTAGCTTGACCTGAGCACGGGGCAGGAACTCCCTGTGTGTACCTGGGCACAGCGTGGCCCAGGATGAGCCACCAGGACACACCCTGAGCACCCACCCACCCTGGGTAGAACTTACTCCCAGCTTTCCCCACTCTCCTGGGGAACCCCCAAGCTCAGACAAGATTTTCAGAGGATTTGAGGGTGAGCCGGTAGAAGCATGCTTGGTCCTCCTGGGGTGTGGCGGAGCCTGTAGCTGAGCCCTGTCCCCCAGCCCGCCCCACTTCAGCTCCTTTCATCGCTCCTCCCCAGCTCACGACCCCAACAGGCCTTGGCTACTTGGTCCCTTCCTCCTCCATTAGGAAACCCCCAGCCCACAGTGCACACAGCCAGGCCCCTGGGAACAAGCCCAACAGAGCCTCAAGGTAGCTCTGAGATGCATAAATTCAGTCCCACTCAATGAACACTTCGTGCCCAGCTAGGTGCTGAGAACACCCCAGTGGGTAAGGGGAGCTCACTGTCCCAAGGTCACCATGCACCTATGGACACCAACATCAAAGAGAGGATGAGCCCTCTAGCCTCTAGAGATATGGGGGTCCTGGACAGGCAAGGGGAGGGGTCCTGAGCCCTGATGCTCAGGGTCCTCTTGACACTTGGCCTCCCCCTCCACCCAGAGGAGGGCTGCCCAGCAGGCATGGAGCTGGTCAGCTGTGCCAACCGCTGTCCTCGCCGCTGCTCAGACCTGCAGGAGGGAGTCCTGTGTCAGGATGGCCAGGCCTGCCAGTGGGGCTGCCGCTGTGCTGAGGGTACATCCAAGTGTTCAGTGGGAAGGCAGGAGGGCCCCAGGGGCCAGCACCAGCCCTCAAGAGCCATCTCCCCACAGGGTCCCTAGAGCAGGACAGCAGCTGTGTGCCAGTTGGGCACTGTGAGTGTACAGATGCCCAGGGCCACAGCTGGGCCCCAGGGAGCCAGCACCAAGATGCCTGTAACAACTGCTCCTGCCAGGCCGGGCAGCTGTCCTGCACAGCTCAGCTGTGCCCACCTCCTGCCCACTGTGCCTGGAGCCGCTGGTCAGCCTGGAGTCCCTGCAGCCACTCATGTGGGCCAAGAGGACTGCAGAGTCGCTTTCGGTAGAGGGCCACCAAGACTAGACGTCCCCTGTCCTGCTCGGGTCTCCCTTGGCCTGGTCCCCTCTCTGATATGCCATTCCTGGGTCCTGTTCTCATCCCATGTCCTGGTCCACCTGTGTCCTGGTTACCCAAGCCTTTCTCTAGCCTCCCTTGTGCCCACCCTGGAGTTTTCCCTGGGGTATCACCCCAAGGCCTGAAGGGGAAGTGAAGGCCAGAGCTGTTGCTCATCTCTTCCACCCTGGGCCCTGCCAGATCGTCCACATCAGGCTCGTGGGCCCCGGAGTGTCAAGAGGAGAAGTCCCAGAGCCAGCCCTGCCCTCAGCCTCCGTGCCCACCCCTGTGCCTCCATGAGGGCCGTCCCCGCACCCTGGGGGACAGCTGGCTACAGGGAGAGTGCCAGCAGTGGTAAGTTCAAGGCAGGAAGGGTGACCCTACTGTCCTGGAGAGCGGTACCCTAAGCATGGACTCCTTCCTCAGCTCCTGTACTCCGGAGGGCATAATCTGTGAAGACACCAAGTGTCCAGGTCTGGGGTTCATCCCAGGGGGCTGGGGCCCCTGGTCACCATGGTTCCCCTGTTCCTGCAGCTGCACACAACGCACTCACCCTGCGTGGCACCCACCTCAGCCCTTCCTACTAGCCTCATGTCTCTCAGGCCGTCCACTCTGTGTCCTGTGTTCCTACCCCTGCCACCCAACTGCTGCCCTGGTCATGATGGTCCCTCCCACCCTCTGATCTTTGCTGCCCACCTCACTCCTCTAACTACCTATGCCCTCCCACACTGACAGGGAGCTGGACGCTGTGGTCCCTGTGGTCCGACTGCCCTGTCTCTTGTGGAGGTGGAAACCAGGTGCGCACCCGGGCATGCATGGTGCCGGACCCTCACCACAGGGAGCTGCTCTGCCAGGGCCCTGACACCCAGACCCAGCCCTGTGGGCAGCAGCCATGCCAGCCGCTGCTGGAGGCCTGCTCCTGGGGCCCATGGGGCCCCTGTTCGCGCAGCTGTGGCTCAGGCCTGGCCTCCCGCTCTGGGTCCTGCCCCTGCCTGCCGGTGGAGGCAGAGCCCACATGCAACGGCACTTTCCCACACCTGGACACCCAGGCCTGCTACGCGGGGCCCTGCCTGGGTGAGTATGGCGAGGAAGTGGAGCCCTGTCCGCTGCTCCCACCTGGGGAAATTCAGGGAATAACGTGTTGTCCCCGCCCCCAGCACCCCCAATATATACCTATATCCATCCCCCCAACATTTGGCTGGTTTCTTTCCTCTTCCCTTCAAGCCCTTTGCTACCTGAACTCCTCCCCAGGGAGACAGAGTCCACCCAGTGGGACCTTTGTAACCCTTGGTTCCCTCTTGCCCGTGTCCTCTGCAGGGTCCCAGCCAGGGGAGGGCGAGAGGGGAGGATCCAGGGCAGGGGCTGGGGGAGCCAGAGAGGTGCCTGCTGATGTCCCCCCGGCACCCCCTGTCCCTAGAGGAATGCCTGTGGAGTGGTTGGAGCAGCTGGACGCGCTGCTCATGCCAGGTGCTGGTGCAGCAGCGCTACCGGCACCAGGGCCCAGCACCTGGCCGCATGGCAGAGGGCCCCCCCTGCACCCGCCTGGATGGCCACTTCCGGCCATGCCCGACTGGCAACTGCTCAGGTGAGGCCCAGGAGCAGCAGTGGCTCCTATCACAAACCCTGGGCCCCCTAGACCCCAGGACAGTTTTCTATGCCTGCACTGACCCCTGCCCCGGTGCCTGTTTACTGTCCCTGCCAGCTACTCTTGCCCCACAGGCACACACCAAGATTTTCCCACTCCATAGCTACTGGTCTCATGTGGCTTTGTCCCATGTAGCTGTCCCAGTGACAATGTGTCTCTCGGCTCCCATTGAAGCTGCCCTCCATCTTGTCCCTGCCAGTCCCTGGAGCACCCACCAGGCCCAACCCTCAGCTCCCTCCTCTGTACCATTACCTGGCTCCCTGAGGTCCAGACCATACTGATCCTCCCCTGGGGGGACACAGGAGCCCAGCAGGTTCCAGATGGGGGACACAGCAGGGGCAGTCTTATACTCTCACCAGGTGACCCCAGGAGCCTCCCTGGGATCACGCAGTATGTGCTGGGGTGTGGGAGAGGGTGTCTCTGGGCTGCTGCCCCAACAGCCTGCCTCCCCCCAGAGGACAGCTGCACACCTCCCTTTGAGTTCCAGGCCTGTGGCTCCCCCTGCACCGGGCTCTGTGCCACACACCTGAGCCGACAGCTCTGCCAGGACCTACCACCTTGCCAGCCTGGCTGCTACTGCCCCAAGGTGAGGGCTGGGAGCTGGGGACACCCCAAGAAGAAGAGTGTCCTCTCTTTGTGATGCCCTGGGGGACCCCCACCTCTTCCAAACCCTCAAAACCTCTTCCCAGCTGTGTTCATTCCCACATTCATTCACTTAGTGACCGCATGGGCACCTGCTGCCGGTCAGCATGGTGCTGGGCATTCGGGTGACACAGTGATCACCACATAGCCCTGTCATGTCTCTCCTTCCACACAGGGGCTGCTGGAGCAGGCTGGGGCCTGCATTCCCCCCGAGCAATGTAACTGCTGGCACATCTCAGAAGAGGGAGCTGAGGTGACACTGGCCCCTGGGGACCACCTGCAGCTGGGGTGTAAGGAATGGTGAGTGATGGGGTGATGAGAGGCAGAAGGCTAAGGCCAGGGAGTAGAGCAGGGTCCCCCCAAGAGGCAGCCTGGCCTAGCAAAGAAGGCCAAGCTAAGCCCTCAGGTCTAACCCAGCCTGCGGGCAGGTGGCCCTAAGGTTCCAGACTTTACAGCTCCCTCATCTTGCCCCAAATACACCCAGAGCTCAGGCTATCCCCAAAGGAACCCTCCAACACACACAGCTCTGGGCTGGGTCCTGCCTGCCAGAGCCCACTCTGATGTCGCCTTCCCACAGTGAATGCTGGCACGGAGAACTGCGCTGCACCAGCTGGGGCTGTGAAGGTAACCCCGGCCTGGGGAGACAACTGTCCCCATTTGCCCAGGGTGGGGTTTCCAGGAACTTTCAGTGCTAAAACTGGGATAATCCCAGATAAAGGGGACCCTTCCCTGCCCCTAACCTCCTTCAGTCTTTCCTATTTCCTGTTCTTCCTAATCATAACCCTGAGCACCCTCCCTGCCCACTGGGGTCTCTGGGTTAAGGGGTCCCTGGGAAGTGCACAAACATCCTGCCCTTCCAGGGCTCCTGCCTCTGAGCAGCTGGTCTGAATGGTCACCCTGTGGGCCCTGCCTGCCCCGAAGTGCCCTGACCCGTACGTCCAGGACTACCCTGGAGGAGCACTGGCCTCCGAACACAACAGGCCTCTGGCCACCCTCGACATCCCTGCTGGTTTCGGAGCAGCACCGCCACCGCCTGTGTCTGGACCCTGAGACAGGGAGGCCCTGGGCTGGGGACCCTCAGCTCTGCACTGCACCCCTTAACCAGCAACGCCTCTGCCCTGACCCCGAAGCCTGTCAAGGTAGTGAGAAGGGGCAGAGGCCAACAGGAAGGAACAGGCCTGGAATGGCATAAGGGGGTGGGAAGCTGGGCCACAAGTTCATTCTAGTGGACAGGAGTGAGCCAACCTGCTAGCCCTCCTGCTTGCCTCTGGGGCCTGCTGGATTCGACGCTGGGGTAAGGTCTAAGCAGCAGCTGGAAAAAGGGAGCCTGGCAGGGCTTCAGGACATGTTTGCAGAGGTCAAGTCCACAGTCTAAGGCAGGGAAGGAGGTGGGGTCAATACACTGACCTACAGTTTCTTTCCCAGACTCATGCCAGTGGAACCCTTGGGGACCCTGGAGCCCCTGCCAGGTGCCCTGCAGTGGAGGCTTCCAAATGCGCTGGAGAGAGGCAGGGGGCCTCCCTGGAGGAGCCTGCCGTGGGCCATGGGCTCAGACCCAGAGCTGCAATATGGGGCCCTGCCCAGGTAATGCCATCTCAGCATCCAAAGGGTTGCCAGGACTGCATTCAGAAATAGCACTGCACAGGGTTGGTGCCTCTGTCCTGGAGTTGGACAGGACAAGTGGGGCCACTGCCCTGGATGCCAAGAGTGTCCCCAACACAGATTCCTACCTTTTGGGCCCCAGGAAAAAGCTGTGAGGCTAAGGACACTGTGCCCACCCTTGAATGTGCCAATCAATGCCCTCGAAGCTGCATGGACCTCTGGGAGCGTGTGCAATGTCTGCAGGGACCCTGCAGTCCAGGTAGCCAGCTGTGCTCAGCCTGGCTTGGGAATTCTGGGGATGCCTGGTTCCCTTTCACTACCTCCTGCTTCCAGAAAGTGTGAGACCTGGGTCGAGGATCGAGTGGGCTGTGGGGTGGGGGGTAAGATCAGACTGCCAGGTCATCATAGAGTACAAAAGTGGGTCCTTACTTGTAGTAACCAGCTCTGAGTCCTGCACAAAGGCTTTATCAAGCCCTGCTTTTATGAGGAGGCTCACAGGTGCTATAAGGGTGACAGGATGGTGATCACGTACACAGGGCAGGCTAGAGTAGTGTCTCCTGTGCAGCAGTGGGAGAGATTGTGCAGACCCACATTTGCACCAGGTGTGGCTGCTGGAGGGACCCACCATGTAAGCCTTGCCTGAACACCAAATCTTCTTTGTCCTCCCCACTTCTACCTTTAGGCTGCCGCTGTCCTCCTGGCCAGCTGGTGCAGGATGGGCACTGTGTGCCCATCTCCTCTTGCCGCTGTGGCCTTCCCAGTGCCAATGCCTCTTGGGAGCTGGCCCCAGCCCAGGTGGTGCAACTGGACTGCCACAACTGGTGAGCTGCCATAGTGATGCCCTGGCGTAGGAGATGTGGGGCAGGTCAGGGCTGTGGACCCTGCAGAGGAGTGAGGTTTTGTTCCCCCTGCTTTGTCCCTTGTCTATAGCACCTGCATCAATGGGTCTTTAGTGTGCCCACACCTTGAGTGTCCAACCTTGGGCCCTTGGTCAGCCTGGAGCAAGTGCTCAGTTGCCTGTGGTGGGGGCACCATGGACCGTCATCGGAGCTGCAAGGAACATCCTCAGGGGGCACTATGCCAGGCCCAAGACATGAAACAACAGCAAGATTGTAACCTGCAGCCCTGCCCTGGTGAGCACCCTGGGCCCAGGGGCCTGCCATCCCTCCCTCCGTCCCTCCATCACTGCTGGATCCGGGCCCTGACCTACCTGAGTGGAGGCGGAGGTTGGGAAGTCCCATCAGCCTCATCCTGGGACACTCCCACTTCCCCACAGAGTGCCCCTCAGGCCAGGTGTTCAGTGCCTGTGCTGCATCATGCCCAAGCCTCTGCTCACACCTGCAGCCTGGCACCATCTGTACGCAGGAACCCTGCCAACCGGGCTGTGGCTGCCCCAGGGGACAGGTGGGTACGGCTGCTGGGTCCTGACTCCTGCCTGGGGAAGCGGGCAGGTTGGGAGGTAAGAGGCAGTGTCCACATTCAAGCAAGCCTGCCCTCCTCAGCTGCTGCACAATGGCACGTGCGTGCCCCCTGCTGCCTGTCCCTGCACTCAGCTCTTGCTGCCCTGGGGCCTCACCCTGACTCTTGAAGAGCAGGCTCGGGAGCTGCCTCCGGGGGCTGTGCTCACCAGAAACTGCACCCGCTGGTGAGCCCAGAGACTTGGAGTGGGGAGCCGGGTGAGGACGGGGTTGCTGAGAGGGCGGAGGGGAGGATTGTGCAAAAGGCTCTGAGCTGTGCTTCTGTCCTCCCAGTACCTGCCAAGATGGAGCCTTCAGCTGCTCCCTCATCGACTGTCAGGGTGAGATGTGGCTGTCCATGCCCCTCAACGCCAAGGCTGGCCGGCCTGAGCAGGGGTGAAGCTAAGCTAGCTCCTCAGGAAGCCCCTTCCCTCTCTGTCCACACTGCCCCCTCCCTGCCCTGAGGCCCAGCAGTCCCTGCCCAGGACTCCTAGGCACTGTCACACCGCCCCACCTGTAGGGTGTTCACCAAGAACATGTGCACACTGAGCCAGGGCCACTGGTGAGGCCAGGTTCTCTGTGGAAGGTTCTGTCCTGCTGTTGAGGACATTGAGGCCCAGAGCGGTAAGCAAAACAATCCACAGATCTCGATGGATTCAGAGGAAGACACGGCCAGCCCCAGGCACTCCCAGCCTGGCTGGCAAGAGGGGGCCACCACCAGAACAGGTAGAGACAGGAGATCACGCCTGGGGCACTGACAAGCAGGCAGTGTCACAGCAGGTGAACTTGGTGCCAGAACACAGAGGTCAGGGTGGCAGGATGGCCAGGGGGTGAGAACTGGCCTGGGCCCAGCTATTTGGGTGGGTGGGTGGGTGCAGGTGGCTAGAGCTGAGGAGAAGCACTTAGGAAGAAGAGGGGTCTGAGGGCTGCCCAGCAGGGCAGGGGATTGAGGCTGGGCCCAGGGCTGACCAGAGAGTGGGTGGATGGTCTTCTCTACAGAGTGCCCCCCTGGGGAAATGTGGCAGCACGTGGGTCCTGAAGAGCTGGGTCCCTGTGAGTGGACATGCCAGGAGACAAACACCACAGCAGCTCAGGGCAACTGCAGTGCTGTCCAGACCCCGGGATGCATATGCCAGGAAGGGTACTTCCGTAGCCAGGCGGGCCCCTGCGTCCCCGCAGACCAGTGTGAATGCTGGCACCACGGGCATCTCCACCTGGTAAGACGTGTCCCCCTGCCTGACCCCAGACCGCCCCACCTGCTGAGTATCTGTAACTTCCCTGGCTGCCCTTACTCCCAGGACCTACAGCAGTGGAGCCAGGCTTGGCCATCTCAAGGGACAGAATCTAGCCCTGGGTGGGACCCCTGCTCTGGCCCCTAGGGCTTGTCACTTACCTGAGACTCATCACCCGACTCCAGTCCTAGACCACTGTCCTGGCTGGGTGCTCCCAGGCTGAGTTCAGGCCCAGGATGTTACCATGGAAAACTGGGAGAGACCAAGAGGTGACTTTTCCCCACCCCCCACTCCCAGCTTGGATCTGAATGGCAGGAGGACTGTGAGAGCTGCCGATGCCTCCGCGGGAGGAGCGTCTGCACCCAGCACTGCCCCCTCCTCAACTGTGCTCAGGTACCCCCTGGGCTCTGCAACGCTTCCAGGTGGCTCCTAGGCTCTTCAGGGGTCCTCATCTATGACTGATCTTAGGGTTCTACATAGGCTGTGTGGGGTGTGGGTGATGGGGCCATCCTTCTGACTCACGCAAGGGCCACTCTGCAGGACGAGGTGACTGTGCAGGAGCCAGGGAGCTGCTGTCCCACTTGCCGCAGGGAGACCCTTGGTACGTAGGACCTGGGTATCGGTCCCCAAAGATGCAGCCCCTTAGCCCTCAACCACTTCTGCATCTCCTTTCTCCCCAACTGCCCCTACACCCCAACTTTTTAGCCTGGTGTGTGCCCACCTTGCCCAGGCTGCTGATATAGGGATGAGAGGATGAAGTTCTATAGGGCTGCATCACAGCAGCTGGCCACCCCCACCCCACAGAGTCCCAGGCCCTGTCCCCCACACACCCCCTTCCCAGGATCCCCTTAGTCCTAGCCTCCCCCTCTGCCCTGCTTCCACCTTCTGCCACTTTTACGTGACCCTTCCACACACAGAGGCACAGTCAGCCTCCTGCCGGCATCTCACTGAGCTTCGTAACCTCACCAAGGGCCCCTGCCATCTGGACCAGGTAGAAGTGAGCTACTGCAGTGGGCACTGCCCATCTAGCACCAACGTCATGCCTGAGGTGAGCCAGAGGGTGCCTACAGGCCCGGAGTTCAGGTCAGATGGTGCCCCTGGGGTCCTGTCACCAGGACTTCTGCCCTGAGACCATTTCCTCATGCCTCTGACCACCTGAACGACAAAGGTGCTTTCCAACCTGGTCCCCAAAGATGCGGCCCCTCAGCCGTCAACCACTTCTGCACCTCCTAGAGATGCTTTCCCAAATCTCTTTTGGAATTTTAAAAATGTAGTGAAGAAAGTAATTGGGAGATATAATCAAATAATCTTTGTAGTTTTGTAACATGGTATTATGTGAATGTATTACCTGTCTCAAAGGAGAAGAATAAGGCTGGGGATGTGGCTCAGTGGTAGTGCACTTGTCTAGCATGTGCAAGGCCCTGGGTTTGAGCCCGAATACCCCCCCCACACACACACACACACAGAATTATAACTAGTTTACTTGTAAAAAGATCACTATAGCGTTGAAGGGCAAGAAGGGGCCTGTTCTGGAAAGAGAGCTCACTTTATACTGGATCAGAATTGCAGTTAGGGTTTAATTAGGGTTTCAATATTATCAGCCCATCTATCCAACCAGACCCTAAGCCCCTTGCGGGGGGGGGGGGGCCGGGTGGCTGATGTCTTTCCCTGCT
>NW_026000164.1:3494759-3524499 GCF_001458135.2 Marmota marmota marmota | reverse complement strand
CGGGGCGGGCTCTGGGTGGGCCTGATGCGGGTGGGGCTCCCGGAGAGGCGGGGCCAGGGACACGTACAGTTAGTTCCTAGACACTTCCATCTTCCTTAAGTTCTTACAATGCCATCTTGTCCCCTTCTCAGGATTCTCTTTATTTCTCCGATCATACATAAACTTGGGTGTTTGGAGTAACTCATACCTGGTTCAAGCTCCTCTGTAACTCTGTAGAGCCCCCAACGACCTCAGCTTATTTAACCGATTTATGAGACCATGAGTGTGAAGTACCTGGTATATAACTGAGGTCACAGTGTGGCAGATGAGGGAGACACAGACGGAAGGGTGCCGATGCCTCCTGGGTTGCACACAGTGGAAGAGCAGATGCCAGCTTCTGCTGCCCTGCTTTCAATCCCCTTCCCTCTCTTGCTAGCCTATCTCTCCTCTTCTTGTCCTCCAGCAGGTGATTTCTCAAAGCGCTGACAGGTTCCACCAGATGCGTCCACTGCTGTCCCTCTTATGACATTTGGACTCAGAGGCACTGATCATCTCCTCCCATGCCCATCCATCCCCCATCCTCCCAAATAAAATCACACTGGCAGCAAGTCCATGTGTAGAGTCTCCATCCAGGAACTGGTAGGAAGGCCGTGGAAGGGTGGCTCTGAGCCCTGCCTAGCCCTGCACAAAGACTTGGTCTTCTGAGGACCTCTGTGAATCTGTCATGGATTCACCATGGCATTCATGGTGACTGGTGAACCTGGGAAAGACACTTTCCATAACAGGGCTTTGGTGTCCTCCTCTATAGCAGGATAAGGCTGAATATAATCTGAAGACCTCTCCCATTAGGAGTCTACAGTGCGCCAGGTCATATCCCTCCACTGAATGTGATTTCAGCTGCAGCACATTACAGAATTCCATGGAAGCTCAGGAACAAATTTGCTTCTCCTCCTCCTTTTTATGTCTCTCCCTCTCCCTGCGCCCCCACCCCCGTCTCTGTCTTTTGTTGTTGTTGTTTGGTTGGTTGGTTGGTTGGTACCAGGGATTGAACCTAGGGGGCTTAACCACTGAGTTACATCCCCATCCCTTTTTATTTTTTATTTTGAGATAGACTTTTGCTAAGGCACTTAGGGGCTCACTAGGTTGCTAAGGCTGGCTTTGAACTTTGGCTTTGAACTTTCAATCCTCCTGCCTCACCCTCCCAAGCACTGGGATTATAGGCAGGTGCCACCATGCCAGGTCTCAGTGAAGTTTTGATTCACATTTCCTAAATGACCAATGATGTTGAGCATTTTTTTTTTCATGAGCTGTTTTCTGATATCCTCTTTTCAAGCTTCTTTTTCTTTCTGCCCTGGGCTTTTCTGACACACAGACTGCACAAGAGTAGCCAGGAAGGAATACAAGAGCAGCGATGGGATGTAGTTCATGTCTCTGGGGTGACACTCAACCACTCAGGATGAGAGCTGCAGATAAATGCACCCCCTCCCATTCCTCAGAGAGTCATGGTGAGCATCCTGTACAATTCTGAGAAGTGCAACCAAGCCCCCAGTGCTCATACCACTGATCTCTCTCTCTCTCTCTCTCTCTCTCTCTCTCTCTCTCTCTGGGGTTTACTGGGGATTGAACCCACACCCTTGCACATGCTAGGTAAGCACTCTGCCACTGAGCTACACTCCAAGTCACCACAGGGTGATCTCTAAAATGCACCTTTGTGTCAGTTCTTCCTCTTCCCTGCTTCCTTTCCCAAGTCCCTGTGAGATCCCTTTCTAGGACCAAGTTCTTGTCTCAGGCTCCACTTCCAGGACGGAAAGGGTGGGAGCCAGGCCAACCACTTCTGCTCTGGGACTTGGTGATGCTGAATCATAGTCCTCAGACACCCTGCAGGCCAGAGTCCCATCCAGTTAAAGCTATTGGCAAAGGAGAGAGGACCTAAGATAGTTGGAAAGTAAGAGTCTCTAGTTAATAGACATGGGACACAGGAAGGGGGACTCTTGGGTAAGTGAACATTGGGACTTGAATTGTACACAAGGCTATACATGGGGTCAGTCATACAAGTTGGTGGGATTCCTGAAAGGGCTACCACTAGGCGTATCCAATTTCCATATGTTTCCTAGAAACCATTACTTCCTGCAAAGCCTTCCCCCCTCCTTTTTCTCTGCACATCCAGCTCCTATCTGGTCACCTACACCCCTCGTTTATCTTCATCATGCTCCTCCAGCGTCTGAGTCCTCCCATTTTCTAAATCTATCAGTCCCTGCTTAGCTCCTCTTTCTTTCTTGACCAGTAGGGATGAACACCTTCAATTCCTTCATAGCTTATATCCTTCTCACAATCCCTAGAATTTCCAAGTCCTTAGCCAGTATCTCTCCTATATCTCCAGTATCTCTCCTGTACCTGATGTAATGCAGTAAACCATCATCCTCCCCCTCCGGGGAATTCAGTGGTCCACCTTAAGTCAGCCATGGCAGTCAGTGGTGACCCTCCCACATATCTGGGTGCACCAGAATCAACCATGGCAGAAATGGTGACAGATCCCTATCATAAAACAAGAGAGCAATGTGCATGGGCATCCCCTCAAAAGCACTGTTTCTGTGGTTGTTCAGGTAACTGTTGCTGTGTAACAAATCCCCACAAATGTAAATAATCTCCATTAATTTTCTTATAGGTTTGTAGAACAAGAGCCTTACATAGCTGAGTCAGATTCTCTGCTTAGGATTCACAAACCCAAAATCAAATTTGGTGACACATTAGGCTCTTACTTGGAGGCTCTAGGGAATAATCTATTTCTAAACTCACTCAGGATGTTGAATTCAGTTCCTGGTAGCTGTGGGACTGAGGTCACCCCTTCCTTCTGACTGTCATCTCATCTCTCAGTATTCCTTCTTGAAGCCAGCAAGAGCACCTTGCATCTCTCTCTCTGGCCTCAAATCTCTCTGACTCCATTTTTGCCCCATATGGAGAAAAATCTACTTTTTATAGGGCTTTTATGATTATGTTAGGTCCACCTGCCTAAGCCAGGAACCCCCATTCTAAGGCCAACAGTGCCATATCACACAACCATGGAAGTAATCTCATCAGATCCACAGGTCCTGGAGATCAGGGTGGGGTTCTCTGAGAGCCATTTGAGAAGGTCTTCTGCCATGGAAGTTTTTCATAGCCGTCAACAGTCCCAGTTTGGCTTCAAAGACCCTACTTCCCACCTGGTGGCAATAGCCAACCATTGATAATTACTGATTCTTGATCACATATAATTTTCCATGGGGAAGGACCATCAGAAATGTGGAAAGAAAATGTGCCAAAGGACTGACATCCCTAAGTCAAGCAACTTTTATAATTTGATTACCTACCTGATATCTGTCCTCCTGGACAGGTGACACTAACATATATTTGCGTATCCAACTGTCAACTAGAACATCCACCTGGATATCACTTAGGTCCCAAATCCATCATGTCCAAAAGAGCACTTCTCACTTTCCCACCACTCCACCCACCTCCAAGTGCTCTCCTTGTTTTATTCACCCCAAAGTCCCATCCCACTCTATAGACCCAAAGAAAGCAAGTGGCCTGAAGCTACACTACTGAGCCAAGTACTGGGGACAACAATCAATGCTCCAAGAGACCAAGTCCACCATGTTCCATGTCCCCACTGAGTTCTTTGTTCTTTAAAAGAGCTAACCCCTTGCTTGTTTCATAACATCACATCTCATCACCCACTTGCCTGTGAAACCCCCATTCTGAGCCAGCATCCCCACATCCTCCCTCCCAGCCCACACTGTGCTCTCTGGCTCCTGGTTTGTCTATAGTAGAGGCTGCCCGACTGTCAACATCTTTGGAAGTTTCTTCCACCACCGTTTCATGACTAACACTAGGATCCTATTCCTTGAAGCCTCCACCTTACCAGGAAGCTAATATTTCTTTCACATCCCACCTCAGAGCCAGGAAGAGAGACACTTGACTTCTGTGATGTTCACGTTGTTTCTCCTGGGCCAGTTCCGGCTCTTCTTCCTGCAAGAGATCTCTTCCTGTGTTGCCTGTGTGGCTACAACACTCTATACTGCTCCCCACTGTCCCACTGGGCACTCCTCACCATTACAGAAGAATTCTATAGAATGGTTCAGTCCTCCTTTCCACCCATGCTCAGTGTTTGAATGAACATGTGAAAAATCAAAATTCTGATCTCACTGGACACAGGGGTGCTCACTTGGAATCCCAGGTACCTGGGGGGCTCAGGCCAATGCATTGCAAATTTGAGGTCACCTGGGCACTTGGAGAGAATCTATCTCAAAAACAAAAACAAAAACTGACCTTATACTCTTTGCCTCCTCACCTACAATGTCCTTCTCCTTGGCTCCACCCTGGGAATCCACTCCCACACCTAGACCTCATCTTTAAAAACTTTCAGATATTTACTTACCAGTCATGATTTCCTATCATTCCAGTTTACTTGCTCTAGTAGTTTACTGCTATCATTTTTGCTGTTTTTGTAATTTCAAATTCACTGACTTTATAACATTTACTTTTTATTTGTTTCTTCCTCGCCTCTCTCATGACTCAGCTTGGATTCACAGTCTACGTAGTGCCAAATGCAAATTATACGTACTTGAGGAGTTTTTAAAAATGCCAATACTTGGTCCCCATCTTAGACCTATTAAATCAGGATTTGAGAGCTCCATGGGTAGTTCTAATGTGCAGCTGCAATTGAGAATCACTTTTCTATCATTATGATGCGAATATCATTAATTCCCTTGCTTTTTTCTCCCCTCATTTCCACCCACCTGCAATATTACAATCTAGAGTTAACTCAAACATCTGTCCCAGTTTTGGCTTCAAAACAGAATTTTGCAGCTAGGTTGTTTCTATCTTAAATTTGTGACCATAAATCTCAACTCTGGTTGAAATTGAACTTGGCCGTCTTTTATGTCTCCCCAGTAAGTTCTATTTCCCCTTCTCCAAGATGAATATGCATACCTCTCTTCTTTCCCTGGCTTCATTTTCATGAGATGACCTTGTCTCAAAGAGATGTCATCAGTTGAGAATTTTCTCAGGGAATCTACTTAAGTAAACCTATATCTACTCTGTCTTCTCCTTCTTCCCTCCACATAAGCTAGAAGTATTCCTGACCCAGTCAGGGATCCTCATGAAAAACAGGACCCCTTAGCACTAAGGGATGAATATTTTTCAGAGGAAATAAGACAGTGTAAGGCTCTAAGGCTCTAAGGCTCTCGATCTTAGAGGGTTAACAGCCATATCAAGAAATCAAGAGTTAAAAGGTGAACCCATCTTCCAGGCTGTGGGAATGAAATAACACGCCAGGAGATGGGAGGCTGGGAAATCTGCTCTGCTGAGATTATGTGGTCAGCAGAAGCCAGACAAAGTGGGGTCTGCACTATTTGGAAAATAATGATATTAGAGACTTTCCCAGATGATAAGAGTAATTCCAGGTGGTGAGAGGCAAATGCACACACAGCATACTCACTGAAGTAACCCACAGTTACCTTTACCTTATTAGCATAGCAGAATGTGCACCCCATGGTGGACACTTAACACACAAGAAGACACATGATGAGGCAGAGCGCAGGCACATCTGAAGTCCCACTTCTTCGTGTGCTGACTTCCAAAGATGCAGTTCCTGCCTACTCCAGGGATGCCACAAAACCTACTCTGCTTCATTCTTTGCTTGAGCCAGTGCTGTTACTCCCTTCTGGCTCAAGCAGAAGGTCCTAACTAAAACCTTTCTGTGCTGAGGTTCTTCCTAGGTCCAGCGCTCATTTCTACAACTTGGACCCAAGAACTCAAGTTTGGTAACATTCGCAGCCTAGAAAGAGCCCTTTGTACTCTGTCCCCAGCCCTTCTTTTCTTCCTAAGAGCTTGGGTCATAGCATCATCCATCTTTGTTAAACCATCAGTTTCTTCCCATCACACAAGGCATGATCTTATGTCTCCCACCTTAGACCTCCTGTTTTGACCCCACATTTCCCTCTAGATACTGTCCTTTTTTCTTGGAACAATGGAAACCTTTCATGGAAATTTTTGTTGAATTATTTATCTACCCTAGATATCTCAACTGCCTTATCTCCAATACTTTAATCCCAAAAGGACTTTTTATTTATTTATTTTTTTTTAATTTTTTATTGTTGGTTGTTCAAAACATTACATAGTTCTTGATATATCATATTTCACACTTTGATTCAAGTGGGTTATGAACTAAGGACTTTTTAAATAAGAATATCAGAATAGCTCATGGGCAGAATATAGCTCTCCAAGGTGGGGACGTAGCTGACCGGGGAGCCCGAGACTGGAAGGCCACCTGGAACCCAGAGTTCCTCACTGTCTGCTTTCTCATCCACTTCACTTGTGTCTGTCTCATTCTTCTTCCTCATTAGCACAGACCCCTCTATCTCTGAGTGCACCTCGAGGAAAGTGGCTGCTCACAGCACACAGCTCTACCCACAAGGAAGGATGGCCTCTCTCTTGCATTCCTAGAGAATGTGTTCTTATTGGCCCTGCTGAATTTAGCTCTATTCAACCTTGACCAGGAGAGCAGAGTCATATAATAGAAAATAGTCACTCAGGACCTACCCAGGACTGATCATCAGAATATTTTATAATTAGTATGGCAATATATAAAATATTTACAATATAAACTATATTTGCTTTATTTTTATTTAAAGCTTTGAATTGGGACTCAAAAGAAATACTTGTATGTATATATATATACACATATAAAACATAAGCATAAAACATATGTATAAAACATAAGCATATAATTTAGTGAATAATAATTGTAAAACAATCATCCAGGTCTGGAAATAGCAAACTTCTCACACCAGAAACCTTGCATATCTCTTCCCAACCACATCTGCTTCCTTCTGTCCTAAAGTTAATTTGACAGAGACATTTATAATACAGAAATCCCCCTTTATCCAGTTTTACTTTCCACCATTTAGGCTATCTGTGGTCAACTAGAGTCCACAAATATTAAATGGAAAATTCAAAAAATAAACAAAATTTTCAAAAATATTTTTAGATGTACATGGACACAATACCTTTATTTTATCTATTTATTTTTATATGATGGTAAGGATCAAACCCAATGCCTCACAAGTGCCAGGCAAGTACTCTACCACTGAGCCACTCCAGCCCCCAGGAATAAACAATTTATAAGTTTTGTATTGTGTTCCTCTCTGAGTAGTGTGATGACATCTTGCACATCTTGAACTCAGGGGCACTCAATCACTGAGCCACATCCCCAGCCCAGTTTTGTACTTTATCAGAGACAGGTCTCAATGAGTTGCTTAGCAATTCACCATTGCTGAGGCTGGCTTTGAACTCACTATCCTCCTGTCTCTGCCTCCCAAGCTGCTGGGATTACAGTTTATTATTTGTTATTATTGTTAATCTCTTACTATGCCTAATTTAAAAATGAACTTCATTACAGGTATGTATGTATAGGAGACAACACAGTATATGTAGGGTTTGGTATTGTCCACAGATTCAGGCACCAACTGGGGGGGTCTGAGACCATATTCCTTATGGATAAGGGGAGCTACTATAATCACTTACATACATATGACATTTGGAGGACTTCAACATGTATATCGGGAGGAGGGATACAATTCCATTCATAGCACTTCCTTTACCTGGCTAATGCCTACCTCTTATTTTAATTCCGTTCAGGTACATTTTTCCAGGGAATCCTAGACAAATTCTCCCATATCCCCCTTACCACCTCACTCCAAGATAACAAATTATGCCTTCTTACCCCTTTCATGGCACTTGTAATTCTTGACTGAATTCCTGTAGGGCATGACGTAACATGGGGCATGTTGCACCAGAAAAGAGGAAACTTAACTTGCTGGCTGCTACCCGCTTCCCAGTCCTGGGGCCACATGTGGCTAAGAGAGCACCTAGCAATTAGCCAGAAGGTATTGCCATGGATAGGCTCAGAACCCTTCTGCCCTCATGAACACTCCTGTCTCCCATTACTGCCTGTAGGATGGGTGTAGATGTAAATTCTCCCCATCCTGTTGACCTTTACCCTGATTGGCTCCTGTACATTATATTAGCTATGTGTGTTTTCTCATTAAAGGAGATCCTGCTTTGACTGTTCTCCCTGGCGTGTCTGATTGTCCTCCGGGAGGGAGGGCTGGGTATGGGTGCCAGTCGACCTTTACCTTTCTTGGTTCCTCCTGGTCCGGGCGTGCTCCCCCAATTTCTCCCGCAGGTCAGGAGGGAACAGGGGGCTAAAAACTCCGACAAATTCCTAGAGGGTCAGGACTGTGTTTCACTCTAGGAAACCTATGACAGTGCCTTTCTCGTGGCAGACTGTCAATGATGCTTTTGAAAACCTATGAAATTTGCCAGATTATATTGTTATATTGTATGCATGTACGAATATGTAAGAAAATTAAAAACAAAAATGTATGTAAGGAAAAGTATTGTCCTCCTGGTTAAATAAAGCCTGGAATCTTCAAAGCTGACGTTGGCACAGACCAATCAGGGCGCTGTGCCCTTACGGCGTGGTCCAGACGGCTCCTGGGCCGTTGCCTAGTAACCATCGCCCAGGGAGGTGAGAAGCGCAAAGAGCGACCACCCGGAGTCCAATCAGGACCCTGCCTTACGGGAGCCAATAGAAGCCTCGACAGTCGCTCACCCACGCCGGACTACACTTCCCGTGATGCCCCGCCGCCTCGGTCAGGCGGCTGCCGTAAAGCTGTTCGTTCGCACGACGCTGGTCCCAGCTCAGCGCCTCTCCGCACTCCTCTGGCGCTACAGCCCCCAACGTGCCAGAGCAAAGTTCTCGACCGCGCTCCCTCCGCGGCAGGGCGTCCTCCCCCTCCGGCAGCCGGGGTCCCCAAGTGGGTCGTGGCGGCATCATCCTCAGGCCGGGCCGCGGGGGGAGGGGGCGGCCTGGAGGCAGTGGCGGGGTCAGCACGGTCCGCGCCGGCGGGGCCATGGAGCCCAGGGAGTCGGGGAAGGTAGGACTGGAAGGGCCCGGGGGCGCCCACTCCCTTCCCGCGGACCCCTGCCTAGGCTCTGTCTGAGCGGGACAGTACGGGAGAAGTGCCGGCAGCTGAGCCAGCCCTGCAGGGAAGGGCTTGCCCTCCCGCGGTTCCTCCGCACTTCGGCGGCCGCCTCTGGGATAGACGCCACCCCTCGGGTTCTCGCACCTTCCCGCTCCCTTGCTAGCGCCTGGCCGGCCGCCCTCCGGCCAAGTGACCGCTCTGCTGGCGCCGGCTGGGGGGACCGGCCCAGTGCAGTGCTGGGAAAGTGCTACGTGTCTCCGTTCACCGTCGCTGCGGTCTGGAGGGGGCCCAGCTGGTTTTAAGGCTTTGAGGCTGGTTAAGACGCCAGTGGGAGCCAAAGGGTGGGGATCGAGAGGCGGGGTGAGAGCCGGCCCTGCCTACATCCTGCTTCCCCAGAAAGAGCTGAAAAGCGGGGGTGGGGGGGCATCTGGCATGTTTCTTGCCCACTTCTCTCTAGATTATCAACTTCGTGGAGCATCTGGGCTTTGCTTAGAAGCATATTCCACAAACTTGTTTGAGGCTTTGGGCAAGAGGATCTTTGAGTTGGAAGAGGTGGGAGAAAGTGCTTGGAAACAGTTAAGGGTTGCTAGAGCTCCGAGGCAGTGTCAGCCTCAGCGTCAAAGAACCCCGTGATTGTAGGCACATTAACTTTGAGACAGTGGCAGCTTCTGGGATTAAGATCTTTCTGGATGTTCTTTGCAGCCAATTCCTTTTTTGGAGCGGGAAGCTCAGGCATGCCAGGCAAGTGCTCTACCATTGAGATTTGTCCCCAGTTCTTGAGGATTGTATTTTTATGGCACAGGGAATTCTCTCAGCAAACATTTTCAAGTGTTTATTGAGTCTCTTTCTTGAAAGGAAAAAAAAAAGTGTCCATTTAATAAAGACTTTGTTCATTGAGTAAGATGCCTGAAGGAGCCCTCCAGAAATACTTACCTTAGGAATTCGAACACACCCCAGAAAGAAGGAATAGGAGGATATCCAGGAAAAAAAAAGATTCCTGGAAAGACTGGAAAGTCTTTGCAAATCTAGCACCTGGCTGGCTAGGCGCTGGAAGACTTGCAAAAACACTCCTTGCTTAAGCACCTCTTCCATCTTCCTTCCCTCCACAAGCTACAATGATGCTTTTTTCACACTGAGCCACATACACAGTCTCCAGGCCAAGACAATAAAGTCAATAGGACCTAAAGAAAGATTGGGGGCTGGGGGTGTGGCTCAAGCAGTAACGCGCTCGCCTGGCATGCGTGCATCCCGGGTTCGATCCTCAGCACCACATACCAACAAAGATGTTGTGTCCGCCGAAAATTAAACAATAAAAATAAATAAAAATTATTTAAAAAAAAAAAAAAAGAAAGAAAGAAAGATTGGAAGGAACTATGTGCCAGCATTTTGTTAAGCACTTTGGGGAATACAAAAAAAGGAAAAGGAAATGCCCTTACCCTTAGATAATATCCCCAGATTAGTTTAGATTGAACCTGAATTTAGATGAGGAGGGGCAAAATTTAAGGGAAAGAGGGTAAAAAAAATAATAATAACTTGACAAGCAGGGCAAGCCTGTAGTCCCTGCATTCAGGAAGCTCAGGCCAGCCTGAATGACACAGTGAGACTCCTGAGACTCTAGGGGAAAAAAAAAGTAAGAAAGAAAAAGGCATTAAAATTGGAATTAGTGAATTGAGTTGATTTAAACTGTTCCAGTCAATGGTAGGCTTTAGCCTTTAACAGGAAGAGAAGAATACAAATATTTTGGGAAATGGAGTAGGAATTGATGTCCTTCTGGGATCCAACCACTAATTTCACCCTTGATTCTAATCCTCTGTCTCCATCCTGGGAATTGATGATACCTAGAACCTTCTGCATGCTAAGCAAGCACTCTACCAATAAGCTACACCCCAGCTCTTTTTACTTATTTTGAACTCACCAAGTTGCCCAGGCTGACCTTGAACTTGCAATCCTCCTTCCTCAGCCTCTGGAGTAGCTTCGATTACAGGTGTGACTATCATACCCCGCTACTCTTGATTCTAATCTTTGATTGCAGAGTATCTCAAAAATATGCTCACCCTTCCTAAGTATATTTGTTTTCTACCCTAATAAATAAGAATATTATCCAAAAATGAAATAAATTGATTGTAAAACCAACTGGCAATGTGAGATGTGCTACAAATGAATGACAAGGCAATGGCCTGGGTAGACTGTGGTTTTGGGGGACTCAAAGTTGGTAGCTAGGGGTTCTCTTGAGGTGGCAACTTGGTCAATTATTAGAATCTTCTATAGATGCTATTTTGTGACATTGGTTAACTGAAAGCAATCTTGGGCCATTGGATGGCAGTAGGATATCTTACTGTTGGTGGAATGATGGATAGAGGGCACCCAGCACTTTTGTCCCACTGAGCCACATCCCTACATCCCCAGCCCTATTTTGTATTTTATTTAGAGACAGCATCTCACTTGAGTTGCTTAGTGTCTCGTTTTTGCTCAGGCTGGCTTTGAACTCGCAATCCTCCTGCATCAGCCTCCTGAGCTGCTGGGATTACAGGCATGTGCTGCTGCACCTGGCTCTTTAAAAAAAAAAAAAAGTTCTGCTCTCGTACTTATAGGGTAGTTGTCTGTCACTGCCTGATGGATTTTAATCTCTCTTCATATCTTTGGTTCATCTCACAGCAAGCACATAGAAACACTGAAATAAGCCAGGCATGGTGGTGCACGCCTATAATCCTAGCAGTTTGGGAAACTGAGGCAGGAGGATTGCAAATTCAAAGCCAGCCTCCAAATCTTAGTGAGATCCTGTTTCAAAATTTAAAATGCAAAGGGCTGGGGGTGTAGCTCAGTGGTAAGTGCCCTTGAATTCAATTCGTGATACAAAAACACAAACAAACAAAAACCACTTAAATAATGGATATATGTTGACTGAAAAAATGAATTAAGTGCCCATGAAATTCTTTATAATGTGGTATCAGAGAAAGGGGTGGTGCTGGTGAAGGAAGTTATAAAATAAGCCAATCAGCATTGGTTTCCTGAGTGCCACCTACTAAAAAGGGAAATAAAGCATTCCCAGCTCTAGGGAAGGAGCAATGGCTGGGGCCAGGTGATGAAATCCCTCATGAAAGATGGAATTGAATAGAACCCTGATGGGCAGGTTAGCTCTAAGTAGAGGGAGGAAATGGTCAATCATGGGATCTAAAGATGGGTAGGTGAAGAGGAAAGGTGCATGGTAGGTTGAATGATTACAATGGTACTAATCTGGCTGGAAGGAAGACTCCTGGTGGGGAAGCCCTGAGATACAGATTGAGGCTCTTTGGTACCAAGCTGAGAAGCGAGAGCTTCATCCTGTAGATGGTAGGAATCACTAAAATAGAATTTCCAAAGCTACTTCTTACCCTCTATAGATAAGGAATTCCTTTTATTTAAGCAGATTTGTTTCCTTTACATTGCCAATCATCCAGAAACAGAAGGCTCTTGCCATAATGTTTAAAAGAGGGGTGCCAGGTTTTAGTGTGGTCACTTTTGCTGGGAGTACACCTCTTTATCATCCGGACAGTCCAAGCCACACTCCTGGTTGTGCAGCTAAGGTGATGGGGCTCACTGGCCCTCATTATGCTTACCCCTTAGCCCTGGGGGAAAGGTGTGAATAGGGAGCCCTGCTTGTCCTTGGTCACAGGCATTTTATTTTATTTTTATTTTTTAAATTTAATTTAATTTAATTTTTTATTAGTTACACATGACAGTACAATGATCTTGACATTTCATACATTTGAATCAAATGGGGTATAATTTCTCAATTTTCTGATTGTGCAAGTTGCAGAATCACATTGGTCATACAGTCACATATATACATACAGCAATAATAATGTCTATTTTATTCTGCTGCCCTTCCTCTCCCCTCCCCTCCCCTCCCCTCCCCTCCCATGGTCACAGGCATTTTAACCTACTCCAGTAGGAGCAGGGAGGCCTCCGGTCCTGGTGTGCAGCCGGCTTCCTGGGTTATGCCTTCCACATAATCTTGGGGTCCCCTCCTTGGCCCTCCTCCACTGTTTTCATGTTCAAGGCCCTGTTCCTGTGTACCTCCTTTGAATGCAGGCTATTCTGCAGTAGCTTTTGGAAATCGAATCATATTTTACTTTGGAAGACTCTCTCCACACAAGTAGTTATTTAAAGCATACATTTTACAGTACAATTCCATGTCTGTTTTTAAACATATTCATAGACAAAATAATACTGAATGTTTTTTTTTTTTTAATTTTTTATTGTGGGTTGTTAATACTGAATGTTAAAAGTAATTCTATTTCAGTGATGGGAATATGGGGATCTTAAAATGTGTTTTTCTGGGGCTGGGGACATAGCTCAGTTGGTAGAGTGCTTGCCTCGCATGCACAAAGCCCTGGGTTCAATCTCTGGCACCACAAAAAAAAAAAAAAGAGAGAGAGAGAGAGAGAAAATGTGTTTTTCTACTTATTTTCTACATTTTCTGAACATGTTTTAATTCTTAAGAAAATGCTCAAATTATTTTTGAATTTATATTAGCAGCTGATTAGAACTACCCGTATAGTTTTTCTCAAGAAACATATTCCATGTGAGCTAAAATAGATGTATCATTTATTTTAAGTGGCATGCTTCCATTTCCCAAAATGTTGTTTTTCTCTGGATTTCCTGTGCCTGAACCTTTGAGGATTTAGTAGTGGAACTGGGTTGTCCCAGCTTTGTTCTCCGCCAAGTAAGGATTCCGTTTTCTTGGATCTGCCCAGTTACTACTTTTTCATCTGCTTTTCACTTTCCAAATTTATGTTGCTATTGTGTCTTCTTTGTGCTCCCCATCCCGGAGCAGCTTTGTTTTTTTGGGGGGGTTGGGGGTGTTCTTTTAAATTCACAGGGAACAATCAGATGAGCTCGTTAAGGGGCCATCTTAATGTGGAAGACCCCCAGAGCTTCTCTGCAAGCCACACAGATGCCAGATGTCAATCTCAGCTCTAAAGCTTTGCCTGACTTGACCATCAACTTCATTCATAGATACAGTTCTTTCAACTACTTCTAGAAATCTGAAACATCTTCCAGGGTGAAGATTTATCATGTCCAAGATTTTGTAAAAGAAGGGGCTGGGGTTGTGGCTCAGTGGTATTTCTAGCACGTGTGAAGCAGGGGGTTTGATCCTCAGCACCACATTAAAAAATAAAATAAAGGTATTGTATCCATCTATAAATAAATATATTTTTTGAAAAAAGATTTGCTGGGACTGGGGTTGTGGCTCAGTGGAGAGCACTTGCCTAGCATGTGTGAGGTTCGATTCTCAGCACCACATGTAAGTAAATAAATAAATAAATAAAGGTCCATCAGCAACTGTGTGTGTGTGTGTGTGTGTGTGTGTGTAAATTTCTTCAAAAAATAATTTCTGAGGGCTGGGGTTGTGGCTCAGTGACAGCACTTGCTTCGCATATGTGAGGCACTGGGTTTGATCCTCAGCACCACATTAAAAATAAATAAATGAACAAAATAAAGATATTGTGCCCATGTATAACTAAAAAAGTATTTTTAAAAAAAAGATTTTCTTGGGCTGGGATGTGGCTCAAGCGGTAGCGCGCTCGCCTGGCATGCGTGCGGCCCGGATTCGATCCTCAGCACCACATACAAACAAAGATGTTGTGTCCACCGAAAACTAAAAAATAAATATTAAAATTCTTTAAAAAAAAAGATTTTCTGAAAGAGTGTGCCATAAATTGTAAATAAATCCTTGGCAGAGAGATAATGGGGAGTGTGGGAAGCAGGTGAGGAGCTGCAGGGAAACATCTGGAAGTTCTTCAGTCAGCTCTCTTTATGGCTGTACTTCGTTTCACTGAGTGGCACTTAAAGAACAACGTGCCTTATTTTCACTGTGATTTGCACCCAGGGAGTGAGTAGGTCATGCATGTAAATTGACTGTGCCTCCACCCCCAACCCCAAAGCTGGTAAATTCCCAGAGTAGGGGCGCCTTGGGTGGTTGTGAACACTGCATGGAAGGCCGATCTCAGGAAGAAGTTGGTACTTCACAGGTGTCATTTTTCCTTGCAGGCTCCTGTGACATTTGATGATATCACAGTGTACTTGCTCCAGGAGGAATGGATGCTGCTGAGTCAGCAGCAGAAGGACTTCTATGGTTCTGACAAGCTGGTGCCACCACTTGGTATGGATTTCTACATGTCTCCACCACTGTCAGTGTAGATCCCCAACCAGGCCAAGACATATTGGAGAATTTTCTGGGGGCACTTTACTACTGAGCTACATCCCCAGCCCTTTATTTTATTTATTTATTTATTTATTTATTTTTGAGACACGGTCTCCTTAAATGGCTGAGGTCCTTGCTAAGTTACTGAGGCCGGCCTCAAACTTTTAACCCTGCTGCCTTAGCGTCTGAGTTGTTGGGATTAAGGTGTGTCCCTTTGTAGGAATTTTTACATGACTTCTCTGCTCAGTCTCACATCTTACTTTCCTGCAAACTACACACCACCCTTTCCCTTCTCCCCTTAAATTGATGAGGAGGTTAGGGAAGTCTGGCTTGCCAAGGATACCTTGAGGTCTGTCTTCTGGATGCCTCAGAATATCCCCCCAGTAGAAAGACTAGTCTGTGAATCTGCGAAGATCATAGGGCCGTGGGGTTAGTAAATAGTAGTGGGAAGAGCAGCAGACTTGCTATGGAAATCTGATCTCTCTTCCAATTCTGCCACTGGATACTGGCATTCCTTTTGCCTTTTTAAGCCTTGGTCATTCTCTTAGAATTGCCTAGAGATTTAATGAGATTAAACAGTTTAAAACTTTGTACAAATGTAGGTATCTTTCATCTCCTCTATTTTTTTTTAATGTATGTTTAGTTGTAGTTAGACACAATAGCTTTGTTTTATTTATTTATTTATTTTTATGTGGTGCTGAGGATCGAACCCAGAGCCTCACATGCACTAGGCAAGCTCTCTACTGCTGAGCACAACCCCAGCCCATCCTTTATTTTTTAAATGCTTTTTTATCTGCTTCTGAAGGTAGATTTTCTGTACCAAGGAAAGAGTGGTTGTATCAACATGTGTATGTTGTATTGTGCAGGTTGAGCATTCCTAATCCAAAAATTGAAAACACGAAATGCCCACAAAGTCTAGAACTTTTTTTTTAAGAGTCACCTGCACTCAAAAGATTTTGGATTTCATGCCATATGCAGTGGCACATGCCTGTAATCCCAGTGACTTGGGAGGCTGAAATAGAAGGATCACAAGTTTAAGGCCAGCTTGAGCAACTTAATGAGACCCTGTCTCAAAATAAAATAAATAAAATTTTTAAAAAAGAATTGAGAGTGTAGCTCAGTGGTAGAGCACCTCTAGGCTCAGTCCCCAGCACCAGAAAAAGAAAGAAAAAGTTTTGGATTCCAGAGCTTTCTGGATTTTGAATTTTCAGATTAAGGGTGCTAAGCTAGTAAAGTCTTTGCAAATGTTCCAAAAACGGAAATACTTTGGACACCAAGCTTTTCAGGTGAGGGGAGCCAACCTGTATTCCCTGACTGCAGTTGGATGACTGTCTCCCATGCCTTTATCTTCTCTTTCCATGAAGAAAAAATGAAGGCATGGTAAGAGCAAAGAGCTTTCTATTGGTGGAGAGGTTGCAGCTGGGTTGGTCTTTCTGTGCCTGCTAAAGGGACAGGAAAACCATGGATTCTCCTAAGCCAGAAGTTGCATAGTAGCAGCTCAGATTAGACTTAAAGATTATAGTTGTTTTGTTTTGCCCCAGTTTTACTCCCAACTTTCAGGTCCAAGTTTTCAAATTTCTGCTCCACTCTCTGCTCCTGAATATCACAATAACCTTGGCTAAAAGCCACCAGCAATACCCATGCCACTTCTTGAATGCTGTCTACCAGATTAAGAAGTTCATTGCTTTTAAAATCAGCCTCACAGAAAGTCTCTAGACATGGGCAAAATGAAGACAGTTTCTCAGCCAGAACATAACACAAAGGGCCTCTACTCCAAATTCCAATAGAGTCATCCTCTGAACCCTCTTGAGCCCTGTCTTTAATGTCCATGGTCCTATTGGCATTCTGGTCTTCTGACCTCCACTAGAATCAGCCATTAAGCTCCGCTTACAACAACCTAAAGCATTTCCAGCTTGCACTGTTAAATATCTCAAAATTCCTCTCACCAATTCAAAAAAGCTCAGAAAACTTCTGAACCACAGGATCAGGTTAGGCATAACAACGACCCTACTTCTCAGTACCAATTTCTGTTTCAGTCAGCTTTTTCACTGCTCTGATTAAAAGACCCAACCAAACACTTGTAGAGGAGGAAAAGTTTATTTGAGGGCTCATGGTTTCAGAGGTCTCGATCCATAGACAGCAGAGTCCATTCCTCAAAGCTTAAGGTGAAGCAGAACATCATGGTAGATGAGTGTGATGGAAGGAGGCAGTTCACATCATGGTGATCAGGAATCAAGAGAGTGAGAGACTCCACTCTCCAGATAAAAATATATACCCCAAAGCCACATCCCCAAATAACCACTTCCTCCAGCCACACTCCACCTGCCTCCAGTCACCACCCAGTTAATCCCATCAGGAGTTAATTCACTGATTAGGTTAAGGCTATAACCCAGTCATTTGTCCTCCAAACTTTCTTGTTTTGTCTCAAACATAACAGCCATTAAGAATTTTCATATAAAAATAAGGATGTCTGGCTTCTCTTAACAAATGGGACTGTGTGGCAGCTCTGAGTCTGCATTCTGTGCAGTAGCCTTCTGGAATTGAGTAACCACTTCCCCCATCTACAGGGTCCTCTAGGCTGCCGCAACCTCCATGCCCAGTCCGGTTTCCTCAGTTGTAGTATCAGGTTCCCCTCACCATTTGGGCTTGAGAGCATCCAACTGAACCATTACATTTCACACTGTTAGTCCCTCATTGCTTTTACCTGTGTCCCCATTCTCTCAGGGTTCTCTCTGCAGAGTTTCCAAACTACTATGCCAAACCACCCGCTCCTGCTTTCCTCGTCCACAACACCAAGAGAACACAATGTTGGGTTCACAATGCCAAGGAAGGCCCCGACTTCATACTGGGCCTAGAGGCACACCCTTACTTGCTCTTCTCTATTTCCAACTCAGGCCCAACTGTTACCAGCCCTGAGCTCTTCTGTGAGTTTGGGAAAGTGTCCAAGCCATGGCCAGGCAATGTCCAAGGCCAGAGGAGTCTCCTGGACCATCACCCCGGTGAGTGTGGCCTGTGCCCCAGAGACAGAGCTCAGCAGGAGGGAACAGGGAGGGGTACCAGGACCATTCTCATCAGAGTACCTGACATATCTGCAAGTCTGCTCTTCCCCTGGGTGTCACCTTATCTGAATATGCACGCCTCTCCCAGTGTTCTTCTCTGCCCTCTTGGCTCCCTGTCTTTGATTTCTACCCTGAAGTATATGTTCATTGTTCCCAGAAGGTGTGGTTCTCTCATCTTCTACCATATTCCCAGTGCCTGTAATGATGCCTGGCACACAGTACATGTACCATAGGTAATCAGCAAATGAGGGAAGAGTGAAGAAATGAAGAAACAGCCGTCTGCTAAGTCCTAGAGATTTTTCTTTCCTCTCCTGTTTGATAAGCTTCTCTGCAGTTGGCTTAGCTAGACCCAGGCCAGATGGCAACTTGTTATATAAGATGAGAGTTAACCCAACTCCCCCTATGGGAGAAGGACGTGGGGAATAAGCCTATATGATTTGAATCACAGAAGTTTGCTCTCCCTGTGGTTTCTCAAATGGACCATAGTCAGTGACTATAAAGAATCACAGAAGCCAAGTATGGGGATGCATACCCATAATCCTGGCTATTTCTGTCTGCTTGAGAGGCTGAGGCAGGAGGATTGCAAGTTCAAGGCCAACCTGGGCAACTGTCTCAAAATAAAAATGTCTGGGGCTGTACTGTGGTAGAGCTCTCCTGAGCTCAGCCCAAGTACTGTAAATAAACAAACAAGCAAATATATAAATAAATAAAGAGGCTCATTTGTTTTGTTTGATTTCACATCACATTTGGAGCCTGTTGACTGTGTTAACACTTTTGAGCTCTTGGGGTTAACTGTTTTATAGACAGGTCCATTGGTTTGGAGCCAGTGCCTAGGTCTTGGCCACTGGCTATCTAAACTTATGTTAATACAGAAGAAATGGCTTTAGTGTGTTAGAGTTTCTAAGGTACATTTCAAGGAAGGAGGGAAAAAAGAAACTTCTAGTGCAGTTTGAAGAAGAAAATCTTCATGAGATTACGAGAGTCTTCACCTCTTTGGAAAGAGGAAGTTGGGTTTTGCTCAAGCCTGTGTCAGCTTCGCCAAGTAGAAGTGCAGCAGTCCCCTTGTCCATGGTGTCACTTCCTACTATTTCGTCACCTCGGCCAACCATGGCCAGTAACAAGCAGTAAGATACTTGAAGGAGAGAGAGACCACATTCTCATAACTTATGTTGTTATCATTATTCTACTTTATTATTGTTGTCAGTTTCTTATTGTGCCTAGTTTATAAATTAAACTGTATCCCATCCATGTATAGATAGGAAAAAACATAGTATATATAGTTTGGTGTCCATGGCCCAGGAATCCATGGGGACCTTTTAATGTACTCACTGTAGACCACAGGGGACCACTGTACTCAGAGATGGATCACAGCTTAGGTAAAACTATCTGGAGATAAAAATAGTGCCCAGGGGATAAGTAACTTTTGCCCTAAAGGTATAGGATGCTGATGCCTCTCTGTTAGGCCTACCACAGCAGGGGGCTCTTGGAGAGCAAGGAGTCTAGTTAACTGGCTTTAATGACCAAGTTTAACCCTGTGTTTTCTTATATCCATGTTCTTATCCAAAAGTAAGTTCTGAGAGCTGGGGGTGTGACTCAGTGATAGAGCACATGCTTCATGTGCTCAGGGCCCTGGTTCAATCCCCAGTACTACAAAAGTAAGTAAATAAGTAAGTTCTGAACCCCTGAAGATTGCACTGCTGTCTTAGCTTGTATTGATCAAAGTGCAAAGATCTTCCTTTGGCTGGGTGTATCTTTCCTTTAAATTGTTTTTTAAAAAGGGGTTTGCTTAAAGCATGTCTGATACATATCTGTCAGCATATCCTACACACAACTAAACCAGTCAGGGTCACTTCAGAATTGGGCTGGCACAAATTAATGACACACAGACAGAGAAAATACCTTTTTCTTTGGTTTCTGTGACCCCCAGACCCAGCTCCCACAAAGGAGGCAAGGCAGGCAAGAAAGAGAGGTAGGCTATTCAAAAGAACACTCTATCCATATAAGGCAGAGGGGTCATGTTACAAGAGACAGTCCACTCCCATTGGGTAACACCCACTCCCAAAGCTGTGCTCCTCTGCTGAGCCGAAATGGGGATCCACCTGTCTCCTGGTCAGGGAAGCCAGTCTCCACATTTCCATCACTCAAAGCCAGGGGGTGCTCAGCTCCCGACAAGGATTTTTCTTCTGGATTAGGCAAGGTGGACCTGGGAACTCCAAGAAACTAGAAGTGGAGAATTCAAGTATGGTAGAGCTCCTACAAGAACACAGGCTGTGTCACTTTGGACTGAGCATGTGCTTTCCACCTTTCATAGCAGATCCACTGTGAATTGTGGTGGCTCTGATCATAGAATTTCAAAGCAAATTCCTTTTGTCTCTTCTTTTTAAAGGAAAAGATCAGGTGGGCTACATGGGAGAAATGGATGTGCAGGGTGCTACCAGGGAAGGTGGACTGTACGTGCCACCTCAGAAGAAAGCTTGCCTTGGCCGCTGCAGTGTGGAGAGTGACACCATCAAGGGAGACTGGACAGGGAGAAGCAAGAAACCTCTGAAACCCCGATCTATCCAGAAGTCATGGTTTGCACAGTTTCCATGGTTGATCATGAATGAGGAACAGACAGCTCTGTTTTGCTGTGCCTGCAGAGAATACCCATCTGTCAGGGACAAACGGTCAAGATTAATAGAAGGTTACACAGGACCATTCAAGGTGGAGACTCTCAAATATCATGCCAAGAGCAAAGCCCATATGTTCTGTGTCAATGCCCTGGCCGCCAGGGACCCCATCTGGGCAGCCCGTTTCCAGAGCATCAGGGATAGTTCTTCAGAGGTCCTGGCCAGCTCTGAGCACCTCTTCACAGCAGATTATCCCATGTTCTACCCCCCAGGGCCTCTGGAAGACTTTGATAGTATGGCCAACCTCCTGCCAAGCTCGAGAGCAGAACTAGAGGACCTTGGAGGGAGTGCAGCAAACCCTGCATTGTATCTAGACTGCATTTCAGATGTGAGACAAAAAGAAATCACCAGTGACATCTCTTCAGACATTAACATTTTGTGTAATGACGCTATTGAATTCTGCAGTCAGGTAATACATACATAATGATTGAACTCAGGGGCACTCAACCACTGAGCCACATCCCCAGCCCTATTTTGTATGAGTCAGGGTCTCACTGAGTTACTTAGCCCCTCCCCATTGCTGAGGCTGGCTTTGAACTCTCAATCCTCTTGCCTCAGCCTCCCGAGCTGCTGGGATTACAGGCATCTGCCACCGCACCCAACTAGAACATCTAACTTCTGATATAAGGAATGATAATCTTTATCCAGAATCCAAAACCTACAAAATTCAGGAAATAATCCACAATCACACAGTGACCACAGAGCTCTTAAATAATCAGTATTTTTAAAATTTCAACTTCAACTTGTGGAGTGATGTAGCACTTTTAAACTCTGCAGAGTTTTTTCAAACATCTTGTATGATAGTTTGTCTAATGTTGTTAGGAAGCTGTGGAGCTGGTGTTAGTAACTCACCATGTCAGGAGACGGAGCCTCAGGAGAAGTGTTGTAAATGTGGGACTCTGCCCAGGGCCCTTGACCACCTGCTCCTGCTTTCCTTCTGCTTCCTGTAGTGTTGCTTGGGTCCTAAACAACTCTAGCATTTGCCTTGTTTATTTTGAATTATAGTTTTCTGGAAAGTTGGTCTCTGAGGAAGCCGTGTTAGTTGGAATTTTCCCCATTCTGAACTGTTGCGTGTGAGTAGGATGTTACTATCAACCACTGTTAGTGCTCCTTTGGGAGTCCAGCGAGAGTAGCCTGGGTGTGCCTCAGAGCTAGCACCATAAGGAACCCAGCTGAAATTAGTAAGCATGAATTTTTCCAGAGTCCTGAAAAACAGCAAAGTTTCTTTCTTGTTCTCTTTTTTTTTTCAGTATTGGAAGCCAATAAATAAGTCAAACCTTTATAATGAATTCCTTTAGCAGTAAGACATGCGTAAGCTTAGTCACTGATTATAAGTATCCATAATTCTTTTTGCTGTCTTTCTTCATGTCCCATAGGGAAAGCCCAGCTGACGCTCCCAGAGGCAGGCAATCCCCTCTATAGTCATGGAAGAGCAGAGGGCACCCCTATTAGGACTCTAGAAGACAGGGTGCAGTTAGAGGCTCCACTGAAATTCC
The DNA here is from genome assembly GCF_001458135.2 of Marmota marmota marmota. Lineage (NCBI taxonomy): Eukaryota > Metazoa > Chordata > Mammalia > Rodentia > Sciuridae > Marmota > Marmota marmota. The sequence goes on along the minus strand of NW_026000164.1, from coordinate 3,502,083 downwards.
TACCCATGTGTTTTAGTTTTCTCCCAGGAGATCCTAGGATCTGACTGAGGCCTATTTGGTTTTACCTAATAATTCTGGGCCTCACAAATTTGATTCTTTGACTTCCAGTGAAGAAATTAATTCCTCAGCATGCATCTGGGTCTCCTGGTGGGCTTCTCAAAGGCTGCTGGAAGTGACAAGTGGTATCTGACTCCAAAGGTGAGCTGAGCAGCACTGCTCTCTGTTGCAGGACCCTCCTGAAGAGGGGCTGCTGGAGGTTCCTGTGGTGTCTGGGGAGCTCCCGGCAGTGTTTGAGGATGTGGCAGTGTATTTCACCCGGGAAGAGTGGGGCCTGCTGGACAAGTGGCAGAAGGAGCTGTACAGAGACGTGATGCGGATGAACTATGAGCTCTTGGCATCCCTGGGTAAAGCTTCCTGTAGTCTTTTTCATTTTTCCCCCCCAATATTGGAAATTAAATCCAGGGTCTTGTTAGCACTCTACCACTGAGCTACACATCCCCAGCACTGTTTATTTTTTGAGATAGAATCTTGCTAAGTTGCTGAGGCTGTCCTTGAACTTGCAATCCTCCTCCCTCCGCCTCCTTAATTGCTAGCATTAATGCATGCACCGCCACGTCTGGCTTCCTGTAGTCTTTTATATGCCAAAATCAATTGACTTCAGAACCCACATAAACATCTATGGCTTGTGGCCCTCTTCCCATTTCTGCTCTTCCCTTGTTGTGGGCAGAGAGGGTTCATGTCTTTTGTTACTCAGAACTCTCTCTGCTTTGGAATACTGTACTTTGTCACCTCTTCATCCATCTACCTGTCCATCCACCTGTCTGTCCTCCACCAAACACTTATGGAGTGTCTCCATAAGTGCTAATGAACAAGCGCAGACCAAGGCCTCTAATTTCAAGGGACTTATTTGAGAGGTAAACATTTAGATGAGAAACTGTCAAATGACACAGGCAACCTCCATAGGAGCTACAAGAAAGACTGCCCTGGGGCCACTGAAGTAGGGCCCTGTCAATCTGGGTGTGGGAGGAAGGGATCAGGATCTCTTCACAGGGAGGATCTGTGTAAACAGTCAAAACTAGGTGCACAGGAAGGAGGAAGGGCATCTTGCATGACAGCAGGAGCAAAGGCTGGAGGTAAAAGGGCCTCTCGGTGGGTCCCATGCTCCTGTCTGTGCAGCAGTGCTGAGGCTCCTCCATTTCACCCAGGTGCCAGCACAGGTTGGCAGCCTTGGGCATCAGTTCACTAGGTGAGGGCATGCAGCATGGAGAGTTATGGAGGTAGTGATGGCTACCGCATCATCCTCCCCTGTGTCTGTTTCTTCTTCACTTTCCCTCCTTCCTGCAGACTCCCAAGGTTCTTATGCAGCATAACATGGGAAGACAGCTTTTCATCTTCCAGAGCTTGTATTTCTTTCTTTATTTTACCAGCCTATATCTGGTATCACAGTAGAAGCTTGCCAGAGCGGGCTGCTGTGTTAACTTAGGAATTGCAGCAATAACCCACGTCAGACTTCTGTAGACTTAAGCAGCAAGGATAATATGACTTCATTGATTTCACGCCCCTTTTTTTACACTCCAGCTAAGATCTGGACTATTTTCTAAATATTATTGCCCTGTGTATTTGTTTTTAATCATTGTTCATCAGTCTTTTTACAGTGTGGTGATCAAAACCAGGCTTTGCACATGCTAGGCAAGTACATGTGCACCACACCACAATTGTCCCTAATTCGTAAATGGCCTCCCAAACATTCAGAAATGGCTTAAGTCATGGTTTATTTTGTGGTGACAGAAGTTTCGTATTTGGGTCCAGGGCACTTGAACACAGTGTACCTTCAAAGACAGTTGCTACCCTGCTGTGCTGAGAAACAATGAGAACCAGAGGAAATTGATTTGTGAAGGTATACACCGGCAAAAGTTGGGTTTTCCTTTAAAGTAATGCGCAGCAGCACAGGAGCTCCTGTGAAGAGTTGTGAAAGGAACAGGTCGCTGTCATTGTGGAGAGCAGGCTCCTTGCAGTGCAGTGGGTGCTAGCTCTATCTTGTTTAGCCTGTACTTGATCCCACAGGTTTTGTATTTTGACACATGAGCTAAGCATTGTAAATTTTCTTTTCTTTGTTTTGAGTTAGGAAGTGGGGAAATGTTCACTAAGTAGGGGAAATTGGAGTATAGTTTAGACTTGGTGAAGTTTTGTTCAATGAGCAAAAAATATAATCAGAGGACGGGGAGCTAATTTGCTTGTGGGTTGGATCAGGAATTAGGAGGCTTTATGGTGCCGCGACTAAAAGGCTCCAGGAAAAGTGGGCTGACTGGGCTGCACAAAATAACCACACAAGAGACATAAATACCTTTTTCTTTGGGGTCGCTGGGGCCGCTCCTCTGACCTTAAGGGTCCACAGGGAGGGAGAGAGAGAGAAAGCACGCGCTGACCCCTTTTATTGAGGGAAGCTATTCAAATGAGGCAAGAGGTCAGGTTTCAGGGGGCTGAGTCTATCTTCATGATGTCCACTGTCAGCAAGTTGACTGACGTCTGGGTAGGCCACACCCAAGGGCACAGTAAGAGAAGGGGACACATACAAGGCACTTCCATGGAACATGCTATCCTAAACAGGGCAAGGGGTTATATTACAAAGGAACAGGTGAGCATATCTCCACCCATGGGGATGTAGCAAGACACATCCGGGCACGAAGACACAGTCACTCAAAGACGGTCACTCGAACCCTAGAAGAGCCAAGCAGTCTAGCAGCATGGGTGCCTGATGCCACATCGCCCAGCAGGGGAGTTAACTCAGTCACGTGCGAGGTTGGTCTCCCACATTATGGAGAGTGGGCTTGTCCTGAACTGAAAGCAGTGCAGAGTCCTGGGTCTGAACCGCACTTGGGATCCCTGTGAGGTACTTCAGTTCAGTGTCCAGCCAGTCTCTCTTCACCCTCCTCCAACTTAAATACTTTCTCTTGTTTGAAGTAAAAGCATGTTACGGAGCCTGGGAATTGTAAACATAGCCAGGCATATGTGATTTGTATGTTTAAAAGGAATCAGGCCAATAATTAGGGTAGAAAACAGTGTTAAAACATAGTGAAGATTCTCTAATCAATATTTTTACTTTGGATTATTTCTTTTAGTTGCCTACACTTGAGCTCCCTGTGACAAATGCTTTAAGAGTTAAAAAACAAATATTATTTTGCATTCTTTTAATTATTTTTTGGTAAGTAGAACTTCTTCTTGAAATGAACTCAGTTTTTGACTGCTTCTTTTCAGAGTTTACAACTGAAAACACAATTAGAGTTTCAACTGAAAAAGAAAATGTTCTTTTAGAGTTAACACTATTGAGCCTGTTTTTAAACAGACAGTCTCAATTTAATACAGACAATGTTGATATTAATTTCTTTTCTTTTTTGGTCCTGGGGATTGAACTTAGAGGTGCTTAACCACTGAGCTACATCCTCAGCCTTCTTTATTTATTTATTTATTTTTGTGTTTTTTATAATTTATTTTAATTAGGTATATATGACAGAAAAATGCATTTTGATTCATTGTACACAATTGCAGCACAACTTTATATTTCTAGGGTTGTACACAATGTAGCATCACACCATATATGCAGTCATACATGTACCTAGGCTAATGATGTCCATCCCATTCCACTATCTTTCCTGCCCCCTGCACCCTCCCCACCCTCCTTCCCCTTTGCCCAATCAAAGTTCCTCCATTTTTCCCATGCCTCTCCCCTCCCCGTTTTGGATCAGCATCCGCTTATCAAAGAGAACATTTGGTCTTTGGTTTTTTGGGATTGGCTTACTTCACTTAGCATGATATTCTCCAACTCCATCCATTTACTTGCAAATGCCATGATTTTATTCTCTTTTAATGCTGAATAATATTCCATTGTGTATACATACCACAGTTCCTTTATCCATTCATCTTTTGAAGGGCATCTAGATTGCTTCCACAGTTCAGCTATTGTGAATCGAGCTGCTTTGAACATTGATGTGGCTGTGTCCCTGTAGTATGCTGTTTTTAAGTCCTTTGAATATAAACCGAGAAATGGGATAGCTGGATCAAATGGTGGTTCCATTTTTAGTTTTCTAAGGAATCTCCATACTGCTTTCCAGATTGGTTGCACCAATTTTCAGTCCCACCAGCAATGTGTGCCTTTTCCCCCACATCCTCACCAACATTTATTGTTGTCTGTATTTTTGATAACTGCCATTCTGACTAGAATGAGATGAATATTTATTTGATTTTGGTGTGAACCAAGGGGTGCAACACTGAGCCATATCCCCAGCCCTTTTTATTTTTTATTTTGAGACAGAGTCTCACTAAATTGTTTAGAGTCTTGCTAAATTGCGGAGACTACCCTCATACTTGCAGTCCACCTGAGTCATTAGGAGTATGGGTGTGTGCCACCACTCCTAGCTTGATAATAATTTCTATTAGTTTAGCATAGACTGAAGCTTTTTGACAGATGTGCATTTCCATGTTATACCCACTCACCTGCCACATATTCCTTGGCCTTGCCAACTGTCTTATCAATAGTGCTGAACTTACAAAAACTTTTTTTTTTTTTGGTACTGGGATTGAAACCAGAGGTGCTTAACTACTGAGCTATATCTCTAGCCCTTTTTGTTTTATTTTGAGACAGAGTCTCACAAAGTTGCTAGGGCCTCACTAAGTTGCTGAGGCTAGCTTTGAATTTTCCATCTTCCTGCCTCACATACCATCGGTGATGCTGGGATTACAGGTATGTGCTGCTCTGCCTGGCAAGAACATTCATCTTGATTATGTTGATTATGGGGAAAGAGGCTTTTTTTCCCACCCTGTTTTGCAGTGCTAGGGGGTGGAACCCAGGGTCTTGCACTCTACCATTCTGCTCTACTCCACCCTTCTGTTTTATCTTTAATGTTTCCTGTTCAGTGGACTCACTCTTTTACAGCTATTTTAATTATCACTGTGCAGAGTTTCTGGATGTTCTTTTATTTTCATACTTGAAACTCTGGTTTGACTTTGGCCATAGTGGAAAGTGGGATAGGGTCCGCTAGCCTCGGATGAGGTCAGCCCAGAATGATCAGAAGTCTCCTTTGCAAGCCAAGTCCTCTTTTTGGATGTTTATGGAGTGTGTTGGTTTGTGCTTGTGCATTCACAGTGGTTAGTCCCCTCGGTCCCTTTCATTACTAGAGCTTAGGAAAGTCTGTTTGGAAATTCCCTTTGTCACTTGTTCTGAAGGAAACAGAAAGAAAAGGTTTTGGTTGCTCCTGGGGCCAGGGTGCTGGTGGCAGTCAAAAAGGTGGACAGTCCCCAAGGGAAATATAATCTGAGGCAAACAGAGTATATTTGCAGGTATTTGGTTGGTTGTTTTTTTCCAATTATTCTTTTAAAATATTTCTTCAAAATTATGTTTTTAATCAAAGTAGTCCCAGTAAGACTTATAATGCCAACCTGACGGTCCCCTGTCCTGCCTTGATTCTGAGTCCTCCTCCTGAAAGTCTTTGAACTGTGTTTTCCAGTCAGTTCCTCCTATTTCCAGATGATCTCTTGGCCATTAGTCTACAGAGTAGCTTGGGTAGGTGCATTCAGAAAACAGCTTGGCGCTCTCGTCACCACAGCTGCACGTCAGTCCTGGGGATCTTCTCTCTCACCTCTGGGTCAAATCTAGGACAGGGCCTGTGACTTTTTCTTGTCATACCCAGACAGCAGAACATCCTCTAGGTAATGAGTGAAATGTCCAGTGCAGCACCCTTTAGAAATGTCCTGATTAAGAGGGTAAAGGAAGGCTGACGGACATTTCCAAACTAATGGAGACTAAAAGCTGTGGCACCGCATGCCTGATGCCAAGTCAGATGCTGGGCTGGCAAAAATAGACTTCTATAAAGAACATTTGGGGGACAAGCAGAGGAATTTAGTTGTGAGCTGTGAATTAGATAATAGTATTATGTCAATGTTCAATAATCTGGTTTGGGTCATATGCTTTAGTTGTATAGGACACACGTTTCTATAGAACAAAGTCCCACACACTCGCTTACTGCCTTTCAGCTCTCTAGGTCAGAGTCCAGGTGGCCTCAGCAGGGCTTGCTGCTTAAGGTTTCAGGCCAGAATTAAGATGCTGGTCCAGGAGCTCTTCCTAGAGGCTCTGGGGGAGAATGGCTGTCTTGGTGACAAACCCTGCTCCTTGTGGTCGTAGAACTGAGGGCCTGGTTTGCTTTCTGTCAAGCAGGGATCTCTCAGCTCCCGACAGCTACTTGCAGTTCCTCTCCTGTGGCCACATCCATTCTCAGGCCAGCAACAGTGCACAGAGTGTCCTGTGCTTCGGAACTCTGGCTTCCCCATTAGCTTCCAGCTGGAGAATGCTCCCAGCTTTTAAAAGGCTCTGGAATGAGGCCAGTCTGCCTGGATGCCCTCTCTTTGTCACCCAACATAAAATGATCACAGGAGTGACATCCCCTGTTCACAGATCTTATCCACACCCGCAGGGAATAGATCAGGCCAGTGTGAGCATCACCAATGCCAAGTTAGAGTTCTGTCTGCTGCCCTTGAGGATGTCCTTGAGTAATACACACAGGATGGAGGGTCGTGATAACAATTTACTCTCAATGGTTCAGAAAAATATTAATCATATATCTACATGCAAAGAGTGAGTGTGCATGTGAGCTCATGAAAGAAAAATGGGACAAAATATAAACAATTGGCATTCCTTGTATTACTATTGAAACTTTTATTAAGTTTGAAATTATATCAAATTTTTACTAAAAAAAGAAAAAAAAGCTAGACCACAAAAGTCTAGTCCTCCATTAATGCTAAGTGTACTTCTATTAATACTAAAGTTTCTTACCTTTCTACCTCATCCTGCTTCAGGTCTAGAATCTGGAATCATAAAAGGAAGAGAGGAGCTGCTGGGCCTGGTGGCACATGCCTGTGATCCCAGCAACTAGGGATGCTGAGGCAGGAGGATTGCAAGTTTGAGGTCAGCCTCTGCAACTTAGCCAAAACATGTCTCAAAATAAAAAGGACTGAGGGGTGGCTCAGTGGTAGGTGGCCTCTGGGTTTAATCCTCAGTACCACAAAAATAAACGTTTTTTAATAAAGACAAGGGCTATTGTCTTCCTGCCCCCAGCTTATTCCAGGGCTTCTGCTGCACCCCGGGAGGGAAATGGGGTAAGTAAGAGATGTACAGGAATGGTTTACCTGGCCTCCCTGTCATCTGACACCAGCTCTTTACAACTGTGATAGTTTAAAGCTGATTCTTTGGATATGTTTGGGTTCCACAGACCAACCCACTCCCAACCCTGTCACTGGGGACCTTTTTTTTTTTTTTTTTTTTTTTTTTTTTTTT
>NW_026000164.1:3464558-3494745 GCF_001458135.2 Marmota marmota marmota | reverse complement strand
CCCTTTTTTTTTTTTTTTTTTTTGCAGGGGGGGTGGTACTCAAGATTGAACCCAGGAGTGCTTTTTACTTTTTAAGCTCATCCCGAGTCATTTGTATTTTTTATTTTGAGACAGGATCTCTCTAAGGTCCTGAGGGTCTCGTTAAGTTGCTGAGGCTGGTCTTGCATTCCTTCTGCCTCAGCCTCCTGAGTTGCTGGGATCACAGGTGGGCACCATCATACCTGGCTTCTAGGGACCTCTTGACATGGGTAAATGTCTTCTTTGACTTTCTTCTTAGGTTCCTTCATGGAGGGACCATCACACCAGGAAACAGCTATCATGGCAGAACCTCTGAAGTATGGTTCTGGACCTCTTCTCTTCCCTGCATGGCCCACACCTGGACCATGGAGAGTACATAATTATCCTTTGCTTAGACAAACCTTGGGAATGTAGGCAATTTCCACCAGGGCCCCTGTGAGGGCACCCACTCTCAGCATCTGCCTTTAACCCTTCCTAGGCCTGGATTCATGGCCAGCCCCACAGCTCCAGGGGACATAACTCAGGATGCATTTCTATAATTAGGAGAAAGAAACACCACCCTCCATAGTAGGAAAAAGAAACTCATAATCCACTTGACAACTTTTCCCAGAAACATCTCTAATACCCAATATCCTGACCCAGTTTTAGCTCCTTGATTCCTTCTTCCTGGGTGAGGGCCAGGGCCATCCTCCTTCCAAGTGTGCCTCCATAGTCCAGCTTGAGAATGGATGATGGTTGGCTCCTACTTTGGGGCCTCCAGCCCAGACAGACCATGCTTGAACACCTTGCTGCTGGGTTCACTGCTCCTTCTGTTTGTTGATTTAGATGTAGCTCTTGGTTCCTACTGTGGAAAGTGCAGACATGCCTCTCACGTCTCCCAGGCCCACTTCTCTTCCCTTGTCCTCTCAGAACAGGTGTCACACACTTTCATGGTTCCATCAATGTAAGTTATTTGCCTGGTTGTAATTATGTGTTATTAACTGTTGAGCAAAGCAGTATATTATGGTGATATTTTCTTTGTTGTAGGACTTTCTCCCCGGAATTGGAATTTTTTCATATTTTTATTTTGCTAGTATTTGTCCTCTCTCCAAATCTTCCCAGACTATCCAGTGGAGTTACAGAACTCCTCTGGAGTCTTTCCACGTGGTGAACAATCATATGATCTGTTGGTCTTATTCTTATTCTGGAGGCTTCCTTCATTGGGCCTTCCTCTCCCTTGCTCTGTCTAAACTAGTGATTAATCTAATTACTGGGCCTGCCATGTGGCCTTAGCCTCTCCTTGTCACTTCCCCACTTCCTGGACCTGTCTCTTCTTTCATGATGTGTGTCTTCAATTTGTGGAAGTCCGTCTTTGAGTAGCCTCCTAGGCAGGGTGGATAGGAGGACATTTCTTTTCTTTAAGACTCTACATGTCTGAAGATGCCTTATTCTACCTGCACAGCTGGTTGATAACTTGATGGCCATAGAATTCCAGATTGGAACCCCGTTTTCCTCACCATTCTGAAAGCATTACTCTGTTAGTTTTTATTGATGCTGTTGAGAAGTCTAATGCCCATTGTATTTCTAAATCTTTGAACACTACTTATTCTACTCTAAAAGCTTATAAAATTTATTCCAGTGTTCTGAAATGTCTCATGACATGCCTTTATATGGGAGTTCACTTATTTTTTGTTCTGGCTGTTGGGCGCTTTTCTTCCACTTTGTAGTTTAGGGAAGTGTTCTGTTCTTAAATTTTTTCCTTTATGACTTCTTCCTATATATTCTCTTCTCTTTCTTCCCCAAATTCCTCTATTAGCTAGATATTGGACTTTCTGAGTTGAGCCTTGGGCTTTTTTTGTTTCCCATGTTCTGCTTCTGTCCTTTTTACCGAACTTTCTTAGAGGTCTCCTCTGTTTTTTTTCCTAACAATTCTATTTTTTAAATTTTTCTATTGGATTTTTCTATTTTATAAGCTTCTTTTGTGGATGACTATCATTGCTTTTTTCACTGTGAATACTTACGCTTTTTTTTTTTGGTCTTTTTTGTGGCCTGGATTGAACCCCGTTCCTTACGCATGCTGGGCAAGTGCCCGACCACTGAGCTACACCCCAGCCTGTGAATATTAGTTCTGGATTGTTTGGAGTCTTGTTTTGCTCCCTGCAAGATCTTTAGTTCTTCCAGGGCTTTTTCCTACTTGTTTTGGTTTTTCTCTTTCATGTTGGAGTCTCTTGAAGAGTTCTCTCTATGTTCAGTCCTATTTAAAAACTGAGGGGAAGCTCTGCATGTGGCTGGAACGCAACAAAGAGTAGGTGACACTGTAGGGGACCAGCTCAAGCCTGGATGTCTCACTGAGGAGTCCACAACACTGTCTGTTGATGTTTTGGTGGGAGAGCGAGGGGCAGTTCTATTTCTGCAAAGCCAACTCTTCGCCTCTGCTTGGAGGTTATGAGCCGAGCCCTGGCTCCTGGAGCCAGCAGCGCCCCCAGCCTTGGTGTGTCCTGGCGTTAGCACCGTGCTTCTTCAGCATCCTGGGATCTGGAGCCTTTCTTGGTAGGTTTTCCTACGGAATCTCTGTTCTCCCCCGAGGTGAGGTGATGGTGTTGCCTGGCTTCCTGGGATGGCTGAGAGGTCCTGGGGTCTGTGTAGACTTTGATCTCGTTCCCTGCTCCCTCGCTCCCTACCCACTCCCTTCCCTCACAGCAAGCAGAGCCTGCTGGTTCTTAATCTCTTTGGGATTTGGGGCTGCAAACAACTTGCTTCTCCTTGTCCCCCCCTCTGCAGGTGTGGATATGCATCTGTTGGTTCTCTCTTTTATTTCCTTTTCTTCTTCTAAAAATGTATCAGCTTTTTTTAGTCCAATATTTCTCTTGGGCTTATGCGTCTTTTTATTATTATTCCTTTACTCTCATTTTAGAGATATTTCAAGAATGATGTGAGTTCAATCAACCACACTTTTAATAATTTATTTTTTATCACAGTAGATAATAGATACTAATAAATACCTACATAGTAAACTTAAATGTATTTAAGTGATCCAAAAGATGAGTAGCAAAAAATAATCCCTCTTTTCCCAACCTTCTTCCTCCCCAGAAGTTACCAGCTGCTTATATGCCCTTCCAAAAAAAGTCTATACACACATTCATGTAGACATGAAAACATGCAAGTAGATAGTAATGGGCTTTATTTTTAAAAAAGGAAGCAATTTCTTTAGCATATCCCTGAAAAATAGTTACATTTTAAATAAGGGGTAACTTTCTTTTACTCAGATTTCAGGATCCATTGAAGGTGGTGAATTTTCAGGGGTACGTCAAATAGCCTGTGCAGTTGGCCACCTAAAGTGCACTAGGGGATGCATGCATGGGACAGTTGTGGGTGGTGACATCCACTTCTTGTGAGGCTTTCCTTTTCACTCTGCCTTTGCTCTCCTTCAGTTGTATCCTCTGCTTTTCCTGTTTTTCCTCTTCCCCTCTGAATGCATCTCACTGGCCCCGGCTCCTATGGCTGATCCACAGAGCTGCAGAGGTGAGCCATCCTCTGGCAGGGCGCCCCTAGCCATCTCTTTGGCACTCTGGGTGGGTGTGCCCTCAGCTTGCCCTGGCTGACTGACCAAAGACAGACCCCACTGCGTGGACTGGGGGCCAGGTGCAGAGGGGCTGCTGAATAATGGTCTGGAGCAGTGGCAAAAGTGTGACTCTTCATTTCTGCAACAGGGCCTGCTGCTGCAAAGCCAGACTTGATCTCAAAACTGGAACGGAGAGCTGCCCCCTGGATCAGAGACCCGATCGGACTGAAGTGGGGGAGTGGTCGGTCCCCAGGTGAGTCTTCACCCACTGAATTCTGAAGGTCTTATATGCAGGGGCCTTTACAGCTATGACAAGTAACACGACATTAGTTCAGCCATGTTTTTCCTGGACCTGTTGTGCGTCAGGCCCTGGGTAGGCGAAGGTGACTAAGAAACAAGGCCTGCCCTCAGGTGTGAATGGTCTAGGAACTGTGACAGTAAGGGGAAAAGGAGGTTCTTTGATGAACAGAAGTGCCAAAGGACTCTGTGGCAGAGCTAGCAGGAGAAGGGACATGGGGGACATGATGGACATGAGGAACCAGGTGGCCCACAGGTGTCGAGCCTGTCTTCCCCTCTCCCCTGGGTGTATAGCGACAAGAGTATAAGGAAAGGAATGTGAGAATGAGCAATTTTGTGCATCTCGGTCACAACCTGCTGGCTAGTAGCTGCCTGTGTGCTCTACCTCCCTTCTTTTCTCATTTCACAAGAGGATTAATGCCACTTCTTTAATAATATCTGTGGCCAAGGGTGATTGATTAAGCTTCTGAGCATAGGCATCATATGATCCCAGAGTAGCTAAAAGGATGGACAGGAGGGGAGGCCAACAAAAGCGCCCACAAGGACACACACTACTCCTGGGGAGACAGATTGACTTTCTTTTTTTTTTTTTTTTGAATTTTTTAATATTTATTTTTCAGTTTTCAGTNTTTTTTTTTTTTTTTTTTTTTTTTTTAATTTTTTAGTTTTGGATGGATCCAACACCTTTATTTTATTTATTTATCTTGATGTGGTTCTGAGGATTAAACCCAGTGTCTCACATATGACAGGCAAGTGCCTTACCACTGAGCTACATACAACCCCAGCCCACCAGATTGACTTTCACAAGTAATATGGTGAGGGGTTAAGTAGAAGTCACTAATGATTTCTAGAAAGAGGGGTCACCTTCAGCTCCTCTGCTTTGCATAAGGAGCACTTATTGATTGGGAGTATCTTAGTTGGTAGAAGACTGCAGAGCTCTGGCAGCAAAACTAATCACAGTGTTATTTCCCCCAAAGGGAAAAAGAAAATGGTAGCAGAAAGAGAGGCAGATGCACAATCCTGGGCTGCAGAATCGGCATCACTTTCAGCTCCTCCTGTGGACTCTTATGCCTACTGCCCTTCCAGCACGTGTGAGGTAGAAGCAGAAGGACCTAGGAAAATCCAGAGGACTTACCGACCCCGATCCATTCAGAGGTCGTGGTTTGGGCAGTTCCCGTGGTTAGTAATTGACCCCACAGAGACCACGCTCTTTTGCTCAGTCTGCAGAGAGAGACCTACCCTCCATGACAAATCATCTCGGTTAGTTCGAGGCTATACTGGGCCTTTTAAGGTGGAGACTTTAAAATATCACGAAGTCAGCAAGGCACACAAACTCTGTGTCAACACTGTGGCCGTCAAAGATGACAGCCCTCAGGCTGCCCTAATCCCAGAGATCTCTAGTGACCTCATGGCCAACATGGAACACTTCTTCAATGCTGCCTACTCCATCGCATACCACTCCAGGCCCCTGAATGACTTTGAGAAGGTCCTGCAGCTCCTCCAGAGCACTGGGACTGTGATTTTAGGTAAGTATCGAAATCGCACTGCATGCACTCAGTTCATCAAATACATCTCAGAGACTCTGAAGAAGGAGATCCTTGGTGACATCCGGAACTCTCCGTGTGTGAGTGTGTTGCTGGACAGCTGCACAGACTCCTCTGACCAGGCCTGCGTGGGGATCTACATCCGTTACTTTAAGCAGATGGAAGTGAAAGAGTCATACATTACCCTGGCCCCTCTCTACAGTGAGACAGTGGATGGGTACTTTGAGACCATCATTGCTGCCCTGGATGAGCTGGACATCCCCTTCCGGAAGCCTGGCTGGGTAGTAGGCCTGGGGACTGATGGCTCCACCATGCTGAGCTGCAAGGGAGGCCTCATGGAGAAGTTCCGGGAGATCATCCCCCAGCTGTTGCCTGTCCATTGTGTGGCCCACCGGCTGCACCTGGCTGTGGTGGACGCTTGTGGGAGCATTGACCTGGTGAAGAAGTGTGATAGGCACATCCGAACTGTCTTCAAGTTTTACCAGTCCTCCAACAAGAGACTGAGCGAGCTGCAGGATAGTGCGGCTGCCCTGGAGCAGGAGATCGTCCGCCTAAAGGACCTGAATGCGGTCAGGTGGGTGGCCAGCAAGAGGCGCACACTGAACGCACTCATTGTGAGCTGGCCTGCCCTGGCAAGCCACCTCCAGAGTGTGGCAGAAGCAGGGGGCCAGATTGGGCACAGGGCCAAGGGCATGCTGAAGCTGATGAAGGGCTTCCATTTTATTAAATTTTGCCACTTCCTGTTGGACTTCCTTAGCATCTACAGGCCCTTGTCTGAGGTGTGCCAGAAGGAGATTGTTTTGATCACAGAGGTGAACGCCACACTGGGACGGGCCTACGTGGCACTGGAGACTCTCCGCCACCAGGCAGGACCCAAGGAGGAGGAGTTCAATGCCGGCTTCCAGGATGGGCAGCTCCATGGCGTCTTCCTGGAGAGGATGGAGATGGCAGAGCAGCGGTTCCAGGCTGACAGGGAGAGAATGATCCTGACTGGGCTCGAGTACCTCCGGCAGCGGTTTGATGTGGACCGTCCCCCTCAGCTCAAGAGCATGGAGGTATTTGACACCATGACCTGGCCCAGTGGGGTTGAACTGGCCCACTTTGGGAATGATGACATTCTCAGCCTTGCCAGGTATTTTGAGCTCTCCCTTCCTACAGGGTACAGTGAGGAAGCGCTGCTGCAGGAGTGGCTGGGTCTAAAAGCCACTGCCCAGAACCTCCCGTTCTCCATGCTGTGTAAAAACGCCCTGGCCCAGCGCTGCCGCTTCCCCTTGCTGAGCAGGCTTGTGGCTGTGGTGGTCTGTGTGCCCATCTCCACCTCCTGCTGTGAGCGGGGGTTCAAGGCCATGAACCGGATCAGGACCGACGAGAGGACCAAGCTCTCCAATGAGGTGCTCAACATGCTCATGATGACAGCGGTGAACGGTGTGGCAGTCACAGAGTACGACCCCCAGCCTGCCATCCAGCACTGGTACCTGACCTCCTCAGGCCGGCGTTTCAGCCATGTCTACTCCTGTGCCCGGGTGCCAGGCGGCTCCCACACAAGTAAGTACAAGGCAGTTTCCCCACAAGGGTGACAAAGCAGAGAACCTCATTAGCCAGGTCCCATGCAGAGCCAGAAGTGGGATTGAGGGAGCCCACAGAAGAGGTTCAGTTCCCAGGGGCTTCTGCCCAGCCAGGCCAGTGGATGCTAGAGACATAAGAGCTACCCTCACAGGTGTGTACCCAACCCAGAGAGACCAGAGCATGGGCTCGAGGCAGCAGGCATGGTGAGAAGAATATGCAGTTCTGCAGCCCGACAGCCACCCTGGCTGTGGCCGGGCGCAGGTCAGCCTCCTGGGGCTCTGGTTTTCATCTTAGAGGTAGTAAGTCTACTCAGAACCCTGAGAGCAGTCTGGCCAGTAATACAGATGGCACCAAGTGAAGCCTGCAGAAATTAAGCTAGAGGACTGGATGGGGCAGGGCAGGGCATCATGTCCTAAGCAGGGTGGGTCAACCCTGGGCTGTGTGGGGATTGGCAGGAGGGAAGAGGACATCGTGGGTCGGGGTGGCAGTGGAGGAGATGAGGCAGAGGGAAGGCAGGTGTCTCAGGCAGTGAACAGAACAGGAAAACGGCCACCTAGACCACAGAGCTCATTTTGGTCACAGGCCTGAGGGCGGCCATGTCACACCAGAGGGCACACTACTGACAGCTATAAACAAGAAATCTCCCTCTTAAGTAGTCACTGAGAACCAAGGCAGAGGCCCAAGCCACGGGAGTCCTCCAGGCTGTTCCCGTTTGCTCAGTAGGGACAGAGTGGGTGTCTTCTCCTAGCTGTTCGCCTTACCACCTCTTCCCTTCTCTCTCTCACCTCTGTGCCTGTGGTCATCAGCAGTGGGACTGAGTGCCAGGGTGGACTCAGGCTCTGCAAGAAGCCAAGTGGCCCTGAAGCCACAGCTGGGGCAGGAGGCAGTCCCTCCCATATGAGAGACTGAGAGCCCAGAGGGGCTTCAGTGAGTTCTGCACACACCAGTCAGTTAAGGGAACGTGGGGTGAAGGAGGCAAAGGCGCCATTGGGTGCCCTCCAGCAAGCTCTCCAGCCCACAAGGCCAGGTACTCTACCTGGGAGGAAACAACTGCTGCATGTGATGACACCCTCCTGCCTGGGCAGGCAGTGGACCCTTCAGCAGAATATTTCCTGTGGTAGCCTCCATGCATTGTGTGGACACTAGTACCCGCCAGTTGTGACAATCAAAAGTGCCTCCAGACATTGCTACATGTCTGCTAGGGACAGATTCCCACACACAACCCTACCCAATGCTGAGCTCCCTTGCCAGGGAAAAACACCAGACAGAACAAGGGTTGCGAGGTACAGTGCTGGGCCACCTAGCCTGTCCTGCACGCTGTCTTCAGCACGCAGGCCTGAGGGCGTGCTTGGCTGGTTCTTTTGCTTGGTCTGTTTGTCATTCTCCTCTCCTGCACAGGTGCGGGGCTCAAGAAGGAGGGGATGGGAACACTCCACATGGAGGGCCCTGTGGCCCCGAAGCCACCCGTCCCGCCCTCCAGGGAGCCCTGGAGGTTCTGAAGGACTGCATCATGGAGCCTCCTGAGACTCCTGTACCAAGCACCAGCCCAGGGGCCACACATGGTTCTGAGCAAGTGACAGCCTGGAGAAGGCTTTGGGAATCCCCTAATGACCCTGGCCCTTCTCCCCCAACTTATGAGAACAGGCCCTCTGCAGGTTCTAGGATGTCCTGGCAGACATGCCCCTAAAGGCCCAGAAAGTGGGCAGATGGTTGAAACCAGCATTCCCAAAGGACAGGGTAATTAGGAGGTGTGCCACTAATTGCCCACGGTTGTATCTGAGCACAGCAGTGCCTCGCCACTCCAAATAGGCCAGCGAGCTGGGCATATCAGGGCATTTCTCTACTGCGCTTGGGCCTGCTTTTAGGATGCAGCAGAGGAAAACCCTTTGCGTGGAGCACCAAGATGGATTTTGTTCCACAGCTCCAGGACAGTGAGATGAGTGCTTTCCCTGGAGGAACTCCCCCCACCGCCACTGGAGCCCTTGGGCATGGCCAGCATCAGAACAAAAGAGTACATGGGATCAAGTCTGGAGCTGGGGGATGTGAGATCAGACCAGCTCCACTGCAGGCAGTGGCTCACCATGGTCAATTCCTTCCTTTCTGTGCCTCAGTTTCCCTGTCCATGCAGTATAGCAGAGTCCAAGTGGCTGCTGGCTCCCCGTCTGCCATACCATTAGAGAAGGCTCTCTCCAGGTCTCCATCCTTAGTGGGACAGTAAGTTTTGCCCCCAGAGTCCTGCTGTGGGCTGAGGTGCTCTCCACATGTACCTTCAACAGGACAGGCATGCCCATGCTCCTGCAGCCTCTTTGGGGGGCTCTGCTGGGAACCACCAGGGCTGCCTGTTAAGTGTGCCCCACCCAGATATGTGGAATCATCCTGTCAGGGCTTAGCTACTGGCAGTTTCTAAAAGGCTCCTGCAGGAACTCTTTGGTTATCCTGCAGCTTAAGAACGTGACCCTAAAGGCACAGAGGGCCTCCTACACGCCCAGGTCCTTTGTCTCTTCCGCTGTCTTCAGCCTGAAGTGAAGCACTTTCCCTCCCCAGGGGAGGCAGCAGCTTGGCCTCTGCTGGCTCAGGGGCCTGCCCATCAGGGCGGGATGATTTGTCCAGGTTCTGCCTGCCTTAGCCATGGGTGAGAAGTAAGGAATATTTGAGGGGAGGGCTTCTCACTCCCGCCTTATGCCTGCAGGGGGGCCCTGCTCTACGGTGCAAGTACCCATAGTCGCCCTGACCAGCAGTCAGCCTGATTCTTATGCCAACAGGTGCTGGAAGCCTGTGAAATGCTGGCAGCCAGGTGCCTCACTGTTATGCAGCTGCCCTGGATCCTGCATTCCTTCCTGTTACCCCCTTACACTCTGCCTTAGCACCTCATGTTCCTCTAGTCAGGAATTCCTTCCCCCTTCTGCCCCCACCCTGTGGAGCTATCTCCACACCGGCCCTCTGGGCCTGAGGGCTGAGGGACAGCCTTCAACCCTCCAGCTCTGGGAGGTGGCCACCTAGGGCACAGACCTCCCTCTCCCACCCACCCGAGTTTGAGCAGTTCAGGGATTTGCCAGGGCAGGGGTGGGGTTGTAGCCCCACCCCAGGGATTCCAGACTCAAGAGATGTTCCAGCAAGTGCCCTTCTAGTGGGTCTTCCATCCCTTCAAAGTCCCCTAAGTGAGCCACCAGTCTGAGCATTCAGGGTAGCTTTCTTCAGAGCAGTCTGGAAGGATGTTCTAGAGCCGAGGGGACTGTCAGGCAAGCAAGCGCCCTCCCTTTCCACTGCAGCACACTGTGGTCACCATCCAGTGCCTCCCGCTGGTGGAGAGGAATTGGTCCCTGAAGTGGCAACTGAAAATGCTGTTTATCCCAGGTGTTTGCCCTATCCCAAGTTTCTCGAGGGACCTGGGCCACCTCTGGTATGTCTTTGCCTGCTCAAGGCAAAGAGAAAAGAAGACAAGTGACATTCTTGTTGAGGACCCCTGGTGGCCATGTGGCAAGTGCCCTTTTGTCAGAACCTCAGTGCCCAGGCTGGCCTTCTTGCTCTGTGTCCAGGGGCTGGCTGTGTTCTAGAGTCTGGGCCCTGGAGACCCGGGTGGGAAATGTGCCTGTGTTTGCCTCACAGGGAAATGAGCTGGGGGGCACTGTGAGGCAGGAGAAGCACTTCCTTTGGCCATTGTCTCCACCTCCTTCCCTGCCTGCAATTTTGACAGCATCTCCAGGCGCACATCCTGGCCCTTGGCCCTCCCTTCCTTGATGACTGACGCCCACAAGGGCTGACATTCTGAGTAACCAGCATTGTACTTGACACTTGATTGCAGTAGCCATAGAGACTGGGGGAGTGAGGGAGCTTAGCCCCTGTCCCAGCTGGGCACCTTAGAGTGTAACCAACTCCATAGCCTTGTTTCTGTGTGTTGCAAAGGGCAAGTCCCTAGGGTGCTCGAGACAAGGTTACCAGTTCCCTCACACAAGCGTCTTCATAGCCAAGAAACCAAAGGTGACTGGCCAGGAGTGTCCTTGCCTTCTCTAGTTTCAACAATGTACAAATGTGGTTTAAAAACCATGTTCAATTCTTAACCTTTTGTTATCTGAATAAAGCAGTTTATTTCAACATAAGCTTTTTAAGTCCCTGATTAAGACTCCGGAGATGAGGGATGTTGATCAGAGCTTGCTGGATCACCCCTCTTTCAAGAGGTGACAGGGCCCAGAACAGGTGGGCAGGGAAGCACGTGTGTGCCTTCAGCATTGTCTGGGTCTCTGTCCTTTCTGATCCTGGAGGTGAGCAGAGTCTGTTCGCAGTGAAAGTGGTAGGATGTAGTGAGGAGTGCCACTATCTCCCTGCCACCTGGCATGTCATAGTTAGCAGAGTCCTTTCACAAATGCTGTCTCATTGGATTTACTGGGAATATCAAAGCCAGACTATTGAGAGGAGAACATCTCTTTCCACCAGTAGTGCCAGACCTGCCACTCTAAAGAGTTCCTAAGGGACCAGCTCTCAGAATGCCACTGCAGCCCTGCTCTGCAGGCCACACATCCTTCCTGGCAGTAAAGAGCAAAGGTTTACTACAGAGGCTGAGGTACAACCGAGTCTTTTTGGTAGAGAAGAGTCGACTGTATCTGAGGACATTTTTTTTTAAGACGTTAAAACCACTGATTGAGCAGGGCATAGTGGTGCATCCCTGTAATCCTGGTGATTTGGGAGGCTGAGGCAGGAGGATTTTTGAGTTCAAAGCCAGCTTAGCAACTTAGTTAGGCCCCAAGCAACTTAGTGAGACCCTGTCTCCAAATAAAATTTAGAAAGGGCTGGGGACGTGGCTCAGTGTTTCAATCCTTAGTTCAGAAAACAACAAAAACTCAGTAAAAAGAGCTCAGACATTAATCTGGTGACAAGGACATACTACTTTCAGCCCCTATCACCCTCTCTTCCTGTAGTCCCAGCAAGATCACCTCTGAGAGCAGGATTGTGTGGATGTTGCAGTGGGGGCCAAGTGTGGCTCAGTGTCTCAACTCAGAGAAGTGTCCAGAATCTGAGAACACTGAAGTCCTGGAGCCAGGTGAGGCTATCTGGCTATCACTTCCTCCTGTCATCACAGCATCTGTTCAGGGATGACCTCTGCTAGGGAGTCAGGGCTCTCACTGCCACGTCAATAGCTCCTGAAGCAGCTGCTACTAGGAAGGCTGGGGAGCCTTCTATAGGCAAGTCAGAAAACGTTTCTATGAACAATGTCACAGAAGACAGTATGTCCTTAGGAAGACAGATGGACAGAGAAGTACCTGGCCCTTTGCTCTTGACTGCCAGGTTCAGTGAACCATACTAAATACCTGCCTAGGCCAACCTATCAGGAAATTTTCATGAGGGACCTTCTGTTTCAACCCTCAAGCTGGTTTCTATCATAAAACCCATCCCTCATCTTCCTCCCATGCATAATGAGATGGAGTTTTGCAGAAAGAGCTCTTGTGTTCAGGGGCTTGTGAGGCAGAGTACTTCTGAGTGTAAGTTCCATCTGTGGCTGCTAGACGTGAACCTCTGCAGGAGTAAACAGGAGGTCACCCTACAGCTCCCACCCAGATTGTCTCTGTCTCTTCAGGAGTAACTGATCTCAGGAATTCCTAGGTGTTGCTGTAATTCTCACAGGCTATCCAACTCCCATCATAGAGGGGAAATGGGAGAACAAAGTTGTGAGGGATGTGGATCTGCAGGCTGCAGCCCGGACAGCTTCTGAGGCTCCAGGAACCTGATGAGCTCTGTGAGGGAATTCAGATGCCTGGCTAACAGGTGGTTTGGGGCCTTTCTTGGGGATGCTGGGAATCCTTCACCCAAAGTTCTTCTCCCTTTTACAATCAGCAAAAGCAGCAGCAGCATGTTCTGTGGAAAGACAGCCAGCCTCACTCTTCCTAAACCCACAGGTGTGCACACACACCTGCGCCAGTCCTGAAGCTGACTTGTGCTCCCTACTGAAATGCCATCAGTCGGAATAGTGGGAGTAGGTTTTAAGAGAACTCCAACACCACGCAGGAGAAATGAAGTTTATTTCAATGCAATTTCAAGAGTTCTAGGAGCTGTATAAAATAGTGTCACATTTTTCCTCTTTTAGAGGTTCCCAAGAAAGATCAAGCTCAACTAGTGACAGAGACAGCTGAGCTAGGAGTCTTCGACCAGCATGATAGTTTTAACATAGTGCATCACTCCTCAACTTGATTAGAATCTCCTCCGAGGCTAGGATGGCATTTTAAACCTAAGATCTTTGTGTACCACTCCCTTCCTACCTCTAACTTGCATGGATACTGAAATGATGGAGGGTGGAATTTTACACTCAAAAATCTTTGTATCACCCACCTCCACCTCCGATAAATAAATGTTGAAATGATGGTTAAGAAGGTTCAACTAGAGAATGGCGAAGGTGGATGTGACTGGTTCCTGCTTTGGGAAAATAGCTAGAACCATACATCACTGGCGGCGTCAGAATAAGGCATTTCCCCTCTACTGTATCACAGGCTCCTTTCCCGTGCTACGCAACCACTGAAGCCAGAAAATATATGTGGCAGGCTGCTTGGGGAGGCGACTGCTGCTAGAGCGACCTCTACCAGCAGGTAGAGGTATCTCTACAGAAAATAGTGATAGACGCTCTTCGTCTCGAAAGAGCCCAGGGGCAAAATCAGACTCACAGTAAGAGCGCCCTACTATGCTAGGTGCTGTCCCCATGCTCACTTCACTTTGTCCCCCAGCAACTTCATAGGAATTGCCATCCCCACTCTATATTTAAGCGGACAGTAGCTGTGCGCGGAGTCGGGAACCTAAACACAAAGCCGCTGCTGGGTTTCCTAGACTGAAGCCAGGAGAGGGCGCCGAAACCCGATGAGTGTGGGCTGCCCGGGGTCAGCCCTCGCGCCCACCTGGCCCCTCCGCATTCGCCGCCCGCCACTGAGGGCCAGAGCACAGGCTGAGATCCTGCCGCCCCCTAACTGGGCTCAGCTCAGCCGCTCTCGTCTACTGCGGCTTCCAGGACCCCAGATCCACATCCCGGTCCGCCGCCCCGAGAATGGGGAGATCGTTGGCTGCAGCGCAAGATCGGGGTACAAAGCAGGGACGACCTCTGGGATGACCCACGGCGCCAGGGGTCTTTGGGAACAAAAAAGGAGCGTGGGTCCCCAGTACACCTAGAGGGGGGCGTTTCTTTAGGTCCCGGGACCGTTCAGCCAATTAACAAATGGGGTCCTCGGAAGGACCGCCCTCTGCCGCTGAGTGACAGTGTAAAGGCTGCGTGCCCACCAGGCCCGACCCCGAGATGCGCGTGCGCGGATCGTGCCCAGAGGAGAGCCTAGACCCCCACCTTGGGTCCCTCTGCGCATGCTCACTGCCCGCTGTCTGCAGTCAGCTGCCTGCTACCCGCTGTCCGGACCAGCGCAGCGTCTGTCTCGTCTCTCCGGCCAGCATCTCAGCCTGGGCATCCCGCGCCCACTATGACGACGCACTCCTTTGCCCTCCCAATCATCATCTTCACCACATTCTGGGGTCTCATCGGCCTCGCCGGACCCTGGTTCGTGCCGAAGGGACCCAACCGCGGGTAAGGAAGGCGCTCAAGGCTTGGCTACCTACGCCCCCTCCCCTCTCCCATGCCTGGGCTCACCCCTCCACCCCGGGGCGACTTTTTTTTTTTTTTTTCCTTTTCTTTTTGTTTCCCTGCTGCAAGCCAGCGCCCACAGCCGGGGCACCCCTCTGTGACGCCTCCACCAGGTCTCCGCATTCGGGCTGCATTCAGCTCAGGAACAGGCAGGAGGCCGGGGAGAAAGGGCAGATACCTAGGTGAAGAGCAAGCGACATTGTAGTTGCTGTCGTCCCCTCCTGACTGGCGGATGGACTATGATGCGATTTCTGAGCTTCTCGCCATCTCTGGGACCTTGAACAAATGTCAGGCCTCGGTTTTTTTCATAGTAAAATGGGGATGACTATGATCCCTGCCTCATAAGGCTGCTAATACCTGAAATAATGCACTTAAAACAGCAGTGTATGGCACATTTTGTATACTGGATAATTGTAGCTGGTATTAATTTTAGAAGGTTCCTTAGCGTATTTCTGCGCCATTCATCATTTGCTGCTTCATATTGTCCTCACAAATCCGTTGTCTGATCAGCACTACCCACCCAGTGCCAACCAGGACTGGACCAAATTGCTAGGTAATATCGAAATAAGGGATCAAGAAGGTACTAATTTCTCCAGCACCAATTGGAAGTGCTTTAGATCTGAGATCGAAGGCCCAGCTTTGGATTAGTTTTAGCCTAAGCTAAAAGGCTGGAGGCTGCTTGGATAAATGAGTGTTGCCATTGTTCTTAAAAATCTGCCATGTCAGCCAGGCGTGATGGCGCACACCTGTAATCTCAGCAGCTCTAGAGGCTGAGGGAGTGTCGCGGGTTCAAAGCCAATTTCATCAATTTAGCGAGGCCCTAAATTACTCAAGGAGACCCTGTCTCTAAATAAAATATTTTAAAAAGTGGGGGTGTGGCTCAGTTGAGAAAGTGCCCCTGGGTTCAATTTCTGATACCAAAAAAAAAAAAAAAAATCCTCAGGGCTGCAGGGTCCCTCCACTTCACTTTGTAAACCATTTTAGTGTCATTCTTTCTGCCAAATTTGGTGGTTCTTTTTTGAGTCAACTGACATCTCTCCTGCTGCATTTTAAGCTTTTGTCTTCCGTTTTGATTAGATACAATGTTGCTAGTCCCTGTACTTTATAACAGTTCAGCCTCAAAAATGTCTCAAGGTCTCCTTGCCTCTTGCTCTGATTTCTGCTCTATTACGTTTTTTTCCCTGTCCAGTGAATTTTGCATCCCAGAGGCCACTCCACAATGTGCAGCTCTGGGCAATGACTGTTCTCAACATGTTTGTATTAAGATGGAGAAATCTTAGGAGATGGAAAAGGGAGATGAAGGCAAGTGTTGGTAACATGGCTTGGATGTGGGCAAGGTTAGCCTTCCCATGACATTTGAATTTTTCATTTACATCTTGCAGTTCTTACCCTGATAGGACTCAGCCTTCTGTGTTCCTGTGGCATCAGAAAGGCCATTGGGAACAGAGCTGACACCAGGAGCTCTTTCTCTGGCCCCAGCCAGGCCTTCTGGAAGTGCTGATTTCACCCTTCTGACCTGTGTCCTCTTCTGTTGCAGAGTGATCATCACCATGCTGATGGCCACCGCTGTGTGTTGTTACCTCTTGTAAGTACTGCCCTCCTCAGCTTTGTCCTCCTGTTGTGCCCTGGCCTGCTCTTTTCTCTGCCTGGAAGTGAACCCTGCTTGAATGGCTGAATCTGTAACACAGGAGTGAAGGCTATGTGCAGGGGTCGTGAGATCAGATGAGGGCATAAGGGGAGTCATGGACTCCAGCTCTGGTGCTGGCTCTGCATGAATTTTGTAGCACCCACAAGCCAAGTTTTCCCACTTGTGGAACGAATGGGGTTGGACCAGCTCAGTGGTATCTGGACCTGGCTGGTCACCCAAATGGATCCTTCAAACATAGCTTTCATGTTCTACCCTGGATCCAGCATCACAGACAGGTCTCCAGTTTGCTCTTGGGAATCTGTATTTTTTTTAAGTATTTATTTTTTAGTTTTAGGTGGACACAATATCTTTATTTTATTTTTATGTGGTGCTGAGGATCTAACCCAGTGCCTCATGCATGCTAGGCAAGCACTCTACCTCGGAGCCACAACCCCAGCCCAGGAATCTGTATTTTTTAATGAGTGGCCCCAGGCACTGGAGTGCAGCTGGGTTAGAAGCAGTAAGCAAGAACAACTCTTCATACTTGGGACAAGTACCCTGGAGATTCAGAAAACCTAAGGATGCAAGTACCTGGGCACATGTTGCTTTTTATTTGTTTCTGTTTTTTGTTTTTCTTTTAGCACTTTCCCTGGAAAAATCATCTATAAGTTCCTTTCTCTAATGTTGTTTGTTGGTCCTTCAGAGTTTGGCAGAATGTCTTCATTTGCCCCAGGGAGGGCCTCAGAGGGGCTAAATTTGATGGATCAGAAACCAGAACATGGGCTGGGGATGTGGCTCAAGCGGTAGCGCGCTCGCCTGGCATGCGTGCGGCCCGGGTTCGTTCGACCCTCAGCACCACATATAAACAGAGATGTTGTGTCCGCCGAGAACTAAAAATAAATAAATAAATATTTTAAAAAAAAAAAAAAAAAAAAAAAAAAGAAACCAGAACATAAAGGATGATGGCCAGAAATTTGGGGAAATGGGGTACACACAAGATATGGGATAATTATTTAATACCGAATCAGCGTATAGGAAAACAAGCCACAGATTAGTTTCACAGAGACATTTTAAGAAAATTCCACACCTAGAAATTATATTTACAAGACATAAAGTCTGATGATGCTGATATAAAACAAGTAAGATTCCTGATGGCTTCCCAGCACTGGGTGCTCCCAAGGCTGCTGTAGGGGACTCTGAGGTGAAAGATGGATCCTTCCTGCAGAAACAGGCAGAGCACCATTGATAGGGGCTCTGAGCCAGGCACTCTCAAAATTTTCTGAGGCCTCTACTATGGACAAACAAAACGGGGACTTTTGCCCTAAGGGACAGGGCCAGACACCACCCAGATGCACAGCTGCTGTTGGGATGCCTTCATGTCCCTGGCCTGAAGGATAGAAGTGGCTCAGCAGTCGGCAGGCACCAGGCTGTCTGCCCCGCAGTTTCTCCTGTCCTGGGATATTCCTCCCTCTTATTCCAGAAAGGTGTGATTCTGGGCTGTGGGTGTAGCTCAGTGGTACAGCCTTTGCCCAGAATGTGTGAGGCCCTGGGTTCTGTCCCCAGCATCACAAAGAAAAAAGGCCATTCTGGCATACCGCCCCTCCAGGCTGGCACTGCTCTCCTGCACCCCCCCACCCCTGTGTATTGGACTGGGGAGTCCAAACCAGAGATATTTGTGGACCCCCATAGGAGTGGCTCCCAAAGACCCCTGAGGTTGCCTCACTGTTTCCCAGATCCCTGTTCCAGCCCTAATTCAGGGACCTTACAAATCTACAAAAAATCAAATCAAGCCAAATCAAAACCCACAAACCCCAGACCAGTGCCCCTTGCCTGCTGCAGTGTGGGTAGCTCCCTGGGGCCCTGGGCACATGTACAAGCTGTGCCACCTACTGTGTTGGCGACTTGCTCTCTAGGAGAAAAGAAAAGAATGGCCAAGACCTCCCTAGGTGTGCAGGGTAAATCCCTTCTGAGCCCATCCCCCACTCTGCTGTCCCCTGCAGCTGGCTCATCGCCATCCTGGCTCAGCTGAACCCCCTGTTTGGGCCCCAGCTGAAGAACGAGACCATCTGGTATGTGCGCTTCCTGTGGGAGTGATGGACCACCTTCCTGGCCCCAGGTACCAGGGTGTGGGTGTGGGGGCCCTGCAGGTGGGGAGGCAGGGAAGGCAGGTCGTGGAAGAGCTCTCCTTTGGGTTCAGGCATTCATTTTTTCAGCAAAACACAAAGGCTGAGTGCCAGCAACCAAGGGAGCTGAAGACTGGCCCCTACTCCATGTCCTGTGGTGTTTCCTAGGGAGGCATGTACCCCTGCAGCCTCTCCACACACAGCCTCAGGTGTGGGGCAGCCAGGTCATGGGAGGTGGCGGGTGAGATGGAATCTGTTCAAGCGAGGTGAGGCTAGGTCCCAGGAATAATGAGATAGCCTCCTGGACAGAGGGACAGGACAAGAACAGGGCTGAGGATGCTCTCCAGGGAGGGGGGGGGTAGGGTCTCCAGAGCAAGTAAGGTCTCCACAGTGACCCTTAATGTGATATTGCATTTCAGGTGCCCCAGCTCTCTGGATGACCCTGACTGGATGTCCCTGGAGACAATTCAACCCTATCCTCCCCGACAACTGTCCTGGTCCCTCTGCACTCCCTCCTGCCAGCACCTTGGGCCCATACCTCCCAGGCCCCCCAGGTCTAGGATGCCACATCTTCCCAGCCTGTTGGGGCCTGGGGAGGCTGAGCAGGGGCATCCTGCCCTGAAACTCCCACTGCCCTGGGGTTTTCTCCCCTCCCAAGTGGATCCCAGTTGAGAAGCTGGTACTAGTGGGATCTGTCCCTTACTAGTGGGGCTAAAGCCAGGACTCCATCCAGGCTGAGGATGGTGGCATCCCTGAGAGGGAGGGGCATCCAGACCTGGAGACTGGAGCCTGGGGTGGAGTCGGGCTGGGTTATCAGCTGTGTCCCTGCCTGCTGGGAAGTGGAGGTCCCTGTTGGGTTAGGCCAAGGCCTTTCCCAGCTCTGGTGGGAAATTCGGAATCATTCTTTAATTTTCTGACACATCAAGATGTGAAATTTTTGGAATTATACTTTGGGTCAAATTTGACACCCATATGGTCAGGATCCTTTGTGGCTGTGAAGTCACTTGATGGCTTTCTCAGGAGGCTCTGTCTCCTCAGAATGTTCTACTCTGCCTTCCTGCCCTACTGGGGCCTCCCCAGGCTCACTGCAGCGTCCAGGTGACCTAGAGTTGGAACAAAGAGAGACAAGTGAAGGCCTGACTGGGGACCCCAAAACCAAACAGCAAAGGTCATGGCCACAAGCATGAATGGGCGGCTACACCAGAAAGAACAGGGACACATGTCCTTAGCCCTGTGTCTAAGAGCTGACAATGACTTTGAGGTTGTGCAGAAAACAAGGATTGGGGGTTTGCATAGCTGGTGACCTTGATAGGAGGTTGCTGTTGCTTGCGAGGCATCTTGGACTGAGCACGAGATGTTTATCAATCAGACCTGTTGTTCCTGGAATCCAGGGTCACTCTGAGCAGAGGAGACTGGAGAAAAATGGAGTCAGAGACTCCAAGTCTTTAATCCTGTTTTTAGCTATCCCTGGGAAGTTTGCAGGCAAAAGTGAAGAATCTGTCCTTGTTACAGCAGTGTGGGTACTGGGCCTCCCTGACTCTTGCCAGCCTCTGCCCGCCAAGTGCTCCGGGCTCTGTACTGGGGACAGTGAGAGACAGACATGCAGATAATATGGGTCAGACCAGGAGGGACCTGGGGACCCTCCAGCCAGTGCCCTCGCTCCTCAGGAGAGAGCATGGGGACATCACACTCTGCCCGAACTTCCAGAGCTAGTCAGGACAAAGCTCACTCACCTTGCCTGGGCTTTTTGTTTTGTTTTATTTTTTGTCATTTTTGTTTTTCGTACGGAGATTAAACCCCAGGAGCACTTAACCACTGAGCCACATCACCGACCCTATTTATCATTTTGAGACAGGTTCTCACTAAATTGCTTAGGGCCTTGCTAAGTTGCTGAGGTTGACCTCAGCCTCCTGAGCCACAGGTATACACCACCATACCTGGCCAGCCTCACTTATTTATTGACTATTTATTTGGCGTTTCTTCTTTTGTAGTGGCAGGAGAATATGAGTCCCTGGTGCTGGGTTTGCCAATCATTCAAGTTGGGGCCTCCCATGTACAACCCCTCAAAATCCCTTCCTCCCCTAACCCCTACAGCCTCCCTGTGAAACGGAGCATGGTAAGCATGACTTGTATTGAAAACCTGATTCTTGTCTAATAAAGAATTGTGATGTAAGATTACCGTTTGGTGGTTCAACCCCAGCCTCTGCCAAGTTTGCTGGCTGCCATGTCCTGCCCACCTGATTTCCCTTTCTTTGGCGGGTGGATCTGGGGAAATGTAAAGGGGCCTAGCTACTGCTGCCTTTGGAACTGCACTTTTTGGAACATGGACACTGAGAACCACATTTCTGACACCTGGAGGAAAGCGGGCCCCTGCTCACAGGCCCGGGGGGATGAGGAGTGCCTTGGCTGGTGGAGTGGAACTTGACTCGCTACTCCCCTGTGGCCCAGACGACCCGACCAGAGCTGTGCAATAAAGCAGATCCCCAGTGTTTGTGCAGTGTGACCTGCTTCATCCCTAAGTATCCAAGGACTGGAATCACCTGCCCAGCTTTCTGCATGGGTGAGGAACAGAGAGGACTGAGTACTTCCCGACCAGGGCTTATAGCTTTGGGGATGTGCTGAAAGAAGTCCTGAGGGAGTAGGAGGAACTGGGGTGACATGAGGCGGAGCCAACTTCTGAGGCCTGTGGCTTAGATTGATCCTAGGGGCAGCTGGGATCCAGAGGGTTTAAAGCAGGGAGGTGGCATGACCCAACCTGATTTCCAGAATTCTCTCTTCAGGATGCACAGTAGATAGGAGACGGAACATCTGATGACAAGGGCCATGTGCAGGTGGCAAGGACAGAAGAGTGGGTGGGAGGTGGACACAGCTTGCTGGCTGCGGGTGAGGGAGGAGGCATTGTCTGACCTGCATGCACTGTGACCCCTGATGACAGGATGCCAAGTCCCAAGCCAGCTGGGACAGCTTGGAGGTGAGCACCGAGCAGGAGCAGGCTGGAGAGGGGGTGTGATGACCTGAGGTCTTCCTTTGTCACCTGCTGAGTTGAAACATCCAGTCAGTGGTTGGCGATGGGCTGCAAGGTCAGGACACGTGCCAGGAGATGCTGGATTGGAGTCCTGGGCTTAAAGTACCTCCCGGTCACCAAGGGATGGGAGGGGCCCAGGGGGGCCTCAAAAGCCCAGAATGGGACCTCCAGGAATGCCAGAGTTTATGGGGTGGGCCCATGGGGATGCTGGGAGCGGTCTGGAGCCAGCTGAGTAGGATGCCAAAGAATCCAGAGAAAGAGGATTCAAAGAGGAAGGGGTGGTCCTGAGTGTCACATGCCCCCATCGCCCCCCACAGCCAAGAAGTCAAAGCCAGCTGGCAGCTTTGGTGACAGGTGAAGTGAGCTGGGAATGAGTGGGCAGATAAGGGGATAAAACACAAGTGACAGTGGGAATGACGTGGCTAGGGACCCTCTTAAAGCTGGGCCTAGAACTGTCAGAGGGAGCTATACAAGGAAGGGACCTGGGGTCAGCCTTGGGCCTGGGCACCACTGCAGCTCCTGCCACCGTAGCCGCTGTCACTCAGTCGGCCCCAGCCTGCTGCGGGCCCACTTCTAGAACCTCAGGTCTGGGATGCCTCAGGGCCCTCATGGCCCTTGGTTGGGGTGGGAGGGTGGGGGTGTCAAAACGGTTGTTTCCTGCACAAGGTTTCCGTGCTCTGGATTCGTGCCTTGTTGGTCGGAGGCCTAGAGCAAGGGTTGGCTGGAACGAACAGTGAATTCTTTGGCAGCCTTGAGCTTTCAGAAGGAACTGACATCAGGGACTTGGTGGACCCAGGGATGTGGCTTTGGGCTGCAAGAGGCCAGGCTGCCCTGCCTTTGGACATCATGTACCAAGGTGTCTTTTTATTCTAGATTTGAGCAAGGCCCTCGCCCACATGGGAGAGGCACCAGTAAACGTCAACCTGTCACAGATACTCAGGGAACCTACCTGAAGGAAAGAGCTCTCCATATGGGCAGTGATAAGAGTGCAGGGTACCCTTGAGCCACACCCAGAAGCAGAGTGGGAAGCAGCCTTGGGGACCACTGAGGAAAGTAAGGCTGCGAAGATTAAGCAAAGCTGCACGCTTTGCCTGTGGCCAGCAGAGGGCAGTGCCTGCGTGCGAGTGAAACCTCCAGAGCAGTGAGTCCAGTTCAGGCCCCTCTGGGGTGTATCAGGCTGTTAGAGGTGGTGGTCTTAGAGTGCTGCCTTGGGCTGAGGGCAGCAATAATTCTCCAGGGAGTACCACACCCTGCATGAAACATCTTCCATCTTTCAAGGATGTTTAACAATAACAACGGCTGGCCAGGCACGCTGGTGCCCACCTATAATCCCAGCGACTCAGGAGGCTGAGGCAGGAGGATCTCAAGTTCAAAAAAGTTTTTACAAAACCAGCTTCAGCAAAAGCAAGGTGCTGAGCAACTCAGTGAGACCGACCCTGTCTCTAAATAAAATACGAAATAGGGCTGGGGTTGTGGCTCAGTGGCCCAGTGCCCCTGAGTTCAATCCCTGGTACCCAATAAATAAATAAATGATAATATCAATGGCTAACATTTATCCAAGAGGTCCTCAGGGCCACACACTGCTTAGAGAAGCCAAGGGGAAAGAGCAGAGGTATCCCGAAATCTTATACTTCTCTGGTTCCAGACCCAGTCCCCCTCAACAGTCTCCTGTGGCTTTTTTTTTTTCTGTCTGTCTCAGCATTGCTAAGAAATTTGGCACATCCCAATCAATGACAGGGACACCCATCTGCCCACGTACCCACTAAGGAGAGGCAGGTACTGGCCTAGCATGTGTGAGACCCTGGGTTCAATCCTCAGCACCACATAAAAATAAATGAATAAAATAAAGATATTGTGTCCAACTACAAGTAAAAAATAAATATTTTAAAAATAATAATAATAGAATCATCCAAAGCAAAACAACCCCTTGAGCACAGCCCTCCAGGGGTTTTGGTTGCTTTTTACAAAAACGGTCATTTCACAGAAACAGGATCATTGATAATTCTGGAAATGTGTGGAGCTGGATGTGAAACCACGTGGGGGTGGGTCCCCCTGATTTTCTCCTCTTCTGTGTTCTGGAAGTGACCATCTATTTATAAACCCAGGGATTTCCAGGAACAAAATCAGTTGGCAGCCACCACAGTTTTGCTGGACTTAAATAGCAGAAAAGTCCTGTGGGGATTCAGACCACACTCCAGTTAACAAGTCTCAATAAGAATCACTCAGTGGGGGTATGGTGACCAAAGAATATGAGATTTCAGCAAGACAAAACAAATACATTCAAGAGATCTCACATGTTGAGTAGAAAGTTGCTGAGAGCAGATTTCTAATGTTGTCACCTCTAAATAATATGGCTTGATTTAGCCATTCCACAATGTATACATATATGTTAAAACATCCCCCTGTACATGATAATTTTTATTTGTTAATTTAAAAATTAATAATAATAATAATAGAATCCCAGGGGCTGGAGTTTTGGCTCATGGGTAGAGTGCTGGCCTAGCATGTGTGAGGCCCTGAGTTGAATCCTCAGCACCACATAAAAATAAATGAATAAAATAAAGATATTTTATTCAACTACAAGTAAAAAATAAATATTTTAAATAATAATAATAATAATAATAGAATCATCCAAAGCAAAACAACCCATGGTATGCTGGGACCAAGGCCAGGTCTATTGTGGCAGAAGCTCCCAGCATGGAGCAAACTTGCACACTGAGACAGAGTTCTGTGTGGTTCTTTCGCAGGCAGGCCCACACAGGTCCGGGGCCAACTGTGGAGTCATGCTGCAGATCAGTCTGCAGTGGTATTTCTCAGAGTGCAGGATGACCTAAATGCTTGAAGATGCAGGTCCCTGGTCCCATCCCCACGCCACCCCCACCAAATTAGGGTCTAACTGGTGGGATGCAGGCTGCATTTGGGGGATCGAACCCAGAGCCTCGTGCATGCCAGGCAAATACTCTGCCACTGAGCCACATCCCCAGCCCTCAGACTGCATTGTAAACCAGCTCCCAAGTGTCCTGGTGCTGAGATCCTCAAGGTCAGAGTTTTCTAACCTTGGCACCATTGACAGTTTGGGCTGGATAATGCTTTGGTTTGGGGAGGCCCAGGAGGGCTGTCCTGTGTATTAGAGATGTTTGCCCCAGATCTCTACCCAACAGAGGCCAGCAGAGCCTCTCTCACTGCTTTCAGCTGTGACCACTGTAATTTCTCCACTCTGAAATGTTTCCAGGGGAAGCTTCATGCACCAGCCCAGAATCTCTGAAAAAGAAGGTAGAAAAGCCCTGAGATAAAATGGGATCCTGAGCACCCCCGAGTATCTATCACCTTTCTTCTGGCTCTCCCAGCAGTGAGCTCTGAGAGAAGGAAGCACCCAAGTTTGGGGAAATTATTGGGTGCCAGCGCAGGCACCAACGCCAGAACCAGGTGACCCTTCAGTAAGTAGTGGTTCCTGGGGGCCAGGAGAACCTGGAGCTCACCCTGCAGCGCCTCCTGAAAGGGCACGTGGATATGCTTGGGATGGAGATTCTCAGAAACCTAGAGCACCTCCACCTTGACCCCCCGACCTCAGGGTGAAGGCCACCGCGGCAGAAAGGATCCTCCCCCTACTGGAAGCTCAGGGTCCTGCCCCTGATGAAAGCCTGGCACCCACTGGGGTGCGGACACCTCACCTCCGCATTCTGCGTCTCCTTTACCAGGGACCCAGGACTCTGAAGAATCACTGGCCCTTGGTTGGTGGCAGCAAGTGATTCTGCAAACATGGTTTTTTTTTTTTTCCCTCTCCTCTGTCTCCAGGAGCAGTTCTCCCTCAGGTAGCAGCCCAGCTCAGCTTCAGGGTGGAGAGTGCAGAATCTAGAACTGGCTTCTAGTTCCAGCTCCACCGACAGTTAGCCAGGTGAGAGTGACTTAATCTCTCTGATCTAGCAGCGCCTGCCTCATAGAGGCTGTGATAGGAGCTGGGATGACGGACTCAAGCGCCTGAGGGGTCAGTCACTGCTATTTATCACACTATTTTTACATACTAGCTCTTACATTCTGTGCCACACTGTATTCTGCCACAATTGCGGATTCCCCTGGTGGAACAGGAACTGCTCGTATCCTGAGGTTTTTGATATCAAGACAGGACCTGGGAAATGAGTGCTGTGTTTTGTAGCAAGTGACTTTAATATATCAATGTAGGGTCTTCTCGATAAAAAGTCAAATGCTCCGCGAGAGGGCAGCGGGAGGGAATGAATACTGGAACTGGGGTATTGATACTCAAGCATTCAGGGAAACTTAGATTTAAATGTGTAGGCTATAACCAGGATATTCTCAGGGGGGTGGGGGAGAGTATTGAGAGGGACATTAGTACTGCCAGCTATTAAAAATATGACAGGTTAGGGTTTGCAAGGCTGCAGAAATTAAGCCAATGATATTGGCCGATGACCACCAGATAAAGCAATGGAAAGAGATCAATGGAAGAAAATCAGAGCCCAGAAATAGATTTAAATTTGCTGGGCATGGTGGCACCTGCCCATAATCCCAGTGGCTCAGGTGGCTGAGGCAGGAGGATTGCAAGTTCAAAGCCAGCCTCAGCAACTTAGCAAGGCCCTGAGCACCTTAGTGAGATCCTGTTTCAAAACAAAAAATAAAAAGGGCTGGGGATGTGGCTCAGTAGTTAAGCTCTCCTGAGTTCAGTCCTCTGGTACCAAAAAGAAAAAGAAATAGAATAGACCTTCCAGCAACAAAAGAAATGCCAAATGGATCCAAGATTCAACAAATTTAAATGACACTATAAATGTGTTACAAGAAAACAGAATTTTTAAAAATTATTATGTAATGGGAAAGATATCTAAAGGAAAGCAAAAAGTAAAAAAAAAAATAGAAGCTATGGAATCCTTTTAGATAAAAAGCTATGGAAGCTTTTTAAATAAAGCTTTAGAAATTTAACTAAATTAAAATTCAAGCCAAACACCATGGCACTGGGCACACTGCCCTGGAAGGGCTGGGTTTCTCTCTGGCCCTTTCCGTACTTTCTCTTTTCTGTCTCTCTCTTCCCACTCTCTAGGCTTGAGCAACGGAGCCAGCTCAGCATGGACTGAAACCTCTGAAACTATGAGCCAAAGTGAATCTCTCCTGCTCTAAGCTGTTGTCGTGGGTATTTTGGTCACAGGATGACTAACACAGACACACATCTAGAACCAGAAAGCTGTCAACATTACAAGGTATTGCCAAATTCCTCTCCAAAACGTTTGTTTCCATCTCCATTCCTACAATCTTACAAGTGCCTGGATCCCGGTGCTCTTCATCCTTTTGGATTTTTTCGGTCAGATGGTGTGTGTGAGATGGAACTTGCTTTGACGCGTGTTTCCTAATGGCTAATGAGCTTGACTGTCATCCGTTTACTGACCATTGGGTTTCTGCTTCTCTAATTTGCCTGTTCACTTCATTAGCTGACTTTCTAGTATGATAGTATTTTGTTTGGCTTTTTGTTTTTTGTCTTTTTCCTATTGATTTATACAAGTTCTTCATATATTTCCACTTCAAGTGGAAATCCTAGAGAATTAGGTCCAGGAAGGGACAGAAGGACCATGTAGAAGGTGGGAAATGCAATCAGACTGCCCCATCTCTCCTTCTGCTCTTCAAAATAATTAAGAAAATGAAAAGCAACCACAAAATGGAGAACATGTTTGCAGTGTATACATCTATCAGAGGACATGGACCCTGTTTTCATGAGCTTTTGCATCACGGTGACCAACATGCCCAATAAGAACAATTTAGAGGAGGAAAAGTTTCTTTGGGGTTCAGCATTTCAGGGGTCTCAGTCCACAGACAGCCCACTCCACTGGCCTGGGCAACATCATGGGGGAAGCTGCAAAGCTCATGGCAGGGTCAAGAAGCAGACAGAGAGAGAAAGGGGGGAATGGACCACAGGGAAGAAGTACCCTTCCAGGGACACCCCCTGTGACCCACCTCCTCCAGCCTACAGTTGCCACCAAGTCAGTCTGCTCAGGCTAGGATGGACTGCGAAGGTTACAGCTCTCACAATCCAATCATCACTTCACCTCTGAACATTCGGGCATTAATACAAGGGTTTTGGGGGGACACCTCAGATCTGAACCATAACATATCCTAAATATATAAAGAACTTATAATTGAACAAGACAAACCAAAGTTTTAAAGGGGGGCAAGACATTTGAACCCATTCTTCACAACAGAAGAAGTACAAATGGCAAATGAGCACAAAAACGAAGTCAACCCCATCCGTCATCTGGAGATGCAACTTTAAACTACAATGAGATACAACCACAACCACTTGAATGGCTAAAATGAAAAAGACTGACAAAGTGTTGGTAAGGATTTGGAGCAACTGGAAGATTGCCCGGAAGAGCACAAAATGGCACGAACATTTTGGAAGAGTTTGTCAGTCTTCTCTTAAAAAGCTAAACAGGACTTACCATACAACCTAGTACACCCACTCCTATCTTACTTGCCCAGGATAAATGAAAACATAGGTCTACACAACACATATTCTTTATTTGCAATAGACTAAAACTGGACACAACCAAATCATCAGTGGGGTGAATAGGTAGACAAACTGTGCTGTCTGCACATAACTGAATTCTACTTGCCAATAAAAAGAAATGATTAGGGGGCTGGGATTGTGGCTCAGCTGTAGAGACACTGGGTTCAATCCTCAGCACCATACAAATGTAAATAAATAAAGTAAAGGCATTGTATCCACTACAACTAAAAAAAAGAAAGAAAAAAGAAGAAATGATTAGCGAGGACACCAGGAGGCTGAGGCAGGAGGATCAAAAGCTTGAGGCCAGCCTCAGCAATTTAGCAAGACCCTATCTCAAAAATAAAAAAGGGCTATGGATGTACCTTAGTGGTAGAGCCCAGCTGAAAATCAGACATACAAGTATATACTTTTCTTAGTCCATTGGGTGCTATAGCAAAATACTATCAACTGGGTAGCTTGTAAACAACAGAAAATAAGTCCTCACAGTTTTGAAGGTTGGGAAGTCCCAGATTGAGGGGACGGCAATTTTAGTGTCAGATGAAGGCCTGTTTCCTGGTTCGTAGGTCCTGATTCAAGGGGGTGACCTCTGTTGTGTCTTCTCATGGTAGCAGGGATAAACTAGTTCTCTGGGGCCTCTAAGTGTGTTCATGAGGCCTCCACCTTCAAGATGTAATCACCTCCCAAAGACCTGTCACCTTGTTGGTCAGGATCTTGATAGATGAATTCTGTGTGTGTGTGTGTGTGTGTGTGTGTGTGTATGTATGTGGTGGCAGGTAGGGGCAAAAGCATTCAGATCAGTAGGGCGTGGTGGCACATGTCTACAATCCCAGCAACTCAAGATCTTGAGACAGGAGCACTCTCCTACCGCAGAGCCCTCTTAAAGAAAGGAATCTTTTGCCGTCTTTAACAATTGTTTGGATAATTTTTCTTTAACAGCTAATATCTCTTATTGTGTGACTGAGTACCGGTTTCCTCATCTGTACAGTGGAAAAAACAACAGCTTCATCTTTGAGGCATGGAGAGGATCAATTGAGATTCCAAATAACTTTGGTAAAGGGTAAAGCTAAAGTGTATACACACTCTTGTTCTAGAGGTCCCTGTTTTAAGTCCTAGGTGGAGGACTGCACAAGCCTGGAGTTGATTGGCTTGGGACAGGAGGAGGAGGCCTTCGGAGTTTTTCTGACTCTGGTGGAAAGGAGCTAACATAGCCTGAGAGGCAAAAGTTGTAAACTTTGGCGCCCACAAGGGAAAGGGCCATTCTCTGTTCCACCACGGAATGCAGCCTTTTCGGCCCTTGGGCAATGCGGTTTGCAAGGCCTTTGGGGCATCACCATGCCGACTTGTGGCTCCTTCTTACTGTTGCTGGGGAACTGATGTCTCCAGAGAAGGGTTGGAGGAGTTCGCAGAGAGAAGGGGGAACTCAATTCAGGACCAGCGGGGTTTTCGCCATACTGGATGGAAAAGTATTTCAGTACGTTGCAGTCAAAAGCAAAGGCAGAGGTTTATTTAGGAAAGTAGATACACATTCAAGGGAGAAGTGGGGATGGGGAGCAATCTCAAAAGAGAGACACCTTTGGGGTAAAGTATGGAATACACACTCAACGGAGAATGCTAGCCATGGCCAGAGGGAGGGACAGCAACCGGTTGGTGTGGGGTGTTCATATCTACAGGGGGCCGAGAGCCGTATTAGGGGCTGGACTAGAGACGCAGGCAGGGTGGAGCTACACAATTTTGCACCAGTTTTTATCATTTGCTTACACATTTCCCTCATTTTGTAAGGGCAGGAGCCAAGGGCAAGTTGCTCAAGCTCAAGATTTACAACTGTACTTTCTGCATCTCAATGGCTTGTGGGACGGTCCTTTCTTTATCCTAAATCCCATCTCACTATCATCTTTGTGGCCTTCCACCTGCAGCGCCCGCGGAGTGGATCGGGTGGACTGGGATCTCTTGGAGGGGCCCGGAGCTGGTACAGTGAACTCCAACATTTGTATTAGATAAGGGCATACAATAGCTTTCTCCAAGACCATACTAAACCGGTTGGTACCTAAGACTCTCCCGTCTTGCGGTCCGCGCCTGCGCACTGGAGCCCGCCGCGGGCGGGAGGAACGTACCAAGCGCGGGGCCGGGGGTGCGCGCGGAGACCCCTGTGGGCTGGGGCTCACCGAAGCAGCCCCTTGCCCGCTCCGGAACTTGCAGTCCCTGGTCTCTGCCTTCCGGTTGGCGCGTCGTGGGGACTCCCTCCCTCTGTGCTGGGAGAAGCGCAGCGGCGGCTTGGCGTGCACCTCCCTTGGGCGCGCGGACCCAGCCCTGGCACCTGGCCCCAGGTAAGCCGCGGGGG
>NW_026000164.1:3444326-3464544 GCF_001458135.2 Marmota marmota marmota | reverse complement strand
CTGGGTGCTGTCCTCGCCCACGGCGTAGCGCAGGCGCCCGGTGCGCGCAGGCTCGTGGGCGCACCTGGCGGGTAGCCGAGCCCAGGTTCTGGACACCGTCCTTCTAGGCCACCGGGGACCCTCACCCCCACCTCCCGGGAAAAAGCAGAACGTTCTGGTGGTGCGTTTCAACAGATCTCATTTTGTGTCACTTTTGCCTAACTTAAAGGTCTGGTGATGTTTGATTATTATTTAAGACGTCCCCCTTTAGGTTTTTGTAAGCCAAATGTGTATGTGGGACAAAACCTAAAAATATATAGTGGTTTTCGCTCTTTAACTTCCAACACATTCCTCCTTTTCCCCACCACCTTTCCACCTGCTTAGAAGCCCAGGACTTGAGGGCCCAGCTAGTGTTACCGCCGTTTACCGGTGACGGTCCTTGCTTCCGCGATGCTGAAGTATAACATCAGAGAAGCACCCCGAGGCAAGTTTAGGGTGGAAAGTAGAAGCTTTATTAAAGACAGCAGAAAAGACTTGTCCCCGGAGGAAGACGGGGACCCAAGAGGTGGAATCCGTGGA
This sequence comes from Marmota marmota marmota, assembly GCF_001458135.2. Classification (NCBI taxonomy): domain Eukaryota; kingdom Metazoa; phylum Chordata; class Mammalia; order Rodentia; family Sciuridae; genus Marmota; species Marmota marmota. The sequence continues at coordinate 3,463,986 of NW_026000164.1, read as the reverse complement.
AGGGCGATGTCTTCCCCTTTTTATAGTTAAGGTCTTCTTTCAGCTTTCCCACATTTTGTCGCTGTTGCTGTCCTTTGTTCTGTTATCTTGCAGTGACAGAATGTAGGTGGGGAGACCTGAAAGGTGAGGGGCAGTTGGGCCAGAGGAGTAATCTGGGCAGGAAGGACCTGGGGCGCTTCTGATTAGCACCTTCCAGTTTGCTGGGAGCTGCTCTATTAACATTTCTTTAGAATGGGCTCTGGGCCTTGGGAACATTAACATTTCAATTTCCCCAAGTGCGGCTCTGCTTTCCCGTGCGAATTCTCAACATGGCTTTCATTTTCGATTTTACTGGATATTAGACCCGATTTTCCTAACTATACTAACTACCTATCTTTAAATCTGGCTTCACTAGTGCCCTAGTATGGGGCGGGGGGGCGCCGGGGACGGGGTGAGAGGTGGGGACTGGTGGGCCTGGGCAGAGTAAGAATTGGAAAAGATCTGGCATAATTAAGGCACCTTAGAAATAGAGGAGTGGCCCCTCTCTCTGGGCGCCCTCAGGGAAAGGATTGGCAAGAGCAGTCTGAATAGGATAGCCTCAGATTCATTAAGCCCACACATTTATCAGTGGCCTGGCTTCCTCTGGGGGACCAATAGTCCCTCGGGCATAAAGGACCTCATTTCCCGGCACCTGATCGATGCTCGCCTGCCCTAACTCCGAGGCCAATCCCTTCCCCCTCCTGTGCTCTCAACCCGTTTCCTCTGGAAGCTCCCTGCCTTGGATTTGACCTTTGTCCTGTGTAGTTAGCTTGCCCCTCTTCCCATTGTACTTGTTCTCTCTTTAGGGTTGCAGCCAAGCCCTTTCCTCCCATCACCATCTCCAACACTTGAAGTATAGTCAGCCTTCCACAGCTGCAGGTTCTGTGACCAATGGGAGGTCATAATTATCAGGAAAAAATTGTGGGGCTGGAGGTGTAGCTCCACGCTAAAGCCCTGGGTTCAATTCCTAGTACTGGGGGGAAAGGAAAGAAAGAAAGGAAAAAAAAATTGTGTCTGCCCTGAACATGTGTAGACTTTTTCTTAAAATTAGTTCTAAACAATAGGGCTTAGCAATTATTTACATAGCATTTACATATATCAAGTATTATAGGTAATCGGAGATGATTAAAGAATGTGGGATGATGTGTGTAGATCATATACAAATGCTACTCCATTTGATTTAAGAGACTGGAACTGGTTTCTCACCCCAAATGCCCCGAGGGCAGTTATTCTCCTATATTTGTGTACTGGGGATTGAGCCCAGGGGCAGTTTACCACTGAGTCACATCCTCAGCCCTTTTTATTTTTTTACTTTGAGACAGGGTCATGCTAAGTTGCTCAGGGCTTTGCAAAGTTGCTGAAGCTGATTTCAACTTGGAATTCTCCTGCTTCAGCCTCCTAAGTCACTGGGATAACAGGTATGTACCACTGCACCCAGCCATATTTTTTTATCTTGAGGGCTTAATGCTGGCTCGTAGTGAGTATTTCATGAATCTTTGTTAAAAGGTTGAATACACTGAGTATAGCATCCTAATAGGACAAAGCTAATTGGGAAGCAACAGGATCGGTACCCTGAGGTACACTAGTGGATCTTGGGTGAAGGTTTTGGGGTGTGCCCCTGGGCTATAGCTCTTAACAGACAGGTGTTTCCCATTTCTACCAGGTTGTATACCATGGCCTGGTTTTAGTGCCCTGTGTCCTCGTTGATGGTGATATAGCCTACAGACTCCTGGAGGTTTGAACTCACAGTCTGGGTTGCAGTCTCCAGTCAGGAAGCAAGAGCTGAGGTAAGTCCCTTCCAGTGCTGACATGTGGAAGCAGCCTTCTGGGTTCAAGACAGTATCTTGTATGTCATTCCTGACGTTATCCAGCCTCCCACGTGGCACCTCACCTGGGCCTTTGTTCATTTGATGTCTGGGTGGATGACTGAGTTCTGTGAAATAAGCTTGAGGGTGTTGCTTCTTTAGCCTTGGAGACTGCTATCTGGAAGGATCGTCTCCTGACAGAGACTCAGAGCCAGGTGGCTTGACACCTGTGAAATACAGCCCTGCCATCTCCGGGGATCTGTAATATTTGACGGCACTCAGTGTCAAGGTGTCTAGGTTTTCCATCTTCCCTCTTAATCTCATCTTGATCTTCTCTGAAGAGATGAGGCCTGCTGACTTCGGGTGCTGTGGGTGGGTTTCTAAGTCGCCTTCCTCAGAGTCTTCTCCATCACAAGGACGTGCATCCTGGCTCACTGGGCTTTTCCTCCTCTACTGTCTTCTTTTCTTCTCTCTTCCTGTGTCTCCTCTGACTTCTGAGGGTCTTGTCCCTTCATAGTCCTGAACTCCACCTAACACCCAGGAAAGTGAATTGAAGATCACACCCAGGTTTTGGACTTGGAGCATCTGGGTGGCAGGGTGTCCCAGTAACCAAGACGGAGTGGCACGCAGGGAGAGCAGGCGAGGGGAGCTTAAGAGAGAGTCCTGATCCCCAGACAGACCTGGGTGAAGAGCAGAGCAGCCTGGGTGCAGTTGGGCCCAGAGAGGCAGCCTGAGGAACATCACTCAGGAGACACCCAGAGGAAGAGGCACCAGAAGAGAAACTGGGAAGGCACCTGAGGTGGGAGGAAAACCAAGAAAATGTGTTCCTACCTGAGGGGAAAGGGCATTTCAAGAGGAGGAAGTTGGGGTGGGGGGTTGCAAAAAAGCCATTGAGTTAGGGGCAAGACCCCTAGAGGAGCAGGTATTGAAAGGAATGGGGGGTGAGAAAATAGCCCTCCTGGAGGTTTGTCTGTGACAGGAAAGAGCTTGAGAAGGCACTGGGGATGCTCCATCTATAGTCTCTGCAGGAGGCTGACCAGCAACACCTCTGGCTCAGGACACTAGGCTGCCTTTTTTTTTTTTTTTTTTTTACAAATTTTGAGCCACATTGTACATTTACTGTGCCCTCCTGCTGCCCAGGTTTTCAAGACACAGCTTGGGAGCCCCTCTCCCTTTTACTAGTCTCTCCCCTGGGAAAACTGCCAGCACTTGTTGGTGAGGTCATTCCCTTCCGTGGGTCACACAGTCCACGTGGTACTTCTTGCCTTCTGCATGGCTCTGCATGTGTGAGTCAACACAGGGCTCTTGTCTACTTTACTTCGTATCTACTACACCCCATAGAAAAATCACCACGTGGGGCTGGGCTTGTGGCTCAGTGGTAGAGCACTCGCCTAGCATATGCAAGGCCCCAGGTTTGATCCTCAGCACCACATAAAAATAAATAAAATGGAGGTATTGTGTCTAACTACAACTAAAAAATAAATATAAAGAAAAGAAAAATCACGTGCCTCCTGTGTTCTCAGACATTGAAAGAAAAAGGGAAAGTCCATCAGTTTGGCAAAGAAGATGCACACAGAAGCCTGTCATGTGCAGAGAGCTGTGGGGACCAGCCTCCGGAGTGCCCTGTCTGGCTAGAGGAGTGAAAGTTGCTCTTCACCTGGGAGTTCGTGGCCTGGGGAGTTGGTCCTGGGCCTGAGTTCACTCTCTTGCTGTGCCTCGCCACTTGTCTCTTGACCTTCTTTCTCCTGTCCTGTCTGGGCCTCCCCTTCCCCTCAGTGGTCCCCAGAGTTAGGTGGGGACAGTGAGAACTGTGCTTTTCATCTTGCCTTGCAGCCTGGGCCTGTCTTCTCATTTCGCCAAGTTCCCAAGCATAATAGAAATGGAGAAAAGCAAAAAGTCCCGCAAGAGGCAGATACCCTCCAGATTAGTGGGAAAGGAGCCCTCTGTGCGTGCCAGCTGCCCTGTGGCCAGACCCAAGAGCCCAGCTGCCACCTTGGCTTGTGCCAGCTCTGATTTCAAAACCATAGCCACCAAGCTGGAGTTTACGTGCAGAGAAGAAAATGCTGGCAGTGGCCACAGGAGGAAAGTCCGATCCCTCGGCTCCCAAAAGAAACGTGAAAGGCACTTGTCTCTGCAAAGGAGCAGCTCCTGGCCCCCACCCACTGGTACGTTGGTCCCTTCATCTGACCCAGGCCAAGTTTTCCAGGAGAAGCAGGTAGAAACTGCCTTTGGCCTACCTTCCTCCTGCGGGAAGAGAAAAACCCACCCCGTGAGGAAGCCTAGTCTTCACCCTGCCACTTCCCAGGCAGAGTGCCAGGCTAGCTCTGAGCAGAATAAACCAAAGACAGACTCTGGAATTCAGGGCCTCAGACTTGTGCCTGGGCAGGAGCCCCACACACAGCCCGAGAAGAGGAAAGTGTCCAAGCGGAAGGCATGTGGGTGCACAGAGGAAGGAGAGCCGGCAGGACGGAAGGCTAGGTCTTTGTTGGGTGGTGCTAGAGCTGCCCCCTCTACCCTAGCTCTGGTTCAGCCCCAACCCCCATCCCTGCAAATGACCAGTCCTGAAAGGTTGGAGGCAAACCAGTCAAGAGAGAATGAGGAGGCAGTGCCAGCTGGGCTCCTGAATGAGGAGGCGGTGCCAGCTGACCTCACTGTGCATCTGGCCAGAGAGGCGTGGCAACGTCCCAAGAAGGGGAAGAAAAAGCGTTCTCATCCTGTAGTAAAGAAGAAGTTGGGGCCCCAGCTGAACCTTCAGGAGACCCCCTGCTTGAAAAAGTTGGTTAGAGCTAAGAAAACAGAAAATCAGGGCTTGAATTCTTCCCCGCATTCCGCAGGCCTTCTGCGTGCCACAGGTCTGACACCCGTGTCGGACATCAGACAGTTCTTCACCATTGATTTAAAGAACAGCTGCCGAGTCCTCTGTACCTTGTGTCACGTCAGTGTCAGACCGTGCAAAACTGAGGGGCAGTCGCAAGCCTCAGGCCTCGTCCATCACCTGGCTAGCCAGCATGGGCTAGAGTGGGAGAGAGGGCTAGCTACCAGCAGCCCTGGCAAGGGGGTAGAGGACATGGAACAGGCACAGCTACAGGCCTTGCCCATGGACGCTGCCAATTTTGCCTCAAGGGGGCAACTGGTGCCCGTACACCACCCAGACACTGTGTTCTTGGGACAACGTAGCAGAGAGCCAGGCCTGGACAGACCTGACCAGCCACTTTTGTCCTCATCACCCCTGCCTGCTTTCCCTGTTGCAGTCAAGGACAGGCCTAATGACACAAATGCCCCCGAACAACCCCACACGGAGACCTGGAACCACAGCATCACAGAGCTGCTATGCAGCCTGGCCTTGCCCTTCTCCTTTGTTTCCTCCAAACCCTTTAAGAGGTTCATGGCGCAAGTGGACCCTCGCTACCACCTGCCCTCCCCAGCATTCTTCCGCGACAAAGCCTTGCCCCTGCTCCACGAGGCTGTGGGTGAGCAAGTTCTTCAGGAGATGCAGTGGGCAGAGGAGGGCCATGTTCACCTCACAGCCTCTATGTTGACCCAGGACTCCATGGTGAACTATGTGGCTGTCAGTGCCCACTGGGTGGTGGCACAGTCAGGCAGCAAGCTTGGGGCATCGGGGAGCCTGAGGAAGAAAGCCCTGCTCTGGGTCCGAGGCCTGGAAAGAGCGACAGAGGACAGGCAGCCCGAGCTGCTGGATCAGATTAACCTGTGGTTGGGCCGTGGCTCCCTGAGAGCAGGTTTCCTGGTGTCTGGTGGCTGCCCTGACCTGGACCTGGCCCTGCAGGCTGAGGGGTACACCCTCATCCCTTGTTTTGCCCACTACCTTGACTCAGTGGTGAACAACTTTCTGTGTCACCATCATAGCGTCCAGATTATCCTGGGCACAGCCAGGGCCATCTACAGCCATTTCCAAGGCTCCGCAGAGGCCCGGAATCTCCTTAGCCAGCTCCAGCACCAGTGTGGCCTCCCAGCCCAGCAGCCCTTCGAGGAGCTCTCAGACCACTGGAGCTCAGCCTACCACCTGATGGAATGGCTGGTGGAGCAGCAGCAGGCCCTGCAGGAGTACTCGGAGAAACAGCAGCCAGGCAAGGCCAGCACTGCCCTCTCAGCCATGTTTTGGAGCCTGGCAGACAGTCTGGTCAAGCTCCTGCAGCCCTTCCAGATGGTGATCCGTGAGGCCAGCACAGAACAGGCCTCTTTAAGCCAGGTGTTGCCCCAGGTGCGCTATCTGCACATCTTCCTAGAACAGGTGCATCGGCACTTCCAGAAGCAGGGAGTTGGGGAGGTGGGTGCGGCCTTGCGGCTGGCTGAGGGCTTGGCCTTGCAGCTTTCCACAGATTGTCAGCTCAACGATCTCTTCTACCGAGAGGAATTCGTGCTGGCCACGTTGCTGGATCCCCGGTTTAAGGGCAAGGTTGAGGCCATCCTGCCCGTAGGGGCTGACATTGATCACTGGAAACAAGTCCTTGTGTACAAGGTGAAGGAAATTATGGTTTCCCAGTATTCCCTGCCCACCTCAGGCTCCCTGCAGCGCGCCAGGAGCTCTCGAGTGAGCACCAACAAAGTAGCCAAGGGCCCACGAGCCCAGAAGAAGGGCCAGAAGGAGCCTCTGCAGAAAGGCAGCGAGTCTGGCTCTCTCCTGGTCATCCAGAGGGAGAAGACCTTGCTGGAGCAACTGGAAAGCGTGGGACTGATGGCTTCAGAAAGCAGCGGGGCCTCGCTGTCCACTGAGAATCACATAGCCAGCATCATTGTCAGCCGGTACCTGCGAGAGAACGAGACCATCGGGGCTCAGGAGGACCCATTGTATTACTGGGAGAAGAAACGTAAAACCTGGCCAGCTCTGACCCAGCTGGCCACAGTCTATCTGTCTTGCCCGCCCACAAGAGCCTTCTCTGAAAATGTCTTTGGTGCCCTGAACAGCCCCATCATCACAGAAAAGGGCTCCCCGCTCAAAATGGAGACTGTGGAGCAGCTCCTCTTCCTCAACACCAACCTGGAGAGCTTCCCCAACTACACCCCACCACCCCTCAACTGCTCCAGTACTGACCCTGCTGAGCAGGAGCAGGCCCTATAGCCTATCTGCTGTGCTGGGGTGGGCAGACTTGGGTGTGTGCTAGTAGGTTCCAGGAGCTCAGGAGCTTGAAGGTGTCCCAATAGTCTGCTGACCTCAAAACCTCAGGGAACCCTGCAGCCACAAAGGGCAGAGGACATCTGCTTAAGCCTGTGCAATAAGGATGGGGACAGCTTCTTGGTTCTTGACAGGTTGCCATATTCTTTTCTGAAGTCATCTTCCAGGCCTGTGTTGATCCATTTATGTTCAGCAGTATGCATGGAAGAGCTAACATGCCAGACACAGTCATGTACACCTGTAATCCCAGTGACTCAGGAGTCTGAGGCAGGAGGATTGCAAGTTTGAGGTCAGCCTCAGCTACTTAGTGAGACCCTGTCTCAAAATAAAAAAAGGGCTAGGGATATGGCTCATTGGTAGAGTAGCCCTGAGTCCAATCCTCAGTTCTGGAAAAAAGAAGTGGGTAGGCTTTCCTAAACAGTTATCAGGGCCCAGAGGTAGGGTATGAATTCAGCATCCCCCTCACACTCACACTCACTCACACACACACACACTCCTGCAGCTCTCCTGAGGCTCCTTTCATTGTAGGAAGGAACCTCAAGGTAGAGTCGCCGTCTCAGGAGGCAGGTGCCTACACTGCATGTGCGCAATAAACACCAGATTTGGGAATCCCAGAGTGGCCAGAGAGCTCCCGAGGGTGGAACTAACCAGCTTGCACCAAGAACTGAGCTCCCCCAGTCCTCAACAGGTCATTCTTGCTGATACATGACCGAGTCTACATTCCACCCTTCCCTGGCCACTTGTGTCCTGCAGATCCCTTATTTATAAGAGAAAGGTATGTGTGAAGCCTGCTAATAACAGATTGCTCAGAGTTCTTGTAGGACCAAATATAGGACCTGAGGATTGGGATCCAGGAACCCAGTGGGGTTGGACAGAAGAGTTCTGGGCAAGGTGGTCACTAAGATGGGTTGGAAGAAAAAAGGTGCACACTCAAAACCATCCCCTCGCTGGACTGCCAGCTGTGGAAGCCTGTCCAGTGGCCTTTCCTGGATAGATTATCAGCTTATTTCACTGTGACATTAATAAATTATTGAAAATATAAGGTAGCAGGGAAAGTTAGCCATAATCTTGTCACTCAGAGAGTCTATCTCAGTGGTTTGATATGGTCCCTTTTTTATATTGAGGTCATACCCTATGAGCTGTTTAATATGCAGTATTTTCATTTTGGCTATAACAATTGCATCCTTTAAATAAAGCTTTGTGAACACCGTATTTAATGGCTGGAGTGTCATGATTTGAATTCCAGATTGGCCTCCGTATTGCCTGGCTGTCCTCCCTGCCCATAGCACTCCAATGGGGACCTATGGAAGGGGGTGTTCACAGGCTTCCCCGTAGGAGGTAAGGCTTGTTGAGGGAGGGGTGGTGGCTGTAAAGGGATATTCTTAATGTCCCCTGCTAGGAATCAGGGTATTTTGTTCTTGAGGGCGGGGTATGCCCCAGACCTTCCCAGAACCCTGCCTGCAGTCCCGTACCTCCCCTGCAAACCCTGGTTCAGTGGACAGGGCAGGGTGGTTTCACGTGAAGTTGCCCTAAGGGACAGCAGGTTGAGCTGAACTGCCATTCTTCATTTTGTGTGACAGCACTAAACAGACTCCCCAGTGTCCTCAGAGAGGATGGAGAAGCCAGGCTGGGGGCACAATGGGGGGAGGAAGGAGGTGGGTGGGAGGAAGAAGATGAGAACCACTGTGGTCCTGAGCTCAGAGGCTTGGACTCCAGAACCTTATTTCTCACTGGGGGCATTTATGTCTCTTGGAGGACATTGGCAATATCCAGAGACAGTTATGGTTGTCACATCTGGGGGAGGGGGCTGGTTCTATTGGTGTCTAGTGGGCAGAGGCTAGGGTTGTTGCCGATGCATGAGGGCCCACAGCAAAGACCTTGCCCCGAGCAATAACACCCAGGTGAAGAAGAGCCTTTGGAAAGGGAAATGGGTGGAGGAAGGCTCCCAGGTCGCTTAAGCCACTGAGTGACTTCTGAGCCTGCTCAGGGTTGAAGGACTTCTCCTTAGACTTGGCTCTGTTCTGTCCAAGCTCACTCCATGAACATTGTTTTTTCTGGTCCTGTTTCCTAGAAAGATGAACTGAGACTTGGTAGGGCAATGGGCTCATCTTCCCTTGTTCACAGTCAGCCTTCCTCAGGAGACCTGAGTGTCCATGTCACCCAATCCTCTTATAGACTGCCTGCTGCTGGGCCCAGAGGATGGTTCATTTCTGTCACCAGGACAGGATGGCTGCCACTTTGCAGAGACAAGGTTGGAGCAGTTGTGCGTGGACAGAGCCGTTCTCTGCTGCACCTCTGTCCACTGCACGCATGGGTGGGCACTGATGGTCCTGAGTTTGCCTAGGGCCACCTGGTCCGTGATCAGGAGCACAATAGCACTCTGTGGCCCCATGAGAATCGGTTTTGCTCTGACCACAGCCATATATCCAGCTGCTAAAGCCTAGAAGAGGTGGCACTGGGGCCGAGCTAGGTTCTAGCAGGCATGTGTCTCACCTAGGCGCACTTTGGGGCAGGGAAGGCCAAATTCCTAACCCAGTTGGGCCTTTCTTCTTTGCTGTTCCCTCTTCTATAACTGTTTCCTCTCTGCAAATGGCCTCACGGCTTTAAGGTGGTGATCGATCACGACGTCGGCTTCTCACTGGTATCTCCCTCTACCCTGGCTCTCGCTTTCTTCAATGCCGGTCCTCCTTGAAAAGGGCCTTGCCCCAGTCCCTCAGGGGACTCCCTCTTTAGCCCTCTGCCAGTCTTGGTTCCAGTGACCCTGAGACCGACTGCCCAGCCCCCAGCCATGTCCGGCCTCATCTTGTCCAGGTTCAGCAGGTGTGGCCAGTACTGTGCTGTCGTTCCTTTAAGGCCTCGAATTGTCCTCCCAGCCTCACTCAAGTAGCCCTTGACCTCTGTCCTCTCACTGACCATGGCTTCCTAATCACCATCCCCGGATAGTGCACTTCCATGGAGAGATGCCCAGAGATATTTCAAGTGTCCTCCGGAAGGTTAGCCCCATGTACTGTACACCCTCCTTTATGCCGGCTGCCCCCTCCTACTGAAAACGCCTGAGGCCATTCATCCAGCTGCCTCTGGAGCCTGACGCCACACCATCCCTCACACTTAGTGTGTGCAGCCTGATGCCACCCAGTCCCTCACACTGTGTGGAACTGGAAGTCTTTTTTTTCCCCCTGTGGTGCTGAGGGCTGAAATCAGAGTCTCGCATATGCTAGGCAAGTGCTCTACTACCCAGCCCGTTGGAGGTCTTCTCATCCCATTGTGTCCCCTCTATGTCTTGTCTGAGAGGCCCCTGCCAGTCACTTAGCCAGATAGCCAAATGTTCTGGCCTCTCCCCTCCCTGTCACTCTGTATCTTCATTGGGGTTGGGTCTCCATGTTTCTTTTCTACCATATGCACTGATGCTGTCCTGCATCCCCCTCTATGGGCCAGGGCCATTTCCTTCAGATGTGAAGTGGCTGCATCACCCTCTGTTCACATGCCCCACCCCACTCGTGTTGAGGGGATGCACACTTGCAAGGGATGACTGCCAGTCCTTTTGGAAAGAAATGAGGTGTGAATTTAGAAATTCAAACAACAACAACAAAACAGATTGGAGTGTTGCAGGCTGGGGGACTAGGTGAGGAACAGGTGTAATGAGGACAAGATCTATTCAGTCTCCTGACTCCCTGGTGGGAGTCCTTTAAAAAGCTTTTTGCTATGCCGGGGTGCGGTGGTGCACACCTGTAATCCCAGCAGCTGGAGACTGAGGCAGGAGGATCACAAGTTCAAAGCCAGCCTCAGCAATGGTGAGGTCTAAGCAACTCAGTGAGATTTTATCTCTAAAATACAAAAAAGGGCTGGGGATGTGGCTCAGTGGTCGAATGGCTCTGAGATCAATCCCTGGTACCAAAAAAAAAAAGAAAGCTCTTTGCTGGTTGGGTGGGAAGAGCTGATGGCCAGGGCTCTGGGCCCGGATTCCCTGGAGAGGGACATAATCAGTGGTGTTGATCCTGCGTACTTGGGAGTTCCAGTGCCCTGCACCCCAGGTCCTTCAGTAGCAGGGGCCATGATCTCCTTTGCAGGCGTCACCTGCCCTTGGCCTGCCAAGAGTCTGGAGGGTTGGGATTGACTTACAGAGCAGAGGTCTGCTCTTGTTTTCTTCTCTGCCTAAACCTTGACCCTTTGTGGGCAGCAGCACCATCGGCCCTGCCCCCAGGCTGCCTTCCTCATGCTGCACGAGCATCTGGGCTCCCTGTCCCATGGTCACTGCTGATTTAATGTGCCCTCCCCCACCTTTTGTTGCCAGCTGAGTTGACCACCCCTCCCACCATACCTCCCTCCAAGACTCTGGCCTCCCCCAGCTTGCCTTTGGTGCAATGATGTCATCTTTGCAGCTGGCACTGGGCTGTCTGGCACAGTGATCAGTGCTGGTCTGCTGATCTGACCAGCTGATGTCAGAACTGGTTTGGGTGGACAGGGGTGCAGTGGGTGGAGAGCAACCATACCTAGCTCACCTCAGCTTCCCTGGGCCTCCCCTCCCTTGACCTCAGGTTTTGCCCTCATCTAGGATTAAAAGCCAACTCCTCAGGCCCTGCAGCTCCAGCCAGAGGGTGGGGAATTGGCCCCCAAATCTGGGAACCCTTTCCTTTTTTTTTGTACTGGGGATTGAACTCAGGGTCACTCTACCATGGAGCTTCATCCCCAGCCCTTTTTGAGAAAGGGTGTCACTAAGTTGCCCAGACTGACTTGAAACTTGTGAACCTGATGCCTCAGCCTCCCAAGTCACTGGGATTACAGGCATGTGCCATGTGCCTGGCTCAGATAACATTTAAAAATATATATATTTTTAGTTATAGATGGACACAATATCTTTATATGTGGTGCTGAGGATCAAACCCAGTGCCCCACACGTGATAGGCAAGCGCTCTACCACTGAGCTACAACCCCAGCCCTAACATTTTATTTTATTATTTGTTCTGATTAGTTATACATGACAGTAGAATGCATTTTGACACATTGTACACAAATGAGCACAGCTTCTCCTTCCTCTGGCTGGACCTGGTGCACAGCCACACCAGTAGTGTGATCATACATGTATATACGCATGTATATAGGGTAATAATGTCTCAGGAAACATTTTAAGTGAATGAAACAAGGTACAGTGTGCTTATTTGGTTTTTCACGTGCATCATTGTCCCAAGAAGGAAACATAAGAAATTGGTGATGGTGGCCTCCTATTATCTAGTCAAAAATAAATTTGACATTTAAAAAATGAATACTTGGGCTGGGGATGTGGCTCAAGCGGTAGTGCGCTTGCCTGGCATGCGTGCGGCCCGGGTTCGATCCTCAGCACCACATACAAAGATGTTGTGTCCGCCAATAACTGAAAAATAAATATTAAAAAATTCTCTCTCTCTCTCTCCCTCTCTCTTTAAAAAAAAAAAAAATGAATACCTCACGACTGATAATGATGTATCATGAGTGGTTACTGAAAAGAGAAAATTGAGATTTTTGCCCCCAGTCCAACTTTTTTTTTTTTTTTTGGCAGTGCTGGGATGGAAGCGCAGGCTTTGCTAGGCATGCCAGGCATGTACTCTACTACAAGTTGCATCCCTTTTTCTGTTGAGACAGGGTCTCACTGAGTTGCCCACATTGGCCTTGAACTTGAGACCCTCTTATCTCAGCCTCCTGAGTAGCTGTGATTACAGGGATGGGCCACTGTGCCCTACCCCAGTGGATGGAACAGGTGACATTAGGCCTGAATTCTGTGCAGTGTGGCCCTAACTCACAGGGTGACCTGGGGCTGCTGTCCTTAGGCTGGGCTGTCATGGCCTGTCTTCAGGCCTTGGTTTTTAGGTCTTATTTGGCTGTTGATTTGTTGGTTCTGGTGGTAAAGGCTGATGGGACAGCCTTTGTGTCCTCTGTCACCTGCTGCAGAGGTCACAGTAAGTGCTCTGGAGATGTCTAATTGTGTGTCTCTCCTTAGGGACCTGCGCACCCTCCAGGTGTGTATCAAAACAGGCCCAAGGAGAGTGGAGGGTGCCTTTTGGGGGCGAGCAGCCAGCGGACCCAGTGGTGTCCATGTCCCTGTGACGACCTGTCAAGGCCCAGATCATCCAAGCCAGCTGTCCCATGGAACCTCCAGGTGAGCAGCCAGGAGAGGCTGAGGGGCCGCGCATCACGCCCCAGCTGCTGAAGGCCCGCACAGGCGAGTTTGCTCTGGAGTCCATCCTGCTGCTGAAGCTGCGAGACCTGGGGCTGGCCGACCTGGGCTGCCTGGGGGAGTGCCTGGGCATCGAGTGGCTGGACCTTTCAGGCAACGCACTTACCCAGCTCGGCCCTCTGGCCTCCTTGCGCCAGCTGGCTGTGCTCAATGTGTCCAACAATCGCCTGACCGGGCTGGAGCCACTGGCCGCCTGCGAAAACCTGCAGAGTCTCAATGCTGCAGGCAACCTGCTGGCCACTCCTGGCCAGCTGCAGTGTCTGTCTGGGCTACGGGGCCTGGAGTACCTGCGGCTCCGGGACCCTTTGGCCCGGCTCAGCAATCCTCTGTGTGCCAGCCCCTCTTACTGGGCTGCGGTCAGGGAGCTGCTGCCCGGCCTGAAGGTCATCGATGGGGAGCGCGTGAGTGGGCGTGGCAGTGAGCTCTACCAGCTGTGCCGCGACCTGGAGAGCTCCTTGCGCCCCAGCTCCAGCCCAGGCTCCAGAGCCATGGAAGCCCAGCCCTGGGTGGAGCCTGGGTACTGGGAGCTGTGGCCCACCCGGAGCAGCTCCATCCTGGAGGAGGCCTGCCGGCAGTTCCAGGACACACTGCAAGAGTGCCGCGACCTGGACCGCCAGGCCAGTGAGAGCCTGGCCAGGGCCGAGCAGGCACTCAGTCCTGCGGGCACTACTTCTTCCTTTGTTTTCTGAAAGTGCTCCCCGCCAATATCACCCCAGGGCAGCCTAGCAGATGGCCCTCTGCTTACACCTCCTTTCCCTCTGCATTGTCTTTGAGGTTTCTTGTGCTGGTCACTGGCCGTAGGAACTGGGCCTTCACTTATTCCTGTCCCGAGGGTAGTTCCCCCCCCCCCATGAAAACTTCCCTGCCCTCCCTTCACATATAGCAGGGAGGGACACATCTCCTAAATGACCTCCAGCAGGTGGCACACAGACTGTGCACCAGGCAAGGGGCCACTCCTGGTTGCTCCAGTCTGAGACTTAGTGGACGGGATACTTCTTCCCAAGGCTACTGGTGAGAAAGGCAGGGGTGAGCAGCCCAGCTATTTCAGGCAGAGCAGAGTGCCAGAACATTACTGAAAGCTGGAGCCCACCCACCTTCTGAATCTGCCTATCCAGATGACTGTCCTCTGTGGTTCCTGGCCAAGTCCTCCCCCTTTCTCACCCACCAACTCTATTAAATGGCTCTGTGTCCATTTGCATTATTGTGTGTCCATGAGTCTGCTCTTTCCCCCTCTGCCTCTGGTCCTGCACAACAGGCTCCACGGAGCCGCTGGTGTCTAGGTGTCCAGGTGTCCAGCAGGAGGGGCCAGTGTGCCTGTGCACACACACCCAGCTTGCCCTCTTTCTGCTGGCCTCCTACAGGTTGATCCGAGGGCAGGGGCAACATAAGGAGCAGAGGGAACAGGGTCTGAGAGCAGTTTTATTAGCCCAGGATGTGAGCAGATCTTCTGCCTAAGAGGGCAGGCCTTTCACGAGGCAGCAAGCCCAGCTGTGCAGGAAGTGGGATGAAATTCTACAAACAACGGACACTCTGAGGTTCGCTCTGAGGTTCTGGTGGGTGAGGGAGGCCCAGCTTCCTTCCAGGCTCTAATCCATCCCCTCCCCTTCTCCCACAGTCCAGCAGCAGCATCTCCAACCCAAGGGCTATCCCTGCCCCCTGGCTGCCTACCAGTCCAGGGCTCAGCTGGGGGGCAGCGCCTTTATGAAGGCAAATTGTCCTGGGAAGTAGTAGCTGTGAGGGTCCTCGCCGGCCCGCTCCACCCTGCTGCACTGGGTCTCCTGGTGTTCCTGGGGCTCCTGCCGGCGCCAACAACAATTCAGGCAACTGCCAGTAGTACTGGCAGCACCTTCACACCCCCAGGAAATGTCTAAACTATGCCCCGAGACCCTTTTGCCCCTCCTCCCTCTCATCCAAACTTCCTCTGCTCTCCCTCAGACCCAGCCTCAGCCCATCTTTCCGCCCCCTTCCCAACCTCTTTGCCTCTTACCTGTCGTCCTGGCGCGTGTATAGGGCAGTGAACCATTCTGCCCAGAACTTTATCTTCAGAGTTCAGTTTGATGCAGGCCAGGCATTTTCGCTTCCTCTGGGGAGGGAAGCATGGAGGGAAGAAAGAAAAAGGGTGAGGGGGGCATGGGGCACCAGGAGCACGGTGGGGGGGAGGCTGGGAGCTGTCCTCTGGAGACCAGCTCCCCTGTCAAGTCCCAGAGTAAGGGAAAAGAGATTATGCTGGTTTCAGGCCCAGGATATTTTAAGAAGTCAATCTCACTTTCCTTCCTTCCTTCCTTCCTTCCTTTCACTGGGGATAGAACCGAGGGGTGCTTTACCACTGAGTCACATCCCCAGTCCTTTTTCTTTTTTATTTTGAGACAGGGTCTTGCTAAATTGTTGATGGTCTTTCTAAATTACTGAGGTTGCCCTTGAACTTTTGATCCTGCAACCTCTGAGTTGCTGGGATTTCCCAGTTTTCAAATTATGGAAATTTGACATGTATATAAACAGGAATCCTTCCCAGATGAGTGTGTGCCTATGTGCATGAGTGCACATACAAGTGCAATTACATGCATGGCTGTGTGGCATGTGAATGAGCATAAAGGCAAGAATCCTCCCCAGAGGGGTTCTCTCCACCTGACTTCCACCAGACCACTTGGCTTTTTGTCTATTCTGTTTATTTACATTTTTTTTAGATTGGATTTGAACAAAAGTGTCCTAAGGCCAAACAAAAGGTTTGAAAATCACTGATATAATGCCCCCCTCTTAGTAGATGAAGGTAACTGAGGCCTTTACAGAATCCATACAGCCCAGAGTTGGTGTTCCCTCCCAGACAGGAGCCAGAACCAGAAGACAGCACCCCCCACCCCAGGGATGGCCAACAACAGTGGCTTTGCCCAGGAGATGACCGATTACTGTGAAACCCTGCTATGAATGCACCATGGTGCCAAGCTACACCAGGGCTTCTACTGATGACTGAGAGACTCCAATGTGAGTGCTGATGAGGATAATCCTTCCCTCTCCAACCCACCCCTCCCTTCCCTGCCTGTGGGCCCTTTGGAGGCACAACCTTGAGCATACACTGAGCCCTGCCCCTCTAGGAAGGCTCTGTCTTCAGGGCTTCACACTGGACCTCCCAGTTCCACACAAGGGTGCAATCTGTGCCCCCCGACACACACATCTTCACTCACCCCGCTGGGCTTAACTTTGCACTCTGGTTTCTTCCAGTCCTTCTTCCGGCAGTTTGTCTGCTGGAGCTTAAATTCCAACCTCACAAAGGTGCCCGCTGGGAAGGGCTGCGGACAGACAGACAGGAAGCTCAATGGGTAGCTGAGTGGGCAACAAGGCTCCTGAATGTGACCTAGGCTGGTGGCCTTTCTCTGGAAAGCTTCCTGGGAATGTGCGGGTCCCCCTGAGGTGCAGCCGTCAACCTCCCTGCCAGACCAAGGCCATGCCACTAACCGTGTCCACAGCGCTGTCCACGCCAGTCTCCTGGAAGGCCCACTGCACAGATGGGTGCTTGTGGAACTCCTCCAGGGCCACCTGTAGGGCCCTGCGCTGCACCCCTGTGAGCTCGGCCCTGCCCACGCCCACTGAGTCCAGCCACAGGGCCAGCGGGATAAGCAGCTGCCACATGGCGTCACCTCAGTTGCCCGGGCCCTGGAAAGAGGGTGTGTGGTCTTCAGCTCTCCAGCCAGCCAGGGCTCCTCCTACCCTGCCCTGCTCCTCACAGTTATGCCTGTAGAACTCTGGGAAGAGGTGGAGGAACAGGGGAAATGGCCTTTCCCTGAGTCGCCCCTGGTGTCCACCTGGTGCCTCCCACCCTGCTGCGCACCTTTGTCGGGGCCTGTAACGTTTTACCAGGGTTCCCTGGCCAGCAGCCTGGGAAGCAGTCCTGTGGCCACAGCCACCCTTCAGCGCCCTTTCTATCCGCCCCCTCCCCTCCCCTCTGTCCAGGCTGTCCCCAGGCTCTCCCCGACAGACCCTTCTTCCTCCCGCTCCCAGCCCGGAATCTCCCGGCTGCCAAAGGTCGCCGCCCCGCCCCGCGTCCCAGGCCAACAGCGGGGGAGGGGCAGGGACTGGAGCTCCTAACCGAGACCCGCCAGAGGCTGAATATTTTTGGGAGAACGTAAACACGTGGGAGGGCCCAGGGCGGGCGGGACTCAGGATGCTTAACCCTCCCTGCACTGGGGCTGCCGCTGCCCACAGCCCCACCGCTGTCCCCAGAAGCGGGGGTCTCCACCTCGGCCCGGCCCTCCGCTCTCTTGCTTCAAGCAGGTTCTCCCTCCTTTGCCTCTTTTTGGGGTCTTCCTAAGTCCTCCCTCCCAGACCTTCCGATCCCTACCTCAACCCCTGATCGGGGCCGCCAGAGGGGCGACCCTCGGGGTCAGCCCTGCCTGGAGAGGTGGTCTAGGGCCAGAAAGCCACAGAGGCGGAAACTGAGGCCCGAGACCCCTCGGTGAAGAGGCTCCAGGGGGCTGCCTTGAAGCAGGCGCGCACACACGTGGCCTTGGGGCCGCTCCTTCGCCCACTCGGCCCGTCCAGTTGCCTCCCCCGGCGGCTCTCCCCTCCTCACCTCCTCGCGAGCCTTCGGCGTCTCTGCCACCCTTCCGCGGCGCAGACCTGGCTGGCTGTCAGCCTCTTCCCGGCCTCTGCCCCGGCCCTTCCACGCCCCCGCCCCCGCGGCCCCACCTCCAGGCCCCGCCCCTCCCCGACGCCCCGACGCCCCGACGCGGGCGGGCGCCCTCCTCCTGGGGTCAGCCCCTGACCCTGACCCTGGCCGCGCTGGCGGCTCATTCCCGCCAGCGGGGCCGCGGAGCGCTGGGTGCCAAGCAGTCCCTGGTCCCACCTCTCCCTGGCTGGGAGTTGGAGTTTCCAGGTTCTTCTCCGCTGGCTGAGGACTGCCCTGCTCCCTCAAGGGCTTCCTGTGCCCGCTCACCTGCCCGGGTAGGGCTGCCCTTTCCTGATGGAGGAAAATTTCCCAGAAATAAAGACACCTTCAAAGCACACTGAAGCTTAAGGAGTCCCCCCACCCGCTAAAGCTCCTCTGAGAAGGGCTCACTGTGGTGCCCAACCCCCTGTCTGGACCCTGCATGCTGCTTTTCCTGGCCTGACTTCTCGTCCTTGTTGGCCAGCGACTCAGTCTCCTATGGGGTGTTGGGAGACTTCAGGTGTGCAGAATGGCCTGGTGGAGTTTATAAGGCAGTGAAGAGTCTGGGAGCTCAGTGTCCAAAAAAACACTGAATTCCTGGGTACCTCAAGTGCCTAGGAAAAGCCGTGAGGCTTCGTATCATTAGCAACCACCAGCATTTATCTAGCCCAAGCCCTAAGCCAGTCACCCCAGAGGGTCTCATGCAGCACACCAGATGCCTCTGAAAGCTGGGGTCAAAAGTCCTATCCTATTGGGGCATTAAACAAAAGGGCACAAGGTTTTCTTTCCTTTCCTATTTGCCCTCTGTTCTCCACATAGTAGAGACTTCCATAGACCCTGAGGGCACCAGAGAGTCTCAGCTCCACAGAACCAGTTACTGGAGCCTCAAAGCCCACCACTGACTGGCATTTCATTCCTCAGCTGTTATTAAGCAGAAACAAGAGATGGCTTCTTCATTCTCTGAGAGAACAAAAATCAGAGAGAAATAAAACCACTTTAGGCACAAGGAGTGTGAGACAGGCACCTCAAAAGAGAGAGCAGTCCTACTGAAAAGTAGTGAGTGACTGGTACAGGCTGGGATTACCCAGGGAACGTTCGGGGACTCAGCCCAGGTGGTGTCCCATCCAGGGAGCAGTAGCAACTCAACCATTATATAGGACTTACCTTTATAATGTATAATGACAGTTAATGATTTTCCTGGGCATCATGTGAAAAAAGTACTGCAGATTCTCACACCTGGGGCTGGGAATGTAATGAAGTAGTACAGAGCTTGCATAGCATGGGTAACACCCTGGGTTCAATCTGCAACGCTGCCAAAAATAAACAAACAAACAAAAATAAATAAATATTGGTAAGAATTTACGTTTTCAAGTTACTCTAAATTTAGTTTAACAATAACTGAACATTTTCCTTTAATATCTGTAACCACAGGCTGGGTGTGATGGCACATGCCTGTAATCAAAGTAACTCAGGAGATTGAGGCAGAATTAAAAGTTTGAGGCCAGTCTCAGCAACTTAGTGAGACCCTGTCTCAAAATAAAAAGGACTGGGATGTAGCTTAGTGTAAAGAGCCCCTGGGTTCATTCCCCAGTACAAAGTAAAATTTTAAAAAATTTGCAACCATATTAACAAATTAGTTTATCTTTTGTAAAGAAAGAACTGATTTGCCTTTGAGATAAAAGTATGTCTAACAGTTTATACAACTATACCTGTCTCTGGGTGCTAGTGGCGCACACCTGTGATCCCAGTGGCTTGGGAGACCAGGACAGTAGAATCCCGAATTCAAAGCCAGCCTCAGCAACTATGAGGCACTAAGAAGCTCAGTGAGACCCTGTGTCTCAATAAAATACAAAAAA
>NW_026000164.1:3425330-3444302 GCF_001458135.2 Marmota marmota marmota | reverse complement strand
TATATATATATATATATGGCTCAGTGGTCCAGTGCCTGAGTTTAATATTTTCTTTTCTTTTTCTTTTTCTGTTTTTTTAAATGTTACTGGGAATTGAACCCAGTGGTGTTCTACCACTGAGCTACATCCCTAGTCCTTTCATTTTTTATTTTGATACAGGATCTTTCTAAAATGCCAGGCTGGCCTTGAATTTGTGATTATCCTGCTACAAACTCCCAAGTAGCTGGGGTTATAAGCATGTACCACGACTCCCAACTTGTATGGAATATTTTTAGAAGGAAAAGCAAGGAATTTTTTTTTTTTCAGAGTAATAGGCATGAGTTTCTTGAAGGAATAGGAAAAGGGAAAGGGGACACTCTCAAGAGAGAGAATAGATCCTCTCAGAGAGGAGAGGGACAGTGTACCTCTCTTGCACTCCAGTTTTATTGGGAATCCCAGAGAAATTTCCAGAGAATCCTTCCCAGGTCCATCTCTTGACTTCTGATTGATAGCCAGATGACATCAGACAATTCCAGTATCATGACAATTCTAGGTCACCTTGGTCCATGCTGGCTGGGTCTAATTGGATTCTTAAATTCTTACAAATAAGGAACTTCTAATGGTTGCCTATAAGGAGAAGAAGTCTCAAGCTGAGGAAAAGGGGAGGAAGGAGAACTGTATACCTTTGCACTTCTAAAATCGCATTACTTGTGGATAATTCCTCTGTTAAAATGTTAGGCTTACTCCCCAAACCCCCAGTACTGGGGATTGAACCCAGGGCCTTGTGCATACTAGGTATGTCTATTAAAATGTGAAAATGATTTTTTTAAAAAAAATTTAAACCACCCCCCCATAACCTTTCTAAAGGTTCTCTCCAGTGGTTTCCTGGAGAGTGGATTGGAGGGAAAAGTCCACAAGAGACAAATGAGATTGTCTAGGTGAGAGATGAAAGTGACTGGGACAAAACAGGGGGCCTTGATGATGAGAAAAGTAGAACCAGAAACCCTTTGGAACTAAAAGCATCAGAGTTGGTGGTAGGTTGGATGTGGGGGTAGGTAGAGAGGGCTGCAGGAGTGGATCCCATGTTTCTGCCTTGAACAAGTTAGAGACATTTTGAGGTTCCCAGGAAGATGGGGACATGGAAGAGAGCCTGGAGGTGTTCATGGGGCATGCAAAGGTTGAATGTATGGGACTCTCGGGGAGCCTGGCTGCAGATGGGAAGCCTTGTCATGGACAAACAGGTGGAGACAGGACCAGAGAGGGAAGTTAGGGATTGGAGCAGGGGCTCCAGGTGGGAGGCCTCCCAACACTGCACAACACCAACTGAATAACACTAGGCAGAGAAGGAGCTAGTGTAGCTCAATGGCAGATCAGGAGCAGTTGATGTTGATTAAGTGACAGACAGACGTGAGTGGTGGGAACATGAGGTTAAGGGAATAATTCTATGAACCAGGCCCACTGTGCTGACCCCCACATGCTTTCACTTTTATGAAAACAATTTGTTTGCAGCCCTTCCTGGCTTAAGTCCACAGGATATGTTACAGTCCTCAGCAAACTATGTTATCTGCAGTGGAAATGCAGCTCCAAAATAACGCTGATAAGAGGAATACAGGTTATCCTGATTTTTGTGATGCTTACACAAACCAAATCTCAGAACTCAAGGAGGTAAGGATAAAACCCCCTCACCATAAAATCTGTAAAAACAGGTTCCAATTATAACCAGTCAGCATGGGCCAAAATGACCTAGAATTGTCATGGCAGTTGGGACTTGAAAGTCTAATGTCTCGCTGCTGTCAGTCAAAAGTCAAGAGGTAGACCTGGGTAGAAATCTCTGGACACTTCCCTGAGGACCCCACCCCCCCCAGTAAATCTGGAGGGCAGTAGGGGCATGCTGTCCCCCTCCTCTCTCCCTTGAGAGTGTCCCCTCTCCTCTTTCCCCTTTTCCATCCCTTCTAATAAACCTATCCTTGCAACTCTTGAGTGACATGTCTGAAATCTTTCTGACTCTGTTGCAAGAATTGGGATTTAAAGGGGGCTTTTGTGCTTCCTCAGTTTCTAGAAGGTCAGACCCTTTAACAGCATCACACAGGGCAAGCTTTGAGGAGGAGAGAGAGTGGGCAATGTGTGCTTAGAGATCCAGTTTACTGATGATGGAACCCCCTGGATGTAAGTGAAGCCAGAATTAGACAGGCAGTCAGTATATAGGTAGATCGGGTCAGGACAGTTTTGAATGAGTCCAACAAATTGAAGACTGTCCCTTGAGGGATTGAAATGTTAATGACCCCTTTTTCCACTTTTATCAGGAACCTCCCCCTGCTCCAATCTGTTGCCAAGGTAACCTGTCCCAGGAATTGCCCCCCCTTACAGGGAGCTTTAAGGTTGTTAATGTATCCTTGCAGCTCCATCCTGCCCTTCCCCCTTCAGCCCACCTGTTTCCCACCTTTTGGCCATCCAGCTGAGCAGTCCTGGGCCTAGTCACATATTCTAGAAGCAGAAAGGTAAGGGGAAGAAGGCAGGAAAACAAAGGAAGCCCAGGATACATAAAAAGGGCAGAACCCCTGGCATCTCTGGATATCAGGATACCAGCTATGGCCCCCTTCTCCCTTCCAGGAGAAGTCTTTGTTTCCCCTTTTTAAATAAACCCTGCTTGCCTCCGAGTGCTTCTTTAATGTTCAACATTTGAGGGAGCAGCAGTATCATAAGGAGACCAGGGGTGACCTTATTAGCAAGAGAGGGGAAGGGGATAAAGCTGGTGAGTGTGGAGTGATACCACCAGTCATCAGTGACCAGTTCTGCTCCCTCACATGTTGAAGGCTGAACATTAGAGAAGCACACCGCACACCCAGGCAAGCATATAAAGCAGGGTTTTTTAAAGGGTAACATTGGGGTTGGGGATGTCGCTCAGTTGGAGAGTGCTTGCCTCACATGCACAACACCGTGGGTTCAATCCCCAGCACCACCAAAAAATAAGTGAATCAATGAGTAAGAGAGATAATATAGACTTCTCCTGGGAGGGAGAAGGGGGCACCACAGCTGGTATCCCAAGAAGTGGGGGTGTTTTGCCTTTTTATATGTCCTAGGCTTCCTTTATTCTCCTGCTCTCTTTCCCCTTATCTCTCTCCTTCCTGTGTAAGCCCAGGAGATGGCTGGTGGGATGGCTAAAAGGTGAGAAGCGATGGGCTGGAGGGGCCAAGGGGGAAGGGGTCATAATTAACACCTCTGTAGGGACAGTCTCTGGGACAGGTTACCTTAGTAACAGGTTGGACCAGGGGCAGGTTTTCTAGATTTGGGTGGAGGTGGGGCTCTGAAGGAATTGACGTTTCACTCTCTCCAACTTTCTAGACCCAAATTGGCCTCCGTGATCTGACCTGACTCGACTTACCTGTCTATACTGACTGCCTGTTTTAATTCTAGCTTCAGTGTGGGGAGAGGAAGGCCAGAGGGAGGGGATGTTGTCTTTGTCTTTGCTCAGAGGGAGAAAGAGAGGAATGCAGATAGGAGGGGGAAGGGCAGGAGGAGGTCAAGCTGCAGGATTTGCAGAGGAGCCTGGGACTCTCCAGTTCCCCAGAGGGTTGGTTTCCCTTAATCCGCTTTCTTTCTCTGTGCATTGGCAAGGGCCTTTCCCTTTGTCCATTTATTGAAGATATATTTCAGAATATAAAGAAGTAGGCACAACACATTTTCTATCGTGGGTTGCCCTGGAAATGATGATCCTTGGTTAGTCCTTTTTTTTTTTTCTTTTGGTACCAGGATTTGGACTCGGGGGCACATGACCACTGAGCCACATCCCCAGTCCTATTTTGTATTTTATTTAGAGACAGGGTCTCACTGAGTTGCTTAGCGCCTCGCCATTGCTGAGGCTGGCTTTGAACCCGCCATCCTCCTGCCTCAGCCTCCTGAGCTGGGACTACAGGTGTGCCCCACTCGCCTGGCTCTTGGTTAGTCTTAATGCTGCGTGCTGAGGCTCTGGTGCTTGGTGACCAGGAGCTTGGCCATGGCTTGCAGGGGAAACTGGGGCTGCAAGGACCAAGCTGTCCTGTAAAGATGGAGCAATGGTGACGATTTCTGGGGCTGATTTCTGAGATTCCACTTTTAATTACAAAGTGTGATTTCATTGATTCGATTATTTAAAAAGACAATAATAAAACTAGAAATTAAAGAATTCTTCCCACTTAGCATTTTAAAAAGCAAAATACTTCAGGGGGCAAAGGATTCTAGGTTGAATGATTGTCTTCCCTGGGTTTTTGCCAGCTCCAGTCTCCTGTCCATTTTTTTCTCTGAAATTCTCAATCGGAGTTGAACTTGGAGACTGATTTCTTGCTGGGCAGAGTGGCACATGCCACAGAGGCTGGGGAGGCTGAGGCAGGAAGATCACAGGTTCAAAGTCAGCCTCAGCAATTTAGTAAAGCTCTGAGCAACTTAGCAAGACCCCCTCTCAAAATAAAAAATAAAAAGGACTGAGGATGTGGCTCAGTGGTTAAATGCCCCTGGGCTCTGTCCTGAGTCCTGGAAAAAAAAATAATGAATAAAAGCTCCATTATGCTCCTTATTTTGCATGTGGCTTTGGTTTTTCACTTTGAACACCACATTCCCCGAATGCCTGAGAGAGCTTCCTGGGAGATGGGGTTTTGCCCACTGGTGGGCCAGTTACAGAGTGATGAGTAATAAGCCCATTGTTTGGTTCTGTTTGTTTGAATGTTCCAAATATCAGCATGATTTATTTGTCTTTTCTTTGGGCCAATACTGTTACCCAAAGGAGAATCCTCTGAGCTTTTGCCACAGCTGGGTTATTTGGAGCCAAGTAGCGCTGGGGGCTGAGCTCTGGGGGCTTGGGGACTTTGGCTTCACCCAGGGTTTCCTTTGGGCTTTTTGTCCTGCCTGATTCTATTTTTGCAGAGGAAAGCCCAGGTCTCCTGCAGGGGGGGCGGGGCGCGGGGCATGCCTACCATCCTACAGCGGGAGTTCAGTGGATGGAATTCTCCTGCTTGCTGCAGACCCCCTCCTCCCACTGCAGGAACTCGGCCTTTGCTTAGTCACCCTGTTCCTTGCTCACCACCTTCTCTTTGTGGATTGATACCATTTTCTTCCTTTTATGGTAATTTTAATGGGGCTTCAGGAGGGAGTAAGGATGAATACATGTGTGTATTGAACCATGTGTAACCAGTCGGTGAGTAACTTAAACAGACAAACTATTACTCTTTCTCCTGGGTGCCCCACCACACAAAAGAAATCCCTCCCTAAACTTTGGTGCCTTGCACTCAGCCCCATTTGAAAAGTCGTTTTTCTGTGTGTGTGACATGATAATCAGAGGTGCTTTGGAAACAAGAGTTGCACTGTTAAAAGTTAGAAATTACCTCATTGAAATTAGTCATCTGGATCTTCTCATTTATACACACACAAATGAGAAATCCAGTATTTTTTTCTTTCTATTTTCTATTTTGCAATGCGGGGGTCGGGGGGGGGTGGTGGGATGAGTGGGGGTGGGAGGGATTGAACCCCGGCCTACTGCAAACTGGCAATGATTCTGCGGCTGAGCTACAGCTGTAGCAATGTTTAGTATTTGAATGCGACAGGAAATGAAATTCAGATCTTACCAAGTGAATGTACCTTAACATGAATATAACAACACAACACACACATTAACATTTTAAAACATGCAATTACACTAAAAAATTCAACAAACTTACAAAATGAGTTTGCACCATTAAAACATAATAAAAGGGGACTGGGGAAATAGCTCAGTCAGTAGAGTGCTTGCCTTGCATGCACAAGGCCTTGGATTCAATCCCCAGCACCATCAAAACAAAACAAAAACAATAAAAGTCAGCGTTATGAGCGGAAAATACTCCTGTAAATCAAAGTGGTCTGCTTGCTGGTACCTAGTGGAATGCTTGTAGATCCCCGCCTGAGCCCATGCGATCTTGTCAAGGAACTACCACCAGGTGGCGATGCTGAGCACCAACCAAGTCCTTCACTCTAGGGAGTTCTGTAGTTTTTCAAAAAAACCAGGTTGTGGGATTATTTCCTTACATACTTGGGGCAGCCTATCGTCACTTATTGATTTGTGATTTAACCCTAAGAACTTCCCTCTTAACGGCATTCTGGCCACAAATCTTTCTGATTTGGTGTCTCGTTTCACATGCCACATATATTTGTTAGAACTATCACCCAGTAAGGAGCGGAGGCATTAGAGCAGCATTGGCTAGCAAGAGTCGCTGAGGGCAGTCTAGATGCTGCGAAATTAAATGCTTTTTAAGTGAAATCTTTTAAAAATAATTTTTATTATATTACTAAATATACTGTCATAAAATAAATAAAATGCATGAATTTGATATGTTAATTTAAAATTAACCTTAGTATATTATTTGTTTAATTACTATTTATTATAATGCTGGAGATCAAACCCAGAAGTTTATATACTGCCAGACAATCACTTGAGCCTCCTGAATGTAGTAATTTAATAGAATGTTATTGTGTAGTTGCTAAATGTCATATTGTTGTAATTGTTTTTTTTTAAAGAGAGAGAATTTTTTTTTTTTAATATTTATTTTTTAGTTTTCGGTGGACACAACATCTTTGTTTGTATGTGGTGCTGAGGATCGAACCCGGGCCGCACGCATGCCAGGAGAGCGCGCTACCGCTTGAGCCACATCCCCAGCCCCATAGAGAGAGAATTTTTAATATTTATTTTTTATATTTCAGCGGACACAACATCTTTGTTTGTATGTGGTGCTGAGGGTCGAACCTGGGCCCCAGGCATGCCAGGCAAGCACGCTACCACTTGAGCCACATCCCCAGCCCATGTTGTAATTGTTATTAATGCCTTCTTAAGTCCTACTGAGAAGACATTCTCTTCTCCTTTCTTAACAAAGTGAAGGCAAAGCCAAGCCCTGTGGCCTGTGCCTGTAATCCCAGTGACTCAAAAAGCTGGTGCAGGAGGATTGCAAGTTCAAGGTCAGCGTGTACAATTTAGTGACAACCTGTTTCAAAATAAAATAATAATGAGGGGGCTTGGGAATGTGGCTGAGTGGCAGGGCACCCCTGTGTCCCATCCCCAGTACTGGGGGAAAAAAGTAAGTGAAGGCAACTGTTTATAAGGACAATGTAGATTTCCTGGCCAACTTGACTGTGACCCGGATTTGGTCTTAGAAGCAAATCCAGAGGGCACAGAGTGAATCTAGGGTGACACCAATTCTTTCAAGTCACCAAAATGGTTCTACTAGAGGAGAGTCTGGGCAGGAATGAGCTACAGTTGGAGGTTTTAGTTGTTTGGTAAATGAGTACAGATGGTGTTCATAAGCACCTGCCACCCACAGGAAACAAAACAGTCCACAGTGCACCTGCTTCTGCTATAACTCAAAGACTCTGCAGAAATTCCGTTTAGCATTTCCAAGACAAACTTGGCTTTCAGTAATGTTAAACCAAGAATGGGTACACACTGGCTTCTAAATCCATTTTGTGAATTAAATGGAGGAGACTATAACCAGATCCCAGTGAAAAGAGACATGGTACTGTAATGATAGGTGGAACTTTTTTTTTTTTTTTTTTTTTTTTTACAAGGCAGAAGCCTGCTGTGAAAGTGAGGCAGTGTGGAGACCCTCCTTCTAGAAGGATTTCAGATATGACACTCAGAGTAAAAGGCACGAGTTTATGAGAAGGGATAAGAAAGGGAGAAGGGAGACACTCTAAAGGGAGAGTGGGTTCTCTCAGGGAGGAGAAGGGTGGGCTCCTGCTCTTCAATTGTATCGAAGTCCCAGGGAAGCTTCCAGAGTCCTGCCAATCCACCTTCTGACTTTTTTGGGGGGAGGGATAATGGGAATTGGACTCAGCAGTGCTTAATTACTGAGCTACACCCAAGTCCTTTTTATTTTTTATTTTGAGACAGTGTCTCATTAAGTTGCTTAGGGTCTTGCTACGTTCCTGAGGCTGGCTTTGAACTTGAGATCCTCCTGCCCCCAACCTTCCAGGCTGCTGGGATTACAGGCATACCCCACTGCCCCTGGATACCTTTTGACTTTTGGCTGACAGCATAGGAAATGCATGGACTGCCTCAAAGAGATGCTGTGTTGCTTACCGGAGAAATTGATGCCCCCTGTTTTGTTTTGTTTTTTTTAATATTTATTTTTTAGTTTTCATACAACATCTTTGTTTGTATGTGGTGCTGAGGATCGAACCTGGGCCACATGCATGCTAGGCGAGCGAGCTACCACTTGAGCCACATCCCCAGCCCAATGCCCCCTGTTTTTATCTCAATTTTCTGCCCCCTTAATTAGTTTATTGCCCTTTGAATAGCTCTCAGCAAGCTTTCTTTGTGAGAATCATGGTGTTTTAGTTGCCAGGATAACTGAGGGTTGTGACAGATTTGGTGATGAGGGTCCAGTTAGTCTAGCTAGAATAATGTTCCAGACAAAACAACATGTTAAGTAAGGTCCTGACACCTAAAATCAGAGCCCTTCAAGGAGGAAACTTAGAGTTCAACATTTCATCCAAGTTCCTGATTTTTGCCTCACTCATGCATGTACCGATTTGAATCTTCCTCTATGCAAACGTGTTACTAGCTGGGCATAATCCCAGCAGTTTAGGAGGCTGAGACAGGGGAATCGCAAGTTCAAGCCAGCCTCAGCAATTTAGCAAGGCGCTGTCTCAAAATAAAAAATAAAAAGGGCTGGAGATGTGGTTCAGTGGTTAAGCACCCCTGGGTTCAATCCCTGGTACCAAAACAAAAAACGTGTTGCTGCTCCAGGGTTGGGGCCTTCCAGGAAACTGAGGCAGTTCAGAGCACCCCCCCCCCCGCCTTTGAACTCTGATTCTTGAGATTGAGTCAGAAAGATTTCTGACATACCGCTCAGAGAAACAGGCATTAGTTTATTAGAAGGAGGGGAAAGGGGCCACTCAAGGGAGAGAGTGGGTCCTCTCAGAGGAGAAGGTGGCGCACTACTCTTGCCCTTCAGTTTTACTGGGAGTCCCAGGGAAGTTTCTAGAATCCTGCCCAAGTCCACCTTCTAACTTTTGACTGACGGCCTAAGAGCTGCATGAATACCTTCAAGAGAAGATGGTGTGGTGCTCATAGTTTTTTTGTGTGTGTGTGTGTGTGTGTGTGTGGTGGTGGGGTAAGGGATTGAATCCAGAGGTGCTCTACCCACCCCATTTTATTTTTTATTTTGAGATAGGGTCTTGCTTCGTTGCCCAGACCGACCTAGAACTTTATATCCTCCTGCTTCAGCCTCTGGAGTCATTGAGATTGAAGGAGTGCATCTCTGTGCCCAGTCTGCTGGTGTCTTTATGACAAGACATAGATTTGCAATTTAGAGGCCTGCACCTGCTGAAGTTCAGCTCCCCTTTCCCTGTGACCTGGGAGGTTCAGTTCTACCTTCCTTGATGATTTCATCTCAAAGAGATGGCTCCTAGTCCTCAAGAAGGACCTCCGTTAATGCAGCCAAAGGCTTATTTAGCTTAAATTTTTTTTCTTATGTATTACTTAAATGGACAGAGAAGATTTCATAATCATGTGGATTTTAAGTTTTCTAAAGTAGATGCTTTAGCCAAAAGGGGTAGAGCTAAGAGAGTCCTTTTTTCACCAGGGAAAATCAAAACTTGCCTTTCTTATTTTTTAGCTTGTATTTGCCCTTACAATTATCCTGAATTATCTGGGTGAGCCCTGAGTGTAATCCTGTTTGTCTGTGAGAGCAGACAGAGGGAGGTTTGAGGACAGCAGAGATCAGAGTGGCAACAGGGGGGCGCTAGATGCTGGCTTTGCACATGGAGGAAGGGCCATAAGCTAAGGGCCACAAGGACCAAGGACGTGGCTATAGGGCAGGAGGTTGTATGGGGTGGCAGCTAAGGGGGCGTGAATTTGCAGCTATTGGGTGCCAGGCTGTGGTGCATACATGGGGCTATGGAGGCATGCGGATGCAGTTGTAGAAGCAAGAAGGCAAGGAAAAGGACTGTCCCCACAGCCTCTGGAGGGAGCAGGGTCCAACAGAATCCTTCCTTTTTGCCCAATGAAATTGACTGTGGACTCTGAGCTCCAGATCTATAAGAGGATAAATGTTAAGCTTCCCAGTTGGTGGTGACTTGTCACAGCAGCTCCAGGAGACGGGGAGACACTGTGAGGAGAGGAGACTGAGCCACAATCTGAATCCAGGGCCAGTGAAGACCAGAAGACCTGGAGGGAGATCACCCCACAGTGGCTGGGGCCGTGTCCAGCAAGGATCAAGGGTGACCTGGATGGAGTTAGAGAGGCCAGTTAGTCATGGAGACTTTACAAGTCCTGGAAGCCATTTGGATACTATTTAAAATGTCATGGGAGCCATTGAAATCCTCCAACCAGGAGAGCCATCCAATCCAATTCATATTTAAAAGGATCAAAATGACTGGGTACGTGGCACATGCCTGTGATCTCAGCGACTCTGGCAGCTGAGGTAGGAGGATTACAAGTTCAAGGTCAGTGTAGTGAAACCCTCAGGAATTTAATGAGACTGTCTCCAATTTAAAAAAAAAAAAAAACCAAGAAAGGCCTGGAGATGTGGTTCAGTGGTAAAGCACCTGTGGGTTCAATCCCAATTGAAGGATCAAATTAATTAAGTGAAGACTGTTGGCCTCTTTGGGTCAGAGAGGAGGCAGGGAGACTGGAGGCAGCTGCTGTAGAAGGCCAGTTGCTAGAGGCTGCTGTTGACCACGTGGCAGCTGCAGACAGCAGGAGACTGAGCAGGAGTGCTTCACAGCTCCAGGTACCTACATACCAGTCTCCTCCGCAGGAAACCTGAGCTCTCTACCTGGTACCTTTCTGATCAATTTTTTTTTTTTTTTAAGCAAAAGATAGGCTCTGGGAACTAGATATGCAATGGAAGGGTGACATGTGCCACTGAGTTGTGAAGATTGACATTTGATCTCAACCCAGGGCTTCTCTTTCAGCATTTGTCCTTGCCATGCATTATGCGTGTTCTCATGCATTCAAAGCTATTTTAAGAACTGCAGAACTAGGAGCACTTTGATCTTTTCCTTAAGAATTTTCACACAACCTTGGAAAGTTAGGAGCTTAGTCTGTTCTCTATTGCTATAACAAAATGCCTGGGACTAGGAAAATTGATAGCAGAAAGAGGTTGATTGGCGGGGGGTACTGGGGATTGAACTCAGGGGCACTCAACCACTGAGCCACATCTTCAGCCCATTTTTGTACAATATTTAGAGGCAGGGTCTCACTGAGTTGCTTAGTTCTCACTTTTGCTGAGGCTGGCTTTGAACTTGAGATCCTCCTGCTTCAACCTTCCAAACCATGGGGATTACAGGCATACGCTTGATCTGGTAGCCATATCTGGTGAGGGCCTCATACTATTTCCTCTTATTGCCCTAATCACCTGTTATATGCTCCACCTCCCTATACCACTACCATAGTGAGCAAATTTCAACCTGAGTTTTAGAGGGAACACACTCTAGAAGGTCATAGTAGGGGCCTACTTCATTGTGCCAAGGTGACTATGGGAATTTTTTCTCAACCCCAACAGGTTCTAAGTTAGAACAGACCCCTGTAACAATCTAGAGAAGGACAGACTCAAGTACTTATTTATTTATTTACTTAGGTGCTGGGGACTGAAGCCAGAGGTGCTTTACAACTGAGTGACATCCCCAGCTCTTTTTATTTTTTGAGACAGAGTCTCACTAAGTTGCTGGGGCCTTGCTAAATTGCTGAAACTTGCCATCCTCCTAACAGCCTCCAAAGTTGCTAGGATTACAGGCTTGTGCTTGACAGATTCAAGTTTATTAGTGCATTTATTTCACATGTGCATGGAAGACACCTAGAAATGAGTCATTCTCAAAGAGGTGGCTTTGAATTCCAGCGGATCCAGCATCCTTAACCAAGAACAATGACTTTTCAGAGAAGTTACAAGACAAAAGAAAAGGACTTGGGTCTTCAGGGCTGATAACCTGTGTGAAGGCAAGTTCACCCGCAGACAAAAGTGGGTTAGTCGGCAAAAGTTCCTTTGGTACTGTCCCCAGGCCAGGAGGGTCGAAAGCTGTCTTAAATGGCTAACCTATTCTCCCTGGTGGGGAGGTGGGCAGCTTTTGTCTTTGTAAATGATTGTCCTGTTTGAGTCAAATGAACAGAGAGACTTTTGCATCTATTTCTTAAAAAATACATATACATATATATTATATATAAATAAAACATATAATTTTATATATATATAGTATGGTACTGAGGATTGAAGTGAAGCCAGGGGTGCTTAACCACTGAACCACACCCCCAGTCCTTTTTTATTTTGAGATAGGGTCTTGCTGAGTTTCTGAGGCTGCGCTCCAACTTGTGATCCTCCTGCCTCAGCCTCCCGAGAGCCACTGAGATTACAGGTGTGTGCCACCATGCCCAGCTTACATTTACTTTTTTTTTTTTGGTACCAGGGATTGAACTCAGGGGCACTCGACCACTGAGCCATATCCTTAGCCCTATTTTGTATTTTATTTAGAGACAAGGTCTCACTGAGTTGCTTAGTGCTTCGCTTTTTGCTGAGGCTGGCTTTGAACTCGCCATCCTCCTGTCTCAGCCTCCTGAGCCACTGGGACGTACGCCACAGTACCCAGCTTACTTTTTTTTTTTTAAATATATTTTCAGTTGTAGATGGACACAATGTATTTATTTTATTTATTTATTTTTAGGTGGTGCTGAGGATTGAACCCAGTGTCTCACATGTGCTAGGGGAGCACTCTATGACTGAGCAACAGCCCCAGACCAGCATTTACTTCTTAATTGCCCTTAGCTAAAGGATCCTTCTCGTTTCAGTGTGACATATTCTGGTCTCCCCTACTGCTTTCTTGAGCTGTCCTTTAGCTGGGAATACTCAAAGATGCCGGATTTTTAAGTGTGGCATGTTTGTCCTCCATGAGGTCAGTGACAGATGTGCTTTCTGCCTCCTCTTGACCTGTCTGTGGGATGTGAGGGCCTTGCTGTCTGCCTTAGGGATGCTCAGAGGCAGGAATTAACAGGAATCACTACAGTAAGCTGTTAGAGGACGATTCCCTGTCTGCTCTCCTGATCCCTGGTCTCCTCTACCTTTGCAACAACTAACCATTCAAAAACCACCAACAAGCGTTTGGTTTTATTTTGTATTAAGTACTAACCCAAGAGGATATTTCCAATGTTAAACCAGAGTTAAAAGCATCTCAGTGTCCTTTCTCATTGTGGTAAAATAGCATGAACCATTTCTGTCTGGGTCACAACCTGGCTTCATGGCAGATGGTGGGCACTGATTAAATATTTGCTGGATGCATGAGTGAGTCCCATGCGGAGGTCTGAGGCTGAACATCTGCAAGAGGTGCTGTGTTCCCCACTTCTGAGACAGGGCGGCTTCTAAACAAACAATCCAAGTTGTCTTCAAAGAGTGTTTTGGAGACATCTTCTGCGGCCCCTCACATGCCCCACCTATTTAGCCATCTAACCCAATAGAGGGACCAGGCTCTGCAGGACAAGAGGGATCCTCCCAGGGCCCTTTTACTTTTTGCTGTCCAGAGGGCTGTGCACCTCTGAGCAGCCCCATCTTTCTCCAGCAGGCATATCAAAATCTGGGACAATCCCCCGGGCTTTGGGCTTGGCCATTTGGCAGGTTGCCGGACCATCCCTCTGTTGAGAGGACATTTTGAAGGGCAAAAGTCCAAATACCAAGGCCTTAAAGTTCTGGCTGACATAAAGGCTGAGGAATCCCTCCACAGCTCCCTTGCTGTTCCTCTTCTCCTTGTGGAGCTGGAAAAAGGAGCTACAGCAGGGTGTGAACTCCTGACTGGGCAAAAGACATTTCTCCTCAGGGGAGCTGGAAGGAGGAGTAACACGGGCCCTGTCTAAGTTAAGAACCTTTCTGCAGATGAGAAGTCCATGAAGGAATTCTGTCTTGGGACTCTTGCAGGAATGTAGGAATCAAGTAGACCTGTAATGACCAAGTGGCACTGGTGCACACACTCTCTCATTAACCACAGGCATTTCACATTTACTTGGTGCTGGCCCAGCACTTGGTACCTTTTCCATACGTACAAGTATGATGGTTAAGAGTGAGGCTGAGCCAGGTACAATGGTGCATACCTGTAATCACAGCAGTTCAGGAGGCTGAGGCAGGAGGATCACAGGTTCAAAGCCAGCCTCAGCAAAAGCAAGGCACTAAGCAACTCAGTGAGACCCTTTCTCTAAATAAAAGACAAAATAGGATTGGGGATGTAGCTCAGTGGTCGAGTGCCCCTGAGTTCAATCTCCATCCCCCCAAAATAAAGAGTGCGCTGAGTGGCATTGTTTAGGTTCCAACTAGCTACTATCTGCTGTTTGGCCTTGGGCAAATTCTATAACATCTCTGGGTCTTTGTTGTTTCTTTCTTTCTTTCTTTTTTTTTTTTTTTTTTTTTTTTGGTACCAGGGATTGAACCCAGGGGCACTTAACCACTGAGCCACATCCCCAGCTCTTTTTTATATTTATTTAGAGACAGGGTCTTGCTGAGTTGCTTAGGGATTTGCTAAGTTGCTGAGGCTGGCTTTGAACTCAAGATCCTCTTGCCTCAGCCTCCCCAGCTGGGATTACAGGCATGTGCCCTGCGCTCTGCAGTTGTTTCATTTGTAGAATGAGGATCAGAAAAGAATGTTTTGTAGGGTTATTGAGAGGATCAGATGAGACAGGTGTGTGAAGTATTTATCACCATGCCTGACACAAAATAAAGACTCCCTAATTATTAAGTATTATTACAGCCATTTAGGTAAAAACCAGAAGGTCTACTTATTGTATTGTTGGAAGGAAAACCATTCTTCTGTAACCACCAAACCAGACATTTGTTCCACAATATACTGTGACCATATTTTCTGAACCCCCAAACCACATAATCTGGCAGAGATTTTTTTCATATTTGTGAATTTTATTTCATGGGAAGTATAAAAGTCATGCATTTTTTTAAATATTTATTTTTAAGTTGTAGTTGGACACAATACCTTTATTTAATTAATTTATTTTTATGTGGTACTGAAGATCGAACCCAGGGTCTGCACATTCGAGGCAAGAGCTCTACCGCTGAGCCACAACCCCAGCCCAAAAGTCATGCATTTTATCTACAAATAAACAATTGACTATCAGAGGTAAGATCATACTCAAATACATGGAGAGACTCGAATCTTCATTCTCTCCAAATGCTAGCAGGGTCTTTAAAATATTGACAAGAAATTCTAAAGTTCATTTGGAAAAAAAGTGAGTGGGTCCAGCCGAGAAGTTTTTTTTTTTTTTTTTAATATTTATTTTATTTTTTTTAGTATTTGGCGGACACAACATCTTCGTTTGTATGTGGTGCTGAGGATCGAACCCAGGCCGCACGCAGGCCAGGCGAGCGTGCTACCGCTTGAGCCACATCCCCAGCCCCCAGCCGAGAAGTTTTGAATAAATAATTAAAACAAAAAACCCAGGTGCAGCGGCCCAGGTCTGTGATCCAGCTGTTCTGAAGACTTCTGGACAGGAGGACTGCAAGTTCTAGGGCAGCGTGGGGGACTAAGCAAGACCCTGTCTCAAAACAAAACAACAATTTTTAAAAGGACTGGGGATGTAGTGCAGTGGTAAAGCACCCTGGGTTTAATTCCCAGTATGGACACAAAAAACAAAACAAGGGCTGGGGTTGTAGCTCAGTGGTGGAGTGCTTGCCTAGCATACATGAGGCACTGGGTTCGCGACCCCAGCACCACATAAAAAAACTAAATAAACAAAATGAAGGTATTGTGTCCATCTACAACTAAAAATATTTTTTACAAAATACAGAATCTGTACGTGGAGAGAGAATGACTACAACTAGAATGTAATTTGGGGATGGGTGTGGCTTCTCAACAGAAATCTAAAGGGAGAAATCATAAAGACTGATAGGTTTTAGCACATAAAAACGAACCGTTCTTCAGAAATTAAAAAAATCAAGGCTGGGGATGAAACTGCTGGTTACCCGTTCTTCTTCCTCACATGTTGAAGCTCGTGGAAGCAAGCATACAAAGCAGGGTTTGGGCTGGGGATATAGCTCAGTTGGTAGAGTGCTTACCTTGCATGCATAAGGTTCTGGGGTTCGATCCCCAGCACCAAAAACAAAATAAACAAAATATAAAGCAGGGTTTGTTTAAAAAGGGGTAACAGACTTCTCCTGGGAGGGAGAAAGGGGCCATAGCTGGTATCCTGGTTTCCCGGGAAGTGAGTGCCTTCTGCCCTGCTTATTTACTTATTTAGGCTGTGGGATGAGTGTGTGATGGTACTGGGGATTGAACTCAGGGGCACTCAACTACTAAGCCACATCCCCAGCCCTATTTTGTATTTTATTTAGAGACAGGGTCTCACTGAGTTGCTTAGGGCCTCGATTTTTGCTGAGGCTGGCTTTGAATTTGCCATCCCCCTTCTCAGCCTCCCCAGCCACTGGGATGTGCACCACCCTGCCGGGCATTCTGCCTTTTAAAATATGTCCTAGGCTTCCTTTGTTCTCCTGCTCTCTTTCCCTTATTTCTATCCTTCCTGCATATGTGACTAGGCCCAGGAGATGTTCAGTGGGATGGCCAAAAGGTGAGAAGCAGATGGGCTGGAGAGGCCAAGGTGGAGAGATCTGGGCAGGAAGAGGGTGTAATTAACAACTTTTAACTCTCTGAAGACAGTAGTATTTCAATCCCTCTCCAACTTCCCAGACCCAAATTGGCCTCCTTGATCTGACCTGATTTATCTATCTATATATCTATATCTATAGATATAGATATAGATACAGATTTTTTTTTAAGAGAGAGAGAGAACTTTTAATATTTATTTTTTAGTTTTCAGCGGACACAACATCTTTGTTTGTATGGATCCAACCCAGGCCGCATGCACGCCAGGCGAGCGCGCTACAGCTTGAGCCAAATCCCCAGCCCAAATTTACCTATCTATATTGACTGCTTCTTTTAATTCTGGCTTCAGTGACCTGGGCCAATGGTAGAATGCTTGCCTAGCAGGAGGAAGGGAGGCACTCTGGGTGGGAGGTGGAGGGATGTTCAAGTACAGTTTGAGAACACACATTTGCAAGACAGTAGTTAATACTTGCACTTTATGCACAATCCCCCAAACAGTGAAATCCACTTCTCAGCTTACTTTTTTCCTTTTTTTTTTGGTGGTGCTGGGGATTGAACCCAGGGCATGTGCTTGTGAGGCAGGTGCTCTAACAACTGAGCTGCATCCCCCCGCCCTCAGCTTGCTTTTTTTTTTCTTCTTTCTACTTTTTTGTGCAGTGCTAAGGATCAAACCCAGTACCTTGCCTATGCAAGCAAGTGCCCCATCACAGAGCTACATCCCCAGCCCCAAACTTTCCAAATTTTAAAATGAACAAACAGAAAAAAAGAGAGCAAAGGGACAAAAATTCACAAAAGATACAACACAAACTGGCAATAAATAACCATGTGAAAACAATCCAGAGGCTGGGGTGGTAGCACCCACCTGTAATTCCAGAACTTGGGGGGCTGAGGTGAGAGATCACTTCTACCAAGGAGTTCCAAGATCAACCTAGGCAACACAGCCAGGCTCAGTCTCAAAAACAAAACCAAACCCAAAACAATCCAGCTAATTAGAAATCTAAGAAACACAAATCAATACAATGAGAAATAATCATTTTAAACTAAATTTGAAAAAAATCTCCAGTGTTGTCAAGGCTGTAGAAAAAAAATAGCCACTTTTCAGGAAAAACTCATAAATTTTCCTGTTAATTTAGAAAACTCTTTAAAAATATGCCTTGTTTTTGACTCATCATTTCCCTACTTCTAGAATTTTGAAATAAGACATGAATCTATAAAGGATATTAAAAAAAAAGAAAATTTGTTAGATATTTATTTGTACATTTATGTAGCCTTTAAGAATCGTGATGTAAAAAAAAATCTCTTTTAAAAAATTGGAGAAGATTTGGGCTGGGGTTGTGGCTCAGTGGTAGAGCACTTGTCTAGCATGTGTGAGGCACTGGGTTCAATTCCAGCACCACATAAAAAATAAGTAAAATAAAGGCATTGTGTCCACCTATAACTAATAAAAATATTTTTTTAAATGTGGAGTAAATTCACGCTAATGGGTTAAGTGAAAAAAGGCAGACTTTATACCAGGCATCACCCCAATTATGCCAAACATGAAATAAACATGCATAGAAAACACACCGGAGGATACATATCAAACTATCAAATGCAATTGGAGGAGGTAGAAAGCATGAGGGATCTTGATGTTCCCTTATTTCCTATTTATGCAACAGATTTTAAAGTGTTTTAAAAATAATGGTACAATTCAAAATTTGCCTTTGTTGAAAGCATTAAAGGAGAGGAAATTGTATTAGCCTGGAAACCCCAGGAAGTGTTTTCTTTGGAAAGCCAAGGCCACCTGCTAGTGGGTGAGTCACTGGCACAGGTTTACACCTGCCTCCGCAGACGCCACACTGGCTGCTGCGCATTTCCAACCGAAATGACCCACGTGCGTAAATGACCACCTTAGTTGTTGCCCTGCGTCTGGCCCGAGGCCAAGGCAACTCCTGCTTTTTCTTAGTATGGGAAATAGAAGGCCTTTTAAAGTTCACAAGATCTGGCCTTCCCATTCATTCTCCACTTTGGAACAAATCCGAGGCCGCAGACCTCAGGTGCGCCGCTGCGGTCCCGGGTCCGCCGCGCGCCGTCGCGCACACAGAGGACAGGGGTGCGCGGACGCCGGGAAGCCGCAGGCAGGCGCTGCCTAGGCGAGGCCCCAGGCTCGACGCTCAGGGGGCAGCAGGCGCCCTCTCTGAAATCTCCCTACGAGCTTCGAGCCCTTAATCCTTGAGTGCTGACCAACCAGACCCAGTGATCACTGGCCGGCCACGCGGTCG
This sequence comes from Marmota marmota marmota, assembly GCF_001458135.2. Lineage (NCBI taxonomy): Eukaryota > Metazoa > Chordata > Mammalia > Rodentia > Sciuridae > Marmota > Marmota marmota. The sequence goes on along the minus strand of NW_026000164.1, from coordinate 3,425,484 downwards.
CTCAGGAGCGCGCGTCCCCTGCAGGGACAAAGGGTCAGGAAACTTGAGCCCCTGCTCTCCGCCGAAAACCCTGGCTGGTGGTCGCCACAGCAATCGGGTGCGGCCCTCCCAGGCAGGCCCCCGCGGCTGGGGTGCAGAGGGGTGACCCGGCCCC
>NW_026000164.1:3418380-3425081 GCF_001458135.2 Marmota marmota marmota | reverse complement strand
AGGCTCCGCGGGCTGCGCTGTGCGTGGGACCCGAAATGGCTCTGTCGTAGGAGCGGGACCCGCGTGCCCGCGAACGCGGACGGAGGGCACGCACCAATACAAAAGCGGGGTGTCGGCCTTCCACCACCCTGGGCCATCCAAGTTGCCGAAGGGGATTCTGGCCGAGTCCTGGTCACTCTGGCGCGCCCTGGGCAGCCCCATGGGAAACAGGCCTGGAATTCCTGTAGGGAGAGTGGGGGAAGGGGAGCCAGCAGGGATTCCAGAGTTACTGCTCTGGGCCGGCCTTTGGCCACCAGGAAAAGACCCCTGCCACCGAATAGAGAATTCGTTCTGTGACCTTACCGGGGGAGGAGGTGACCCCCCCAAAGGCAGCAATACGCTTCCTTAGTGAAGAGCGACACTCATTTGAACATTCAGGATCCATTAAGGTCACTGTCACGCAGGCTGTGGGGCTTAAGGCTGGAGCTGTGGCTTTGTTGGGGGAGGGTTGGACACTGGTGAGGACACAAGATGACGCCCCAGAACGCAGAGCCTCACATATGTTTTCTCTCCCCTCCCCACAGGTAAGGCTGGCCTCTCTGCAGTCAGAGGTCTGAGCTCTGCCATGGGGGTAGGGGTGTCTTTATTGCTGCAGTTTTCTCTGACATCTGGGGGCTATCGGAGTGTGGGCCGAAGCAGGCGCTGCAGCGGCAGAAGTATCCCCAAGAACATCCCCAGGAAAAGCTGGAAAAAGCCTCATCCCCAGCTCTGCAATCTTCAGGGTAGAGTCTGGCCCTTGTGTTCCCAAACCACCATACAGCCCCAGTGCTCAGTCCTCCCCATCTGGGCAGAGGAATAGGGCCTTTGGGCGAAGGACCCCTTTCTCATCTTCCTGTGTGCTCATTCAGTCTTCAGATGAGTCATGTCTGTATTCCCCCAGAGAACAGACTGTAGGGAATTTAGGCACTATGTCTGGATAGAGCCTGTGAGCAGGTACAGGAGGTCCCTTAAGAGGCCAACTGCCATCCCAGCCTTCATTCTGTGTAGGCGGCTCTCCAGCAGGAATCCGGACTCCCCAGAGCGTGGAAGAACTGAACATGGGCAGCCCTTGACCAGGTTGGGGCAGGACTAGGCAGGGGACAGAGATTACCATCTCTTTCTTTCCCCCTCTTTTGCCCCACTAATCCCCAGCACCCCAAGGGAATCAGAGCCAGGGATTGCTCCCTCCCCCCAGGGCAACGGTCTGTGGGTGTTCTTTGGATCAGGAGAGCTCTGCGGTGTACTAATAATGTGTGTGGGTGGAGGAGGACAGGCGGGCAGATTGTGGGCAGTCTGGACAGGCGGTGGCCTGGCATTAGTCTGTGCTGGGAGTGGTGCCCCAGGCTCCCCTCCTGTCACCAAGTAAGGCTGTTCTCACTCTCCAGGCTGCTGCCCAGAGAAGCTGAGGTTGGTGAGGCTTAAACTGCCTCCCCTGTGGCCTTGCAGGAATGAAAGGTTATAGCAATTTATTTTTGCAACATCTTGCAAACTCAGGTCTTTGAAAGGAAAAAACACTGCCCTGAAAGTTTAGAAGACCTGTCCCTCAGTCCTGGTTGTGCTCTTGGTTTATAGTGTCACCTCAGGCAAGGCCCATCCCTTTTGCTGCCTCACACTTGCATCATCTGTCAACCAAGGCACTCAGTGATTGCTCAGCCAGCCTCACCAAGTTGCTCAGAGCTCAAATGTGGCAATAGGAAATAGCAGACACATGGAGAGGCCACAGGGAAGCTTTGAAAAGGCATAGGGCACTGTAGGGAGATGTGACCATATTTTCTGGTGAGCCCTGTGGCTGGAGTGTTTGTGCAGCTGACCCTGGAAGTTTACTCACCTCCTGACACTGGGGTAGCTGTCACAAGGGGATTCCAAGAAGTGTCAGTATCTCTCCCTTCTGAAAGTTTCCAGGGCAATAAAGATACAAGATAAATATCCTTGAATGTTACCTAGAAATCCAAGATGGAAATAAATAACCTACAAGGAATTAAGAGAGTCTAGATTGGTGTCAAGGGCTCTGGGAGTCCATAGAGGGTGGGCTGCTCTTGGGGTCTGGGGTCTCCTAGGAGGAAAGGAACTGGGGTAGAAGTCTTGGTCTCTGGAGTGACTCTGCTTTTCCACCCTCAGCAGAGGAAGAGCCAATGCTGGAACGGCGCTGCAGGGGCCCCATGGCCATGGGTCCAGCCCAGCCCAGACTCCTTTCAGGGTCCTCCCAGGAGTCACCTCAGACCTTGGAGAAGGAGTCCAGCGGGCTGAGGCACCAGGGCACTAAACTGGCCCAGTCAGGCAGTCAAGCCCTAGGCAGGGCCCGTCGCTGTGCCCACTGTCGAAGGCACTTCTTGAGCTGGGTGGCCCTGTGGCTTCATACCCGAAGGTGCCAGGCGCGGCTCCCTCTGCCCTGTCCTGAATGTGGGAGGCGCTTCCGCCATGCCCCCTTCTTAGCACTGCACCGTCAGGTCCATGCTGCTGCCACACCAGACGTGGGCTTCACCTGCCACCTCTGTGGGCAGAGCTTCCGAGGCTGGGTGGCCCTGGTTCTGCATCTGAGGGCCCACTCGGCTGCAAAGCGGCCCATTGCTTGTCCTGAATGTGAGAGACGCTTCTGGCGACAAAAGCAACTTCGAGCACATCTGCGGCGGTGCCATCCCCCTGCCCCTGAGGCCCGGCCCTTCATATGTGGCAACTGTGGCCGGAGCTTTGCCCAGTGGGACCAGCTGGTTGCTCACAAGCGGGTGCACGTGGCTGAGGCCCTGGAGGAGGCAGCAGCCAAAGCTCTGGGGCCAAGGCCCCGAGGTCGCCCTGCTGTGACCGCCCCGCGGCCTGGTGGGGACGCCGTGGACCGCCCCTTCCAGTGTGCCTGCTGCGGCAAGCGCTTCCGCCACAAGCCCAACCTGATCGCCCACCGCCGAGTGCACACTGGCGAGCGTCCCCACCAGTGCCCAGAATGCGGGAAGCGCTTCACCAACAAGCCCTACCTGACCTCGCACCGTCGCATCCACACTGGCGAGAAGCCCTACCCGTGCATTGAGTGCGGCCGCCGTTTCCGGCACAAACCCAACCTGCTGTCGCACAGCAAGATCCACAAGCGGTCTGAGGGCTCCGCGCAGGCCACCACCGGTGCTGCGAGCCCCCAGCTTTCAGCCGTGGTGCTGGATCCCTCGGCAGAGCCCGGCCCTGAGAAGATTGCTCCGGAGCCCGCGGCGGAGCCTCCACCTGAGGCCCCCTTGGAACCCCCACGGGACCAGGCCCAGGCGACCCCATCCCTGTACAGCTGCGACGACTGTGGGCGCAGCTTCCGGCTGGAGCGCTTCCTGCGCGCGCACCAGCGGCAGCACACCGGGGAGCGGCCCTTCACCTGCGCCGAGTGCGGGAAGAACTTCGGCAAGAAGACCCACCTGGTGGCGCACTCCCGAGTGCACTCCGGCGAGCGACCCTTCGCCTGCGAGGAGTGCGGGCGCCGCTTCTCCCAGGGCAGCCACCTGGCCGCCCACCGGCGCGACCACGCCCCGGAGCGGCCCTTCGTCTGCCCCGACTGCGGCAAGGCTTTCCGCCACAAGCCCTACCTGGCCGCCCACCGGCGCATCCACACGGGCGAGAAGCCCTACGTCTGCCCCGACTGCGGCAAAGCCTTCAGCCAGAAGTCCAACCTGGTGTCCCACCGGCGCATCCACACGGGCGAGCGGCCCTACGCCTGCCCCGACTGTGACCGCAGCTTCAGTCAGAAGTCCAATCTCATCACCCACCGCAAGAGCCACATTCGGGATGGCGCCTTTTGCTGTGCCATCTGTGGCCAGACCTTTGACGATGAGGAGAGACTCCTGACCCACCAAAAGAAGCATGATATCTGAGAAGGGCAGGGGCTGTGGGGGACGGAGACAGGCCCTGGGCTCCTTCGCAGCAGGAGTGTGGCAGTGGGCTTGGGTAGCTCGTGTTGGAGCTGGTGACGGAGAGGGATGCGAATTCAGAAGGGAAAGAAGAGGCGGGAGTGAGCTGCGCCCTGTTAGTGAGGGAGTAAACCCGGATGGCCAGGAAAGCCCCTTCAGAGTGGTGTTTCCAACATTCACCTCGACTGTTCTATGCCCTGGAAAAGTAGCAATAGCAGCTCCATTTACCCTTAGTGCCCTTGGCTACAGGAGCCACCGGTGGGAAGGAAGAGTCCATCCTCTGGTGTTAACGCCTTAATGTCCCAGTCTTTATTATGAGTTACTTCAGGTCACTTTTGAAAATAGGTGTGGTACAGTCCTTAGTAAAGGAAAGCTCGGGAGGAAAAGTGGACCAGCTGGATATGCCTTGGAGAGCCTGCTGGCCTTGTCAGGCAGCTGGGGCCTCTTCAGCCCAAGAGATGAAACTAAGCTGGTTTTACCTGTGCCCCCTTCCTGATGTCCCTGCTGAAATCCCAGGCTTGCAGAGGCCCCTCTACTGCCAATGATTCCATCCGCTTCCTCCCTGAAGATCACCTTCCCAGGCGTTTCCTCCTTGGACTGTCTGGCTTTATCTAATTGGCCCTCCCAGGGCTGACCCTCTTCCACTCTTTCCAAAGCTCATTGTGGAAGGAAGGACTGGCCCACTGATGCTGGAGGGTCAGCTGAAGGCAAGATCCTGGTTGAGTGTCCTTTTCAAGATTTCCAGCATGTGGATATTAGCCTTTCCTGGTGACAGGGAGCTCCCACCTCCTGAGGCCCTGGTTCTATTGTAGGATGATCCTAATTGTTAGAAATTCTTCCTTATAATGATCGAATTTTGCTTTCCTATAATTTCTATCTATTGGGCCTTGTTCTGTTCTCTGGATCTAAACAGAACAACCACTTACCCTCCTTTTCAGACTAGAGAATAAAGATTTGGTTTTAGAACTGGTGGCTGGGGAGTATTCCTTTCCCTGGGGACTGTGGAGTTGGAGGGAGGAACATGGCTCTTCTTCCTGGGAAGGAAGGGCTGTGTGAGGCTTTGGCAACAGCTGAGGGCTTCTACACCCTCCATCTAGTCCTTTCCTGAGGAGGTGGCCAGCAAACCAGAAAGTTGGGCTCAGTCCCTGGGTGGTGGGCCAGCGTTCCAGTTAACTGAACCAAGATATTGGTTCCTACTAGGTTGTGATGCACATGTTTAATCCCAGTGACCAGAGGCTGAGGCAGGAGAGTTGCAAGTTGGAGCCCAGCCTGGACAACTTGGCAATATCCTGTCTCAAAACCTAAAAAAGGGCTGGAGGTATAGCTCAGTGGTAAAGTGCTTCTGGGTTCCATCTCTAGTACCCTCCTCGATGATACTGGTTTCTGGTCACTGACCCACTGAGGTGAGTCCAGGGCCACCATTTTCATTCTCACCACCTTGGCCTTCCAGTTACTTGAGCTAACATTGACAGTCCTTTTGGGGGACAGTGGGACATACAGACTTAGGTTAGACTTGCAGCCCCTGCTGGAGGGTTGACAACATGACAAAGGAGTCTCTGGAAGGACAGGCAATTCTGAGCAGTAAGGACAGTTCCCAGCTTGCATATCCCACACACATTGGGTGCAGATCCACATGGCCAGGTGTTCAGCCTTCTTTGAGGCCAGGTCAGACTTCTCAGGTGCCAGTTACCAGGAAAGAAAGGGAAAGATTTGATTGTGTCCTGTGGGATCTCACTGGCTCATCTGCTGCAGGTCCTTCACTGTGTCTTCCTCCCATATGGGGAGGAATATGGGGATTTCCTACATATTTGAGTGTCAGCCATCAACAAGCGCATTTATTTTTGCTTATATTAGAAATCTCTGCACTTATCCCCAGCACCCAGCACAGAGTGGTGCTTAAGAATAGCCACCATTTGCCTATGCGGGTGGCACCCCACAGGGAAGTTCCCCTAGACTGCCTCATGTGATCCTTGTGCAGTGGGTGTCTTGTTTGCCTTTTCAACATGAAAACATTTGCTCAGGGTCATGTAACTGGCAGTCACCACAGGCGATTCAAGCTCAGGTCTGTCTGGCTCCTGAACCTGTCCCTTTTCATCACCACCACATACTTTTTGGATAAATTGAGTTTGCTGCTGCTTTTGGTTAAGGTAAGTATTAAATGCCTACTATGTACTTGATGTGATGGAAATGGGTTTCAAAGATCAGAACTACTGTGAGGTCTCCAGACCCCTGAGAGGCTTGGGTCTGGAGAGGATGAACATAAGTACAAAGTGGAGAGATGGACAGAGGCGAGTAGGGCTTAGTGTGTGGGATGGAAGCCAACACCTTCAAAGCTTCATATTGATTTGGGGAGTATTTGGGCCACTTAGAAACCTGTGTAGTTGCTGGGTGTGGTAGCTCATGCCTGTAATCCCAGCAACTTGGGAGGCTGAGGCAGGAGGATTTCAAGTTCAAAGCCAGTCTCAGCAACTTCACAAGATCTCAAGCAACTTAAAAGTTGGGGCATTGGGGATGTGGCTCAGTGGTTAAGTGCCCCTGGATTCAATCCCTGGTACTAAATCAAAACCTGTGTAGTTGAAGGCAAGTTATCTGTCAGAACCTGAGAACACAGGACATGGTCTCAAGAACGTCCATTGGCCATCTGCCTCTTTTAGGGAGTATAGAGGTTCCAGTGGGCTGAGGGGAGAGGGAATCAGATCAGGGGTTCTAACCTTAAGAAAAATCTTTTCTTTCTTTTTCTTTTTTTTTTTTTTTTTTGGATTTGTATGTTGGGGTATTGAACCAGGGCCTTGTGCATTGTGAGGCAGG